>NW_021940593.1:3940700-3955123 GCF_001715985.3 Manacus vitellinus
TCAATGGATTGTGCCCAGCAAAGCTATGTTTTTAGCAGTGTGATTTCACAAGGCCTCCAACTGCTGTGTGCTGAGCAAGAGGGATGTTAGATGTAATGCTGAAACCACTTATTTAGAAATTAATGTCAGCTGTGCAAAATGAGTGTTTTAAGAGGGCTGATTGCCAATCCACTGGTAATATGTGGCTTGAGCAATTGTAACAGTCATATTTTTTTTTTTATTAAGTCCCTAATTTTGGTTTGGTTGTTGTTTTTTGGTTTTTTTGTTTTTTTTTCATTTGACAAATTTCCATCATATTTAAGGTTAAACTTCACATTTAACCATTGTTCCTGTGCTTCACATGTGAAGCATTGGAACAGGCTGCCCAGGGAAGAGGTGGAGTCACTATCCCTGGAATTGTCCAAAAAATGAGTAGACGTGGCACTTGGGGACGTGGTTTAGTGGTGGGATTTGGTAGAAGGCTGGACTTGATGGCCATGGGGGTCTTTTCTGAAAGAAGATTCTGTGATTGTATGGCTGTGGTAGCACTTTATATGATTTTGCACTTATCATGTTTTCTATTTGCATTTATTTCCCTCCCTTGTATAACAGACACAAAGCTAAGGGAAAACCCAGCCTAAATATATCACTCCCATTCTTTTTAACAAAAGGATGAAGAGAGTGAAACAGAAAAAAGACCTTGCTGCAGTCATGATTTCCTGTCTTTTGAACTTGCTGCTTCTTTTTGAACTTAAATGTTATATATTTAAATATTTATTTTCATTGCTCGTGGTAACTGCAGCAGTCCTTATGTGGGCACATTCACTAGTATGAATAATGAAATCTTAAACTACTTTAAAGTACATTATCTACTTGTGCTGTGTAGGAACAATACCCATCTTTAATCAAACTATCCTTTTTCATAAGCAAGCAGCTCGTCAGAGGATGATAGAGATTGGAAAGAAGATTATTAAAAAAACCTATTCAAGCAGCAGTCCAAAATCAGGTTTAAGATCAGGTTCAGAACCCAGTAAATCTTGACTCTCATCCTGTTAAACCTGACAGAGATTGGATTTACAGTCAGGGGTAAGAAGACACGTTCCAAGATCAAGAAAAAATTAATTCAGAGAAAAGTAATGGTATATGTATATTATGTCACATATATTATATCATATCATGCATATTATATTAAAAATGTGATGACAGGGGAAAAAAGAACAAACATGTGGTGTTGGTATATTAACACAGAGGCCAAAACAAGTATAAATAATGAAAACAGACAAAACCTATCCCCCCCAAAATTGCTGAAAATTAGGTTCAGGGCACTGCCTTGATTCATGGGTCTGTCCATGGTCAAAGCATTCAACTCCACTATTTAAATACCTCAAATTGGAAATAAAGGGGATAATACCTGATACCTAAGTAGCCTTTTTTTTTTCCCCTTTAAAATGCAGCCAATGCAACTTAAAATCTTTTAACCCCAAAGTGTTTCCTATTGGATCATGTAGGTAGGGAAGTTGAAGTGCAAGTAACTTTTACTGGTGTGTGGATAATGACTTCCTTGCCAATTCTCCTTAAAAATGCAGTCTTTGAATAGAGGGTGAAATGAGAGCTGGTGAGAACACCTGAAAAAACACACAAGTGATGTCCAGAAAGAAGCAAAAATATGTCTGTATGTCAGCTGTTTTATTTCTGGAAAATATATTTTATAAAATCTGTACTACGTTTCCCTTTGTCATCTCCTGGCATTTAACAAATTATATGTGGGTGTAGACATCACTGTGACTCGTCAGTATTAGCTCACAGAATTTTAGCTTTCTTAAGGTATTTTGCTTTTTAAAGAGCTCTGTTTTGAAGGGAATAAAATGAATACAGAAGTCCCTGAGGATTCAAAGAAATGAAAGCAGCATATACCTAGTCTTTTATGATAAAGCTTGAAAATAACTCAAAGTAGTTTAAGTTAGAAATGTATAAAAATGACAGTGTTTTCTGGGGTTTGTGATTTTGGTAACCTGACTCTTTATTTGAATGTTAGTTGGTGTTACAGCATTGAGAAGGGGCCTGGCTAGTGTGTGCCTGTGTCCAGTAAGCAATTAGTATTATTTTTTATTAATTTTCAATATTAATATACTCATATTTATGATCTGTCCTATTTTAAATCTAATAATAATATTTATTTACCTTTGGGTTTCTGTGTCTTCATCCTATTTAATCTCTGTATCTGATTGTCTCATGACCTCAGATGGACACTTGTGTGAAGCTTTTTGTCTTGCAGAGAGTGAACTCTTGTCCCTGACCTGTAGTTTAACTGATGGAAAAAAAGTTCTGGAGAGAAACCCAGGAATTCTAGTATTCCTCCAGTCTTCAATTCTGTTATCAAGGCCTGTATTTTATTAAATCACACACAAAAGTGATAAGTGCAATCATGCAAAACTAACTGTGTGTTGAGGTTTACTTATTTATAGATATTAAAAAAAGGCTCTCCAAGCAATACCTGGAAACTCTGGAGTGCAGTGGCACAGGAGGGATTGGCTGAGAGTGCCAGGAGATCACAAGTGCTTATTATAATCCACTTGAGAAGCTGCTGTTTTGCACATTAATCTCATCTGAAGCATTTAAAGATCTTTAGTGCAAAGCCATCCTTCCACCTCTGAGCTGATGGGCTCTAAGTTTCCTGAGTCCACAAAAATGTTTCCAGTGAGATGAGATTTCTGGTGTTAACTAGGAGGATTTGGAGATTTTTAAATGATTTTTAAGTGCTTGCACAGAGGCAGAAAGCAAGCATGGGAAATGCTTGGCTCAGGAGAAAATCTCTATAAAATAGTGACTAGGAGAATATGGGTGATTATACTGAAAGCCTTCAAATACCTTTAGACATCACTTCTACAATTGGTTCAATAGCTAAATTATTGGTGATTAGCAGTGCCCTTACAGGGTGATTAGTATGTTATAGGAAAGATTTTAGCTGTAACTGTGTCCAAAACAGTTTTTCATAATGAGTGCTCAGTTATCTGCTGATCTTTAAAGTCTGTGTTAAGGGAGAGTTTATCAAAATCAAAAATCCCAATCTATTTTGAAGCACATGAGGATTTTTCCATAAAAAATCATGATCTTTTTGAGTGCTGTCACATGAGATTTGAACATCTGGAGTTAATAGTGCTATGGATGAACCGAGGGAAAGGGGACATAAAATCAGAATTTATTATGAAAATAACACAGACTGCAACTAGGTAGAAAGAAAAAATATACATCACTGATGCACAACTCCCCTGTCCTTCTTCAGACCCCAACGGGCCTAAAAAGTGAAACAACTGCAAAAGCTTTGAGCAGAAATATAAAGTGTAGCAGTTAATGAAATATAAATGAATAGAAAAATGCAAGTATTGATTGTACCTTGCTTTGAATCATAAGCTGCAGATGAGGCAGTGGTTTGAGAAGGTGACAAAATGTGAAAGAAAGATTTGAAAAGATAATCAAAGGGAGAAAAAAAAATAAAGAAAAATGGTCAAAGACATTTTCCTGCAGCAATAGAAGTTTGTCAGACTGCCCCTTATAATTCAAAGGCATTTGCATATAGTTTGTAATGGATGCCATCACCATTGGTTGTCTAAATTGTTGTGGGTATAAGGGAAAATTGCATATGATTATAGAAGAAAAATGTATTGAAAGTAGGGAAAAAAGAAACTGTCACTGGCCCAAGTCCCTGGCCTGTGAATTTTTGTAAATTCTGATCACAGAATCTGAGTCACCTAAACACTAGGGGAAAACAAATGGGAAAATGGACTTAGCCTTTGATGCAGGGGTTGCTTAGGGGGAGTTCTGTGTGCAAAGCAAAGGGTAGATAAAGCAGAAGCTAAATAACAGAAGAGGTGGAGTAATAGAAAAAGGGATTTGCATTCTGAGTTTAAACCTTGAAATCAACAGAAAATTGGGAGTGTTAGTTTAAATGATAAATGTTGATCAAGACAAGAGTCCTTGTCCCCTCTACCCCAGAAAGAAGGGAAGAAGGGTTAAACAGAATATCACTTGAAGGGAATCCAGCAGTGTTAGACTGGAGCACCCATGGATTGTTTTACCTTATGCATTTGTGTGCCTTGGGAAATCTTCTCCTCTTCTGATAAGCAGCATAGCATCCAAACTGTTTGTTGGATTGCATTGCCAGCTGCAGAATGTCCTCTTACTCTGGAAGAGCCAGGAAGCAGGAAAACAGGGCTGGTGTGGATTCCTCCCTGCTGAACGTGAGGGTAGTACCAAAACACACGGGCACCTCCCCTGGTCAGACTTGAACACCAGAGGATTTTCACTCAGGCCTGGACAGCAGCAACCACTGAAGACCCAAGGTGAGAAATCCACATGTAGGAACTCCAGGGAGACCCATTTGTAATGTATTTCCCTGCAGGAGCTTCCAAAATCCCAGTATAAATCCCAGCCAAACTGCAGAACCGATGACATCATATTTTCTTCCTTTTTTCACCTTGCGGTTCCTGATCTGAGACAAAGCTTTTCCCTCTTTGATTTAACTTGGAATTTGATCCTCTAGGGAAGAACTTGGCTGCACAGATCAGTCCCTGGGTTTGAGGGCAGCTCCACAGTGGAAAGTACAAGGAAAAGGTAGTTAAAAGTATCAGCAGGTTTCTGACCCTGTGGTTGATTGTGAGGAGCAGTGTCAAAGCATCAAACATCTGAGGGCAGGTGAAGAGCTTTGTAGGCACAGGTGACTTTTAACAGACATACTGGAATTCACTTTCATGGTTCCAGAAGGGAGGGACTGTACTAAGAGTAGGGACGGGGGGCAAATCTCAATCATCTGTTCATTATTTTAGTTTTGGAAGGGATAAAATTTTCTCCTCTGCCTTTCAGGCTCGGTGTAATAAATGCTGTCATGCTGTTCTCTCAGCTCCCACATCTCTTCCTTCCCATCTCTCCATACCACCATTTCCTTTGCAAGTTTGAAGGAATCAATTACTCCCCTTAGAAGGCAAAAAAAGGTTCCAGCTGTTTTTCATAAGGGAGCAGAAACATCAGCTGAGGCTTTGCTTGAAAACTGGTGCATCACTTGCTAAGATTTAAACTTTTCCATTCCAGATCTCTCTGGGAGCAAGACATGGTCTAGTTGAAGATGTCCCTGCTCATGGTAGGGAGGTTGGGCTATGTGGTCTTTAAAGTCCTTTCTAACCCAAGGCATTCTAGGATTCAAACACCCCATCCAGGGACTCCTGCATGCACAGGACAAGGTGTTTTTGCAGGAAAACCTCGTAAAGCCAGTGCTTGGTTTGGTGAAAAGACACAAGTAGAAAGTGGTAAACATCAAAATTAGATCAGTCACAAGTGTTGTAATAGTAGAGCAATGCTTCTCTTGGGGAAAGCAGTGTGCTGGACTGAGGCTCCAGCAGCAGCAAACGTGCTCTGAGGGGCACTGGGAGTGTTTGAGAAAAAGTATTTCACATATGTAATCACTCTGGGTTGGAATCTCCCACTGCAGATGGGCTGGCTCTGTCTGCCTGCTTACATGGCAAAAGGGTTCTAGCAAATTATGGAAAGAACAGTAGTTGCAATAATATTAAGACTTTTGCCTCTGGACACAATAGGAAAGTCAGCATTAAAATGGGCTTGATTCTCTTCTCAGTTCTGTTCTTTTGCACACTGAGTTTTAGGATCAAGGGGCAACATTTCAGTGCATATAAATTCACATCCTTTCCTTGGAGCTTTGATGACTTTTGAGGACCAGCTGTTTTATGAACTTTACTCAGAATTTTTGGACTTTGAGTTGTCATGTCACAGCCTTAACATTTCTTACCATAGTGTTCTGTATGAAGGTTTCTGTTGCTCAGGGGAACCCATGTGGCACTTGGGGACATGGTTTAGTCGTGGCCTTGGCACGACTGGGTTAACATTTGGACTTGATGATCTTGGAGCTCTCTTCCAAACTAAATAGATGATAATTTCATGTGGAAGCATGCCAGTTTAGGCTCTCAGATTCTCACAGAATGTGTTACTTTAATTGTACTGTGTGGTACAATTTATGCATAGGATTTGCTGATGTCTCTGGATTACTGGTGGTGCTGTAGATGAGATTACTGGGTCACACATTATAAAGATTTACAGCCAATTGTGTGTAAATAATAGGAGGTTAGTGGACATGCTGACTGCAGCATATATTTTCTGAAATACAGATCAGTATGATTTTTTCAGCTTAATATGCAGTTTCATATCACTGCACTTCCAAAAGTTTTATGGAGCTGATAGGTTAGTACCTTTAACACATCCCAGCAAGTCAGACAGATTGCATATTCTAAACCTTATGTTCACCTCATAAGAATATAACTGAAAATTACTGGCAACATCTAACTTGAATGTAGATATATCTTATTCTCAGTGGGATCTAGAAAAGCCAAGTGTAGGAATTGTGTAATGCAGTAGTTTTTAAAACTAAGAGCATTTGCATGGGAGTATAATCTGAAGCTTACTTTGTCCTTTTTTTTTCCTCCCACAAGTTAGTGCTGAGTGTGAATGATCTCCCACCTCTCTTAGATATAGTCCAAAAATCATTTACTTATTCCTCAACCTTAAACAAGTATCTTCTGCTTTCCCTTTTTCCTTTTCTGCCCTTCTGGTTTTCGTGCACTCACAGGGAGTCTAGACTGCTCACCCCTGGGGGATTAGTCTGTGTCCACTCAGTTCAAGTGTGAATTGGTCTCCACCCATCAGGAAACTTCCCCTGTGTTGATCCCAACCCAAACAGACAAACTCCATCTTTTTGTCTTGTCATTGTGTGGGAGCAGTTGGCACTCCCAAGAGGAAAGGAAATCTTTGCACTGACTCACCATCCCTGGAGGTTTTTAAAGGACAGACACAGAGATGTGGCCCCTGGGGACATGGGTGAACAAGGCAGGGCTGGGTTAATGCTTGGCTCAGTGGTCTCAGAGGTGTTTTCCAACCCAAACCATCCTGTGATTCCGTGATTAATGATCTCTAACAAGACAAATACTGCATCTCTGAGCACACAACAGCATGGTGCTTGTAAAACTTTATAGAACTGTCAATAGCTTTGACAGGACTCTCTGAAGGTTATTTTTTGCAACAGTGACCACACTGTTAATATGATCTCTGGGAGAAGGGTCATTTAAAGATTCATTAAATCTGTTTCCTGGTGCCTTGATAGTACAGTGGTGGCAGGGAAGAACAGTGTTGCATAATTTCCTTCAGTGGATTAGTTATGTTGAAAACCACTATGCTTTTAAGTTATTTGCTGGAATCTTGGGTTAGGACATTTTCCAAAATCAAAGATTTTGTCTGTGTCTCTTTAGAATAGAAACCTCCTCTTTACTGTTTCCCAGTAATGTTATCACTGCCTGACATCACCGTAGTGATAAAAGAAGCTTAGAAGCTGCTGTGAAAAAGCTGATCTGTTGGGAACTTTGTGAGTTCTAATTGGCAAAACCAATGAGCCCCCAGCTAGAACAGCACCTCTTCTTTTTTAATGTTTCGTAATTGCATAGCAGTGAGTGATTTATCACCCGACTTCCTATTTTTAGCAGTTTTTCCAATACTGCTTTTTCATTGCTAACCCCAAAAATGTGCACAGCTGCTCAGAGGCAGAATAGCCATGAGAGCTATAAATAACTTTTAAGTCTTTTGTTGCTTTATTATTTCAGTGGTAGCAATTTAACACTGTAGGTCAAATAGATCCTGTTTTAACCTCTGTCTGTTCACTGCTCCCTGGAGTTGACGTGACAGGCTGTAACCACCTTCCTTTCCATGAATTCAGTGAAGTGAATTGTACCTAAATTTCAATTGGAATGGGTAGGGCAATATTTAACACCTCCTGTCTCAGCCTAAGGGACTCTCTCTACCTAATCAAGTTCTTGCTTCTACAAAGTCAATAAAAATTTGGTCGTACAAACCACTTGACAAATTCCAGCTGAGCGTTAATCCTGGGAGGTGAACTTCCAGAGTGCTTAGCAGTAATTTTGTATTGTGAGATAATGAAGGTTTAGACATGTCTGACATTCTCAGGGCATAAAGGTGGGTTTGCAGACCCACATCAAGACTTCATTGCAAAGAGCTGCTGTGTAGTTATTGAAGTCCAAAGCAGCTGTTTCAAGAGGTCAAGCTTGTGAGCCCACTGTTTATTCCCGTGATTGACAACGATGTGCAAACAAAGAGAAGTCACATGAATCGACCCTTAATCACTGCAAAAACTGAGAAAGCAAAACAAGTGATCTCTCAAAGCGCTTTTGTTTAGAAGAGAGTTAAATATGCTGCTAGCTTTGTTTGCCTTGCCTCAAGAAGTCCTGATTAGATAGAGAAAATAGATTGTTCATCCTAATGTGTTTTCCTACTTAGCCAGTTCCAGGCAGTGCAGACCAGGGAAGAAATCAAAGCAGTGTGATGAGATGTAGCACTGAGGAGCAGATTTTTATATATGGCCACACTTGAAATTATTTTGTCATCTGTAGAAAACCAATTTGGAAATTAATTCAATAATCTTTACCACCCCACCCCACCCCCAAAAAAAACAACCAACCTCTCTCTAGAATGTCTTGTCATATGTATGGAACTTATGTATGTTTTGTCTGCCCTTCTGCCTACATTGTATATTATATTTGGGGCCGAGTCTGTGGCTGTATTCTTTTAGACACTGAATGACTGCATCATTCCCTAAATTTGGTCTGAAAACCCTCTGGTGCCAAAGGCTTGAGGTGAGCCAGCTCACCCTGCCAAAACTCCATCTTGCAGAGGGCATGAATGATGGATGAGTCCCCCCACAGCATTTCTCAGCTGTCAGGAGCTGTCTCCCAGCCATGGTCAGACCCACACATTTACAGTGCCTTTCTGTTCCATTACCAGGAGGGATCAGCACCCAGGGCTGCTCCTAAATGGAGAATAACCCTCATCAATTTGGCTCCTACAGAAATGATCAAAGTTGCACGAATTCAGAATAAGTGGCTCCAACAAACAGATCTTCTCAGAGGGAATCAGTTTTGGTCTGATATGTTTGTTGTCCTGGGAGCACAGTGCTAGTTTTAGGGGACTACATGTTGAGGGAATTCCTTGAGAAAGACTCTTAATGAATTGGTTTATAGCAGTGGTTGAACTGTAATTAAAACAAATGGAAAAAAAAGAAAAAAAAAGGAAGATGAATCGTGACTCTGGTCATCATCTAAGGGGTGGGTGGGCAGCTTCCCAGCCCCACAGCCCATCTGATGTACAGAACAGACCATGGTGCAAATCCTGGTCTATCCAGTACCGGCCTAGTCTTGGCTCCTGGTGCTTGGGAAGTTTTTGCAGGTATTTTTTTCCTCAGCACTGGGAGTTGATGCATCCTGTGCCTCTTTGTAAGGTTGGGATGATTTCCTCAGGTGCTGCTTCAACATTGTAATGCATGTGTGCTCTGGCATGGAATTCCAGCTCTATCCACTTAAAATAGAAGGGATATTGGTTACTCTAAGACTGGATTACCTGGGCTTATTTATACACAGTCTCCTAATGGATCTGGTACTCTTCCCATGTTTTGTTGCTGCCTTACACCCAGTTTTCTTCCTTTCCTTATTCTTTTTGTGATAATTTGCCCAAAGAGCTTCTTGATTCTCTTAGAACAGGCAGCCCTTAAACTTACCATTTTTGAGGAAGTCTTAGTAGTTTCCTGTGATTCCACACAGAAATTTCAATTGCTTTGTGTGTAATTAAGTGATTGTGTCCAGCTTTCCCTTTGTGTATCTTGGAAGCACTGAGGTTTGAAAAGGCCTTTAGGATCATCCAAGTCTGTTCCCCTGGCACTGCCCAGCCCACTAATCCATGTTCCCAAGTGCCACATCCACATGTCCTTTAGATCCCTCCAGGGATGGCCACTCCACCACTGCCCTGGGCAGCCTGTGCCAGTGCTTAACCCTCTCCATGAAGAAATTTTCCCTAATATCCAATTTAAACCTCCCCTGGCACAACTTGAGGCCGTTTCCTCCTGTCCTGTTGCTGTTCCCTGGGAGAGGATCCCGACCCCCCACCCAGCAGTTATTTTTTTCTATAAATATTGCTCTATATATCTATGTAGAATCCTCTTTTCTATTAGCACCAGGGAGTGATGAGATCATTAATTTGAAATTAATGGCGTTTTGATGTGATGTTTTGGTATTCCATAAATGTGTAAACTAAGTTAAATCTTCAAAGTATAAACATGGGCTGGAGATCAGAACTGCTGTGCTGTCAGCAGCTGATTCCTGGGGTTTGTCTTGTGTCACCCCCCTGAGAGCAGCTGGGGATAACTGCTCCTGTGGGCTTAGGCTGCTGTGTTCCTACAGAACAAGGATGATGTGCATCATGTGCTGCAGGGATTTCTGTCTCCTGGTGCCTGCTTTCTGTTTGCTCTGGCTTCTCCTTATCTCTGATTCCTGCTCTACTTTCCTGTAGCCTCAGGTAACTCTCAGAACCTGGAGCAGCAGTAAAATCCCGGGCTCCTGGCCAGGTTTTTATTATTCTTCTTATGAACTGTTAACTCTCCTTTTTCAAAGGTACAAGGAGGAGGCAGACATTTATTCTTTTACTTCTACAACTCTTCTGTCTTTGTTTTCTCCTGGCAACACTTTGTTCTCAAGGTCTCTTGTTTGTGTGGAAAGGTCTTTTTATTCCATTGGCCTTGGTCACAGTTATGTGCAGTTTCTTGCACCCTCTTACCCCCTCACTGTGTTCAAATGCCTTTTTTGGGGTATGGACAACAAATAGTATTAAAATTTACAAAAGGCACATTCAAAGAGTCAGCTCAAGAGTAAATTAGTAGTTTAATTCTCTCTTTCTGTTTTTTTCCAACTGTTACTACAGTGGATTTCCATAGGTGTAATCCTAATGTCTTTCAAGAACATTTTTGTTCTAGGTGTTTCCAAAATGCTGAATTAAAAATTTAATGTAAACACAGGATGGTGCCGTGTTTTGTAATATCCAGCCTGAATTTTGAAATAACAAACAGGTTTATCCTTAGGTAGACATTATTTACATATCTGGATATTGGCCTTTTTAATACCATTTAAAGGCTTTTCCATATGGTTTGATTTCTCTTATTGCTCGTTCATAAATTTCAAGGTCAGGAAACTCTCAGAATTTTTTCATTTATCCCTTTATTCAAAAAACAAACAAACAAAAAACTTACTTTATTTGAGTCAGATTTTTTTTATACCAGAAAATCCTGGAATAGCATAATATGTTCAGAACACATGGGTGTCAGTTGGGGAAGGCAAAGGGCTGTGAACCTTAGTATTTTTTTGTGGTGTCTTGCTTGTTTATAAACATTTTTTTATATTTTCTCTCAGTTGTGCCTTTCCCAGTTTGGTGCCATCCTGTCCTGGGAGCAGNATCTGGATATTGGCCTTTTTAATACCATTTAAAGGCTTTTCCATATGGTTTGATTTGTCTTATTGCTCGTTCATAAATTTCAAGGTCAGGAAACTCTCAGAATTCTTTCATTTATCCTTTCATTCAAAAACCAAACAAACAAACAACTTACTTTATTTGAGTCAGATTTTTTTTATACCAGAAAATCCTGGAATAGCATAATATGTTCAGAACACATGGGTGTCAGTTGGGGAAGGGAAAGGGCTGTGAACCTTAGTATTTTTTTTGTGGTGTCTTGCTTGTTTATAAACATTTTTTTATATTTTCTCTCAGTTGTGCCTTTCCCAGTTTGGTGCCATCCTGTCCTGGGAGCAGCTTCATTTTGTTGTCCTTCCCTGAATCCCTGTCCCCACGTGCACCATTCTCTTGGTCCCTGTGGTTCCTCCCAATTTCCCTGGTGCAGACTGCATCCACAGCCATTTGTAGCTCTCTTGGTCTCTCCAAAGCTTTTGGAAGTGATTTAGTGTTGTATTTGCCACCTTTCTGTTTTCTGACCCAGAAATGTGTTTAAGTAAGGGATTGCAAGGGGTAATTCACTGTTTTACCAGTGAGGTCTTTGAGAAAAACTGATGTGTAACCTGGTTCTGGTGATTTGTTATCAACTAAGTATTGTGTGGTTATCCTACAGCCCCTTCTGCCAGCAGTTATGAGGGATCCTTGGAGAGGTCACCTGTGAAGGAGGATTCTTGCTTTCCCAAACTTCCCTGTGTCAGAGGAACATAAAAACATTATTCTGTCAGCTGCTCTCTGGTTTGATGGTTTGTTGGATCCACAGGATCCTTGGCAAACTCCTCTGGGCAATAGAGATGGGAAACATATTGTTTTTCCTTATTGGCTGAAGTTAGGGACTAAGACTTAGTTCCTAAGGGAGCTGTTTTGTAATATCCAGCCAAAATTGCATCAAGGGAAATTCTGATTAGATATTGAACAAAAACTCACAATGGAGGTGGCAAGGCACTGGAACCAGGTTGCTCAGAGAGGTTGTGAGATCGCCAGCTAAGGATTTAAAACTCTTTTGGCACCCTGAGGAACACAATGTAGTCCTGCTTCACGACTGTGGGGGCTTGGATCTGAGATTCCAGCCTGCATCACCCTGTGATTCAGCAGCATCCTGTACAATTATTCCCAAAGAGCCTTGGATCTCTGAGCAGAGAACATCAGCAGGCTGAGAACACACAGGGGAGTGTGCTGAGCTCCTGTGTAGGTCTGTAAATAAGTGCTGCTGGAGTAGAAGGGAGCTTGGGACTGACATCTAAACGGTGGGAAATGAGTATTTCACCAGGTGGGGTGAGTGCAGCACGAGGGCTGGCTGGTGGGGCGCGGGCAGGTCTGAGCTGTCTGGGGGTGTTTTGTGGGCTAAGCCAGCTCTTCAAAGGCCCAGTTCAGGGTGCAGGTTTGCTCTGGAGTTACCAATGGCAAAGAGGATAAGTGACTGTATGTCCGAGTGTCTCCCGTCCAGGATTGACTGTTCCAGTTCAAAGGCAATATCGTGGTGGTTTCTGCCAAGTGAGAAATCCCCCCTGAGCTCACCTTGGTGTTTCTGTGTGGAACAGCAGGAGCAATCCATGGGGTTTGTTAAAACAAAGCAGCTTGGAGCACTTCTCCTGCGTCCATCTGCTGTGACACATTGCAGCGAGCTGAAGAGATTATCTTCTTGTCGTGGAGAGTATTAAATTTAAGCACAAAACCTCCTGTAAGGACAGATACAAGGTCTCCAAACCATCCTTGTTTTTCCCTGTTCACCTGTTCCCATTTTCCTTTTGCCTCCCAGTTTAACCAGCTGCATTGCTTTCCCTCTTCTCTTTGAGTATTTGTCTCTCTCTGCTGATTTGCAAACGAATTCATTTTCCGTGTTCCTGATCCCTATTCCCTGCTCCAGCCTGGTGTTCTCAGCTGTGCCACTTAGGCCATTTTCATGGCTCGTTCTCTCCAGCTGGGAACCCTGTCTGATGCCTGGCAAACCAAGTTAGGTTGAACTTTGGAAATTTTTGGAGCATTTTAGAGAAACATAGTTAAAGACAGTAGTTAAACTTGCAGATGTTGATTCTGCCAAGGGATACGAGTTGTGTTGTTGGAATTTTTGCTCTCATGGCAGCAGAATTGCAAGCAGGTGCATGTTGCAGTGCTGGAAAGGGAAGCAGGAACTCCCATGGAAGTTGCATAATTGTCCTTTGTAGTTAAACCAAAATGAAAGAAAAGAAAAATTGAGCCTTTAATGCGTGCTTTCTTTCTGTCACAACTTTTTGGATGAACTCTTTTGTTTTTTTATTAGTATTGGAGGAATAAATGATAACTCAAGACATTTTTATAACTCTTATTTCCTCCAGGAAACCGGAGTTATAAAATAAATCAGAGTTTCCTCCAGGAAATGAAGTTTCTAGTAGCAGTGTTCAAAATCCTTACCTATTATTTGTAAGTCTAAGGTGTTATCATTTATCTAAATACTACCAGGCTCTTGGCAGAGGTGATGAGCTGCTGAACATCTTTTCTTATCAGCAAAGCCCTTGTGAAAATTGTTCTATCATGGGAAATTCTCCTGGTGGGTACTTCCCCTCCTCGTTTAGTGGCTTTCTGGAGGTGGGTGACACTCGCTCCTCAAACTGTTCTTGGCCTGCAGGACAACAAAGCCCTTTGATTTCATGGAATCACAGAATCATTAAGGTAGGAAAAGGCCTGCAAGATCATCAGGTCCAACCTTTGACCACCATGTCCACTAAACCATACTGTGGAGTGCCACGTCCACACAGTCCTCACACTGTAACAGAAAATGTTATAGTGGAATTGGAAGCAAAAGTGTGAAAGGGAATAGAGGGAAAAGAGGGCTGTGGATTAACATTTTTGGTAATTATACTAATAATCAATCATTTCTATGTTTTCTTGATGTTCTGTTAATTCAGACACTTGCTTGTTCATGTGTTTGATAACAGCAGAACAAGTGAAGATGGCACCTTCCACCTATTCAGTTCTGCTCTTCCATCCATTGTAACATTTTTCACTTGTTAAAAGAACAATTAAGACAAATGTCATCACAGAACACATGGCCATTTCAGGAAAGAAGAGCA
>NW_021940593.1:3955251-3960600 GCF_001715985.3 Manacus vitellinus
TGGACGGGGCTTGGAGCAACCTGGGCTAGTGGGAGGTGTCCCTGCCCATGGCAGGGGGTAGAATGGAACGAGCTTAAAGTTCCTTCCAACTCAAACAATTTTGTGATTCCATGATTCTGTGAGAATGGTTTTTGATATCTTTACCAGTCCTGTGTAACTTCACTTTCTCAGCACATAGTTTGACATCTGTGGTGTACCTGAGACAGGCTTTTTCCTTAGGGAAGAAAGGTTGGATAAAGCATCCAGCAAGGTCGTCCTTTCACTCACCTTACCTTGGCAAGCCAAGCTCCTGGTGAGACTGGTTTCTGATATCTTTACCAGTCCTGTGTAACTTCACTTTCTCAGCACGTAGTTTGACATCTGTGGTGTACCTGAGACAGGCTTTTTCCTTGGGGAAGAAAGGTTGGATAAAGCATCCAGCAAGGTCGTCCTTTCACTCACCTTACCTTGGCAAGCCAAGCTCCTGCTGACCTCCTGTGTGGGAGCAGATGGAAGGTCAGAATGGCCAGTTGGGTTTGTACCTACGTGGGGGGATGTGATGCCTGTGATGTGTCAGCAACCTCCTGTGCACAGCAAAAAGGAAGAGGAGTTCTAAGGGACAGTGCAGGGATTTGTTAAATTTTTCTATGACAGGCTAAAGATGGACAGAGGATCCAAGTGCTTATTTACAAACAGCACGAAAAACTGAGCTGAAACCTTCACATCTTCAACAGAATCCAGAAGATGCTTCCACAAAATTCTTGAAAAGTTTGATTTTGCCTTCAGCTCTCAAGTTATGGCTTATTCCCAAACTGAATGTTTCAAATCTTTTGAGAGTTATCCAATCTATTTTAAGCATATAGGCAAATTCTGAACTGGAAACCACTACTTTTATCTGTAATTTTCATTTAATAGATGCTAATGCCAAATGTTCTCAAATTTCCTCTGGCTAATATGAAAATAAAAAAGGATTTGGTTACTTAAGCGAATCTAGGTTTTAAAACTAAAAAGTAAATTTGGCATGAGTTCTTTTTTTAAAAAATAGTTTTGGTCTATTCATTTCTACTATCAGTTAATAGCAATTTCCAGCTCTGTGAACCAAAACCAGCTGACTCAACTGAACCAGGAAATCAAGAAATTGGATCAAATACTGTTTTATTTTTTAAAATAGAAGCGAAAGAGGAACAGGAGAAGAAAATCTACAGCTGTAATTTTTCACAATTATGTCAGGAGAAACTTCTTTGCAGCTGGAATGTCTGCAAGCATCTGGGAGTAGGTGGATATATGTGGAGTGAAAAGTAAGAGAACACAGTCCTGCATAATATCACTTAGAGGGGAAAAAACTGAACCATTAGTTTGAAAGCACTCTGTTGAGGAAAATTAAAGGTTTTTTTTTCTAAAATAAAAGAAAATGAGTAGATTTTGAGTTTTCTCTGAGGTCTGTTTTGTCTACAAGCTTCTCCAGTTTTGGCACCACCTGCACAGGAAGGCAATAAATCCATGTGATTTTTAGATTTAAGTGATTTTTAGATTTAAGTGGTTTGGAGTCTCCTCAGGGCCACGTGTTTATTTGTAATAATTTGGGTGGTGTCTGAAGATCCCAGCTGAGACCACGTGCTGAGCAAGCCAGTGGTTTGGGTTTTGTCAGTACCAGCAAGTAGGAAAACTGGTTTTAAATGAGCAAAGACCATAAAGGTCTATAAACAGATTATGATGGGGGTGATATATTGGAAGCATGTCAGTGGTTTATGAGGCAAGGACTTGGTGAGATTTGGAAAAGCAGTAGAATAAGCAGGGAAGTAACACAATCATGGAGCTACCCTAAGCGTTATCTACAGTTTACATATGAAATCTGTTCATTCTTTGGCTGTTTTGTGAATAATCAAGAGTTTTTAAGGCTATACAAAATTCTATGTTGTGGTTTTTAGTGAAATTAAGATGGCTTTATGCTCCTTTTTCTTTTCTTTCAACTACTGTACTACTGTTCATCTCCCACAGAATTTATTTGCCCAACACATTTTTTTCCTCTCCCACTGAAATGCAGTTTTTGTCATGTGATGGATTTCTCCATTTTGGTGCCAGGGCTCTGGAAATACGTGAGGTTTTCAGGAGTACTTGAATATTTATTACTGATTTGGGGTATTTTTCCTCCAAAAGGACTGTGAAGACCATGAATTTCCACCTGCCTTCCCTCAAAGCAATCACACCCTGCACTTCCTTGCAGAAAACCAAGCTCCATCTGAGCTTTTAGCCAGCTGTTGTTTTATAGAGTCTGTTCCTCTGATGAGTAAAACTCTCTTTTGAATTTCACTGAAGTGATTGGCTCAGCTTCTGGAGCCGACCTGAAACCTGTGGCCATTCAGCCTTCAAGAGGTCTTGTCTAAAAGAACAATGAGAGTGCCTGAAATGGGGACTTTTGTTTGGAAAATTCAGTATTTGTTGGCAATTGGACCTTTGTATTAATTGGCGTGATTTTACACTGCTAAATGGTTCTGATTATTTAAAATATTAGTCTAAAAATATTCTACAGAATGTTTTTAAACCACGAGATAAAACCAAGATTTACTGTCTTCTTTCGTGTTGGCTGTGAGAAGTCCAGATGTATTTAATGCAGAATATATTATGAAATCAGTGGGAATTGTTTGGGTTTTGGTAAATTAATCCAAGAGCAGATGTCCCTCTGACTTTGGTACCCAGGGAAGGTTACAGACCCCTGCACATGAGCCTTTGAAGATCAAAAGGCTGCTAATTGGGTGTAGTATTTAAGGCACCTGCACAAAATGCAAAGCAAAGCTAATAACATTTTGAGGTTGATGCTGGGCTAACAGCACTTTGTTTTATCTGATGGAAGCTGAGAAGCTTTTGGGTGTCAACAAGATTGTTAAACATTTAATTTGACATTTTGAAAACAGTGATGTTAAAAAAGATAAGTATTGGGATCCAGTTGTGAAAAACTGAGCTTTAAAGGATTTATGAAGGACATGGAAATGATTAGCAAATGCTATTAGAATATCACAGATCTTCTGTGGTTGCAAGTGTTCATATTTGTATAGCATTTTTTTTTTAATAAAGAAAATCACTAGAAGTTTGTAAAAAGGACCTGGTCCCTGTCAGGGTCAGAGGTTGGCATACATCTGAGCATAGTACAAGAAAACAACAGAAACCCAATTTATTTTCTTTTCTAAAGCAGAAAACATGGACTGCACGAACATGTTGATAACTCCTTATATGCAGAATTCCCTAAAAGCAGCAGTTCCTGGGTGCCGAGGGGAAATGAGATTGGGAGATATTACTCGAAGGAGGTTAATTAGATAATTAGGAGTGCAATGGGAGGGTCACTTATTTGCATGACAGACCTAGTGATGCTGTTTTCCCAACAGCAGATGCACTAAGGGAGGACTGGGCAGTGACTTTGCATCCTCCGGTTGTATTTTGGTGCTTTATGTACTTGAAGCAGAGAATGCCTTTCCCTCTCTGTTTTTTTTGTGTGACTTCCATTGGCACATGTGCTTCAAACATGTGGGCAGCTCCCCTGGGTGTGAAGGTCATAAGAATTCTTGAAATGCTTTCTCAGGAGGTGCTGGGAGAGCAGGACAGGATGGGTCTGTGGAGCTCTGGAGCACGGCAGGGATTCTCTCCGAGAGCGGCGAAGTGCCAAACGTGCTGAGCAAAGTTAAAAAGCTGCTTAAGGTGGGTTAGTGTAACCAGTGGGTGGTGGGATCCAGTATAATTCATAAAAGCATAGCATCATTAAGGTTGGAAAAGATCTCCACGATCACCAAATCCAACCTTTGACTGGATCCCACCATGCCCACTAAGCCATATTAGAGAGTCCTGCACCTACTCGTACCTTGAACACTTCCAGGGGTGGTGACTCCATCCCCATCCAAGGCTTAACTGATCTTTTAGTGCAGAAATGTTCCCTAATATCCAGCCTGAACCTCCCCCTGCCAAGATGGCAGTGCTGGGTTAACAGCTGGACATCCGTATTCAAGCTCTCTCCCAACCTTAAGGATCCCATGATAAATCAGAACTGCAGTGGTTGTTTGCTGTTTATTTTTCCAAGTTTGAACCGGAGAAAAGAGAGGTCTGTGTGTGTTTCTATGTGGGGAGGGGCTGCAGAAGAGCATATTTATCCCCAGAGTCCAGAGCCATTTAGCAGGAATCCTGCTGGGTGTGCCCAGCAGCAGCTTGGGACATGTGGGGAAAGTTTGCATTATTAATAGGAAGCTTTCCCCAGGTCCTCTGTCTGCTGCCTCTGTGTGAGGCCAATTGAAGCTTAGCAGAGAAAGGTCAAGTTAAAAAGAGCTGGATAAAGCCTGTTTGATTCATGCTCTGTGTTGGAGCTACCTGCTGTGGCACAGCGAGGGTGTCACTGTGTGTGCCCAGGACACGAGGCACTAATGGTGTGATGGCTCTTCACAGAATCACACAGGGGTTTGGGTTGGAAGGGACCTTGAAAGGACATCTAGTCCAACCCCCTGCCATGGGCAGGGACATCTTTAACTTCAGGGCAGCCTTTAAACGGACAGGGAATGCTGGTTACAGATTCTTTAGGTATTTGGAGATAAACTGCTCTGACTTTTAGTACATGTGTGAACCCGAGGGGATTCTCATGTGTCAGGTGGGAGTCTCCATCAGTAGGAACAGGTTTAATTACTCCTCTTCCAGAAAGCTGAATAAACCTTGGAAGCTGTACTAGACCATCTGCTGTGATCCTTTCAGTCCGTGTTAACACGGTGCCTTTCATAGGATGAGCTTGTGGTTGTGCAGTGAGTGAGTGCCTGGAGAGGGCTGGGGAGCTACAAGTATTTGTTCTCTTAGTTCTCTCACTGTCTTGATTTTTCTTTGAGACATTCAGCAGCCTTACACACTCTGAACAGAGAAACCATTGCTCAGATATGACCAAGGCTTCTGAATGTGAATGTAGAAGCCTTCAGACGCGAGAACCGTCGTCCTCTGCTCAGACAAATGCTGCAGTTGGGCTTTTGGAGGACAGGAGCTGCCATCAGCAAGGAAGTTTTCCATATGTCTCCTGGTAGCACTATGTTGCTAGGAATAACAGAATTCCAAGGAGTGCAGTGAGAGGCAATTGTTTCAGATGCATGTTCACGCTCCCAGGGTTGGGGTTTCAAGCTTTAATTAAGTGTCATAGCAGTTTTTGGCTACAACTACTGGTGCATTCTGGCAAGATTATTATATTCAGTTTCTCCTGGAACGAATTTTGGAGTTCAGATCAGGGCACAAAGAGCTTTGGAGAAATGATATCCCTCACTTCCCCATGGGTAGTGAGGGAACCTAGGGAGTTAAAGCCAGAAAACTCATGGGCTGAGGTAGAGACAGTTTAATGAGGAAAGCAAAAGCTGCACA
>NW_021940593.1:3961570-3965992 GCF_001715985.3 Manacus vitellinus
TTCTTTTTAATCTGACAGAATTCTTAGAAATTATTAATATTCCCCACTGTTTTCCAAGTTTACATTAGGAACAGCCCAGGATATTACAGGAGGATGTACCTCAATTGAAAATATTGATTTCTCCTTTTGTGCTTTTAACGGGCATTTATTTTCTTAATACTATAACTAAGTGGAGGGGGAAGTGTTTGTAGGGAAAGGTTTTATGCTGTTTTACATTCCCCAGCACTTCCAAGTATTTCAAAGGCATGGAAGCATGTTTTCCCATGTGGACATGGCATTGCTGTCACACTGATAGGGGCAGTGGCTCAGTGATTGCCTCTGTTATCATGGAAACTAAAGTTGATTTAATAAATGCATCCATGTTCCTTTATGAGCTCTGTGCCTGTATGATTTGACTTGACAAGTTCTTCATCATTTTTTTTTTTTGTGATTTTACATCCCCTTCAAGATGCAGTTCCCCAATTCCACGTGGGAATTGTCAGGTAGCATCTGGTGAAATGAAGCTGACAGCGTGTTCTGTCAGTTTTAGTAACTTAATATGTGAAGAAGTCAGGCTCTTGGAGGGGTAAGAGTATCTACAGAAGGTTCTTCTGCCTTAGAGATTCATGTAAGAAGGCCAGCCTGTCTCTGGCATGGTGTCTGGTTTCAGGTGAGAGATTTTACTTTTTACACAGTTTGTATTTTGGTTGGTCGTGATCAGAAATTGCTGAAATCAAAGGGAATGTCCAGTCTGTCCTAGCCACTCTAGAAAACCAGTGAATGTCAGTGTTATGCTTTAAACTCACACATTGCTACATGAAAAAATAATATTTTTGTGCTGATTTATTAGACATCAGAGTGTATGATATTAAATCCTGAATTCCTGGGTATTCTGAGGAAGGCTTTCAGCAGAATGTCTTTTATAGTCATTATTCAAGAGAAAGCTTAACTTTACATTTTTACATTTTCAGGATTTTTTGTGGTCCTCTCAGGCCTATCTCCATACTGGAATTAATAAAAATCATGTTGGTGGTTGATCATGGACTCCTTTTAGATGAGGGCAACTTATCAAGGGCAACTTTATGAAAGAATTCAATTGTTTGCACCCAAGAAAGTATTCTCCCAAGCTCAGAAAGGATTCTGTGTGAAGCAGACACAAAGTATTAAGTAACATAAAAACCCATGAAGAGCAACATGTAAATATTATTTCTTTAATAAAGAATGTACATGACTCAAACTGCATAAAATAGGGGATTAATTTTGAGAATTGTTTAAAGAAACTGTATCACCCAGACCAAGCCCAGTTGTGTCAGGCCAACACCTGGAGATGTGCTCCAGGAGGTCACCTGTTCCAGTGTTCAGTCCTCTTCACAGCAAAACCTGGTGTTTTTCTGTTGAATTGTACTTGCTTGCATTTTAATTTGTGCCCATTGCCCTTTGTCCTTACCTGATAGGCATTTAGAAGAGATACCTGAGAACATCCACCTGATGTGTCTTTGGGGGTCCAGGGGTTTGAAATGCTTTCAGTTCATAGTGACGAGACCGCAAAACGTATTTTAACAAGGTCTATTTGGGTTTGGCATGTTGGGCTGGTTGGTTTTTGCCACAAAGCACTCTTCATCCAAACTATTCCATGTTGTGGGGAGAACAAGTGGGATGTAACGTGGTGCTGCTGATAACCAGGGCACTGCTGGGCTGTTTGATGCTTTAAGTCCATTAAGTGGCCTCAGGTGGGAAGTTCTGCGAGTACAGTGTTGGTTCTTTCTCTGCTATTCTCTACCCCAGCCTGCTTTTAAATCTGTTCAGGGCTGTACACAGTGTTTTAAGAATGTGAAAAAGGCATTAGCATCTTAAATGACAAGGGAAATGAAAAATGAAAGGGAAATGAAAAATCCGAGGACAAACGCCGGTGTTCAGATTGTGCCTGTGAGCACAGTCACCTCCTGGTGTGTGCTTGGCCACAGCTGAGGGACTGTAGGAGCAAGGAGTGGATGTTCTCTTCTGTATTTTGGAATTACCTGGCTGGAAGGGGCTGCCCAGGGAGGTTTTGAGTGCCCATCCCTGGAGGTGTCCCAGGAAGGCCTGGCCGTGGCACTCAGTGCTCTGGGCTGGGGGACAAGGTGGGCATCGGGCACAGGGGGGACCCCATGGGCTGGGAGGGCTTTTCCAGCCTTAATGATGCTGTGATTCCACGGTTATGGATTGTTTTCCCCCTGCTTTTCTTTACCATGCTCAGTTGAGACTGATGCAGTTCGCCAGTTCTACATTAGTCTTTCTAGTCCTGGCCTAGGCCCGTGTCACAGCTGAGGGATGGCATCATGGGTGGATGTCCCTGTGGTACAAGCATTTCAGGAGCAGCTCTGAGGGATACTGGCTATCAGTGCAACTCAGTAAGATGTGGTGAGTCATTAAGCAATGAATTTTTGATGTCAGCCTGAAGTTTAGCTTCTGTTCCTCGTGTTTTAGCAAAATCGTTGATTTCAGTGATTTTCAAATAATTTCTTTGTGGAGTGTTTTCACCTCTACAAGTGTTGTGGAGCTCTGAGATTAGCCTGAGATACTGTCAGACCTTGTCGAGTGCAAAGCCTTTATAATTGCAAAACAGGCTAATCAGTGTTTAAATCAACCCTTTTGGTGAAATGCATAGTAAAAAGGTGTCGGGAAAGGCGTTTTACCAGTTTATATGAAGGAGGTTTGGGATGGTTCAGTGTCCTTTCAGAGACAAAGTCTTGCTTGGGTATCTGCTGTGTGGCATAAGGCCCACTGACAGCTGCAGGCAGTGTCACAGAAGTGTCAGAGCTGGAAATGTTTGTTGGCATCAGGGCAGCACAGCAGGAGAGTCAATTTTTGTACTTATTGCCTGCAGAAAGAAAGGGTGTGGGTCAGAAATCCATCCCAGTTTTCACTAGTTTTAAGAATCTAAAAATATTAAATAGGCCTGGCCTGTTTGATCTCTGCTTGCTCTTTTAGAGAAGGCAGTGACCTTCTAACGCCATAGCACCAGTAAAGTTCCTTTCAAATCTTATGAGGAATGATTTTCCTGTTTGCTTTGTTTCATGTTATACCTAAGAACATATTCCTACCAAATTTGACATTTATCATTATAGATTATTAGTCCTGTAGCTGCAATGTAAATAACATTATTCACCTGCATGTTCAGAGTCCCCAGGGCATAGGACACCTCCTTGATGACAGCATTGTGCTCTTCTGTTTAGGTAACATCTTAATGCATATTCATTTTTCTCTCCATGTACACAATAAGTGGAGAATTTTCGTTAAAATTGTGCTCTAAATGATCACATCATAACAATGTTTTATAGGTGGGATTGTCAGTACATGGGAAAACAGTAGCCAAGGCTGTGCAGACTTTCTCTTTCCGGCTCTTTTGCCATTTGGATGTGTGACTCCTGGGAGATCTGGCCTTCAGGAACACACACCCCAGTTTCTTGGAGTCACTTGGGTTAGTCTAAACAGTGACAGATCAGGGAATAATAGAATAACTTAATTTGAAAGGGACCTGCAGAGAGGGCCGAGTGCAGTCCCTGCCTGACGCACATCTAATGAAATCAGGGGCTGCAGTTGAGTCTGGAACAGCTCTGTAAAGGCTTGACTTGACCTGGCTGATCTTGCAGCAAACCCAGGAGTGCTTGTTTTTCTCACTGCAGATCTGTGGGAGGCTTATCTTTCAGGGGACAAGTGCTGAAAAGCATCAGAGGATGGGGAAATGTAGCCCCAGCACAGCTGCACCCTGAGAGGACGTGCCTAATTCCCTTTGGAAACACTTCAGAGCCTGCACACCTGCTGCCTCAGCTCGGGCCAGGCAGATGCAGCAGGAACCAGGCACTTCCCATGGCCCAGACTCAGATGCCACAGAAAATTCTGTCTAAACTCTGTTAGATTTTCCAGCAAATCTGTGTTCTCAGCTTTCTGGAAGTGGTGGCAACATCTTCTCGGTTTCCTTTGTATTTTTGAAGGACAGCTGTTGATCACTCCCTGTCTGTGGGACCTCCTATCTTGTGTAGAGATTTCTGCTTTCCAGTCTTTCCAAAGTCTTCACTGTTTGTCTAGATTTTTGAATGAATATGCATTATTTTGATTTTGGAAGGTGAATGCACAGTTTTGTTGGAGCGAGACAGTTTTTGGGGAAAGAAAGGAAAGTAAAGGAAAACATGACTGATCACTTCTCATGAGAGTTGCAACTGAAATGGGCACAGTGTGGGGAAGGGTCTGTTGCTGCTGTCATCTGACACAGCTGTGAGTTAAGCCAGGGGGAGTGGATTTAGCTTGGGAGAGGTGATTTTGTCTTTATTGTGAGTGCAGATATTCCAGTTGTACAGAACACACAGAAGTGATGCTTATTTTTCATTAAATTCCTCTAATGCAAAATGCTCAGCACTAAGCAGCGCTATCCAGGGTGTGTGGTTAACCTAAGAACAATTTTCT
>NW_021940593.1:3967912-3969415 GCF_001715985.3 Manacus vitellinus
GTGTTAAAGCATAAATTATTTTCCTGGTATTTGGGAATGACGTGACAGTGTCCTCTGGTGGCCTATGGATGGAGTTCTGCTGAATCTTTTGCTTTCTCACTTGTTTGTTAATTTTCTTTTTTAATTGAAAGGAATTGTGACACACCTGCAAAGAAAAAGGCTGTACTTTGATCACTAGCAGTGATTTATAGAATAATTTTATAGTGTGTGTATATATATATATATATATATATCTTCTACAGTGATCACATCAGCTGTGGATATACAACAGAAGCTGGGAATATTATTTATTGATGTGCATGAATCCCACCAGACAGAAGCAACCAAACAAGTGACTCTTGTCCTACCAATGAGTGGCCGCATTTGTGTTTATATTTATTTATAAACTCCTAAGATGGAAGCCAGGAACTATTGGCAAACTTATTACATAATAGAGCATTAAAGGATCAAAGTAAGACCTCCTGGCATTCAAAGCTATCAACCTGTTAAATGGATGGAGGCTCATTATTTTTCCCCCTCATATGTGCATGTGTCAGAGAGAGCTGCAAGGCAGAGTCTGATCTCCAAGCACCCTTGACCTGTGGGGCTCAGCTTTAGGTCCCAAAATCTCCATTTTAACCCAAGTGTGGCTTAATCTCTCAAGATCATGGAATATAAACCGATTCCCTGAGTCAGTGTATAAATGGCTGCTTCAAGAAAGGAATGCTAGTTTGAGTCTTAATAGCAGAATTCAATTAATCCAGAAACCAACAAAGACAGAAAAGAGGCTTTAAAGCACATCATGATGCAGGTTTTCAATGGACCAATGAGCCTTTCACATTGCCAATGTTTTTCATTAAAGCTCTCAGGGAGAAGGTCTGGGGGTTTTATGTTTTCCATAAGACTGTGTTTTTATAAGCTAAAAAAACGAGGAAAAGCTTCAACAAGCACTCCAGGTATTTGAGATTTCTGCAGATAAGAACAGTTCCTGATTAAAGGCTCAACTGGCATTGAAGTCTAACCCCACTTGTGTTAGTGTAAAACTAATACATCAGAATTGACTTTATCTTAATTTTCACTACCCTGTCTGGCCCTTTTCTTCACTTATGGCAGCACTGGGCTTCAGTACTGTTTTTTTTCTTATATAATATATATATATTTCCTATATATGGAAAATACACAGTAAATGCAGTATCTGGGCACAGTGTTGGGAGGGCCAGATTGTCAGGCTTGACTGGCTCTGTGTGGGCAGCCTCTTGCAGATCCAGGAGTCAGCTGCCATTCCATGTTTGTCTTGGATTTGTTTTATCTCTGTCAAAGATGTGGAGTGTGGGTGTGCCCTGACCTTTCCAGCTGTGTGCATTTTGCCTTTACGTGCATGGATATTGGAATTCCTGAAACTAAAGAACACTAAGTTGTCCTCAAAATCCTACACAAAAAATCTCCCTTCTGTAATTACATCGTGGGCAAAATTCCAGAGGATCCCAGCATGGTTTGGGTTGGAAGGGACCTTAAAGCCCATCC
>NW_021940593.1:3970520-3973770 GCF_001715985.3 Manacus vitellinus
GTGACTCTTCCTCCATTCCCCCCTTGATTTTTGTTAATAGCCCATTCTTTCATTTTGGAAGAAAAGAGAACATTTTGCAGAAACGCTTTATTTCTCAACACTAATTCCCCCCCTTTCCCCCTGTTGCATCCCCTCATTGGTTCTCACAAATTCCACGATCCTACATAATTTTCGTTGGACTTTTTAAGAAGGTCTTCAGTGCCTTGGCTTTGAGTATCCAAAAGTGAGAAGTGCTTTGGTGAATAACTATATTATTGCAGAACCTCAAAAGTTAATCGTGTTTAACGAAGAATCTAAACATTAATGCTGTCACCTGACTAATTGACTTTCAACATTTTGGTGTTTTGGAAGATTAATTGTGCTGTCCAGCCAACATAGAAATTCTGTGCCAAAAATAGTGTGCTCTTAAAATGGAAAATAATTAAATAATCAATATATGGTCCAGAAATGTCTCATATTTTATTTTTAATCTTGCAAATGATTCACAGGACTTGAGCTCAACAGCAGAATTGCTTCAAGAGGCATTCTATGCTGTGCCTCTGTGATTCAGGGCAATGACTGCAGAGGTAGAGGGAGAAAACTACTGACAAATCAGCTGCACTTGTTCAGGGGTTGAAGAAAATAAACTTACAGAATAAGTTAAACTTGCTGTCTAAAATAAAATCATCGGTAGTTTTGAGGTTGTGGCTGCATCAAACTGACTTCAGTTCTTTCCTGATTTCTGGACCTTGGAGAGGTGAATTAAACACGTCTGCACAGGCTGCTCAAAGGTTTGAGTTTTGGTAATGAAAGGATTGATATTTATTAAATTAGTAGTGCTTTTCAAATGGCTTTTCTTCTTGAGGTCATAATAGATAAGCAACACGCATTTTCTCTTACTAATTCAAACCCTGCCTAAAATCTGAAGGGATTCCAGGGGTGACTGTGCCCATGGTCAGTGGTGGTGACCCCTGGCTCTCCTTGCTCTCCTCTGGTGGTTGTGTTCAGCCACAGATGCAGCTCAAGGGCTGCTCCTGCAATATGTGGGAATGAAGCTGCTCAGACCACGGTTCTTACAAAGGAACTGGTCCTGGGAATTGTTAAATCCTGTCTAGTAGAGTCATGGGGATAAGGCTGGAAAAGCCCTCTTGGATCATTGAGTCCAGCCATTAACCCAGTCCACCATGTCCACCACTAACCCACATCCCCAGGGGCCACATCCACACATCTTTGGAATCCCTCCAGGGATGGGGACTCCACCCCTGCCCTGGGCAGCCTTTCCAATGCTTTATGACCCTTTCCATGAAGGAATTTTCCCAAATATCCAATCCTAACCTCCCCTGGTGCAACTTGAGGCCATTTCCTCTTGTCATGTCTCTTGTTCCCTGGGAGAAGAGAAGATTTCTTTGTGAGTGAGGAAAACCCTTCTGTTTTTCTTTAGGCTCTGTGTGTCTATTTGAGCAGAATTGTGGGGTTTGTCCAAACCTGTGGATGAAGTGGCTGGATTCACTTCCCTGCAGCATCATATTAATTTCCATGTGGAAATAGCACCAAGCCTCGTGCCCTCTCCCAGCTGGATCCCTGTAGCTGCTGTGGCTCAGGTGAGATGTTTGATGTTTGGTAGCATGTTGAGCCATAGTTCTGTCTCTGCTTGTGGTTTGCTTTGGGGTTATAACAAGTTCCCATCTGGAAGCACACCTACATTTCCTCTGAGCACATCTCTATGCTTTTTTTCCTGTCTCCTGTTCTCAGTATTCTTCCAGTAGACTTTGGAATCTTTACTGAAATTTGTGAGGGAAACACCTGTGTGGACTATTTTCTTCTTATCAGGACAAACTTTGTAGAGTTTCAGTACTGCAGGTGTCAGTTTTGGGGTTTTTTTTTTTAGCATTTCTCTGCCCTGTTTTGGCCAGTGTTATTGATTGCTGCTGCCTTTCAAAAAAATGAAGCATTGCTTTTTCATGGAAAATGTACCATTAAATTGCACATGTCATGGGTGAAAGCACTGTAACTGCAAGAAAAGAGATTCGACATGCAAATATGTTGGGATCTAATTCCATTCTCGCTAAAGTCAGTGGGAATTGTAAAATTGACTTCCAGTGGGAACGGGAGCAAATGCACGATGCTGAAGTTAAAAATGTAAAGACCTTGCTGTTTAATCAGAAATGTTAATTATTCTCATGAAGCCAGTTAGTTTTACAAAGTGGCATTGCTTAGAAGTTACTGAGTTTAATTATTTGTGTAATGAAGTGAATACAACATTGCAGAGGAGTCACCTTCTGCTGTGTAAAGGCAGCAGAGGTCTGGTCCTGACCAGCAGTGAGTGCTCTCCACTACCTTGAGATTCCATGGACCCAAGGTGCTGCTCATCAGTGAGGTTCCCAGTCCTGTGTTTGACCACTTGGGACCTTTGATTGTTTCCTAGAGGAGCAAAATGCAGGGGTGGCACAGTGGTTTACATGGGAATCTCCAGCAGCTTCACAGCTGCTTCCTGACAATCCTTTTGGCTTCTGACTCCAAAGCAAAGTGGTGACATCTCTTTTTATGGTTGACTTTCTTCCTTGATGGATTATTTTCCAGCAAGTGCTTCGATCACTACACAGTGTGTGAAGACAGAGGGATTTCTTTTGTGTGTTGTACCTTGTTTGGTGCTTCATTACTTATATATGTCAAAGTTTGAAGCTGTAGCGTTCTGGTGCATGTCAGTGCAGCCATTGGTTGGGAAGATGGTGCTATAAAAGCTTCAAGAAGCAGCAGCAATAATAAATTGAGCTTTGAATTGAAAGTGGTGGTTTTTAGGAAAGCTCTGTGCACGTTTAGCACAGTGTTGGTATCGTAGCTCTTACTTTGTGAGGGTGTGAAATACTTTCCCTTAAGGAGTGCATTGGAATTAAGTCAGTAGGATTTGGGGGTAAATGCTCATATATCATACCAGACATTGACATTGCTCTTTTAAAGCTTTTACTGAAGCTTTTTATTCCTGAGAACCTCACTTGGACAAACCTCCAATAACAGTTTTAAACCTGCAGTGTATTTACTGCCAGAGTCAGATATCTGAGTTTGCTTTGCCAAGAAACTCAAGCACTGCCCCTTAAAGCACTGCTAAAATGTACAGCCCTCCTTTGAAGGAGCTGAGGTTTACACTCTGAGGACCAAGATATAAATTCTTCCTCTGCTTTCAATCTCCTTTTCCCCTAAACAGCCCTTTCATTAAATTCTCAACAGCCCAATATATGCTCTGCATTCCTGGGAAGACACAGAGCTTTCAGAA
>NW_021940593.1:3974290-3978092 GCF_001715985.3 Manacus vitellinus
CAGGGATCCAGGGGCAGCCACAGCTTCTCTGGGCAACCTGTGCCAGGGCCTCCCCACCCTCCCAGGGAAGGATTCCTTCCCAATATCCCATCTAACCCTACTCTCAGTTTAAATCCATTCCCCTTTGTTGCTGTTTTGGTTTTGCCATTGCAAACCATGGCACTTCCATGTTTGTGAGCCTGTTCCTGTTCTTCCAGAGCTGAGTCATGGCCAGGTAGCCAAAACCTGGCTGAAAAAATGTGATTTTGGTGGTGCTGTGTGAAAGCACCTGCCATGGCAGGGCCAGGCAGTTGAGGAGGTGCTGACCTGATGGTTTGGAGAACAGCATCCATTTTAAACCATGGAAAATAGGGACTGTGTCTGTGCTGAGATCCAGTATTAATGAATAGGATTCTCTCTGTTCCAGCTGAAAGCCAGGTAAATTCACTCCCAGTTTTGTGAGTGAGGTGATTGCTTGGCACAGAGTATTGAAAATTACCATCTCTGTATATAACTTGTCAGATCCTGGTTAAAAAGAGTTTTGCTAAATTACAGTTTCCGGAGGGGGGGGATAATTAAGATTTGCTTCGCAAAATTAAACTCATTATGGACATTTGAAGTTAGCCCCAAAGTGTGCTTGTAATTTCTATTTCAAAACAGCTTGTTTGCTAAAAGAGATAAAGTTTCCAGATTCATAAAGCTGCCACAAAATATTAAAACACACTTTTGAGAGAATAGAGGATAAATAAACTTTTGATGGGATCTCAAACAGCATTTTTGAATGTCACTGATGATCAAGAACATGATAACACTGAGGTTTTCATTTTGACATTATGAAAACTTCTCTATTTTTTTATGCCTAAGTGAAAAGAGATTGGACTGAGCCTTGAAACGTGTCACATGCAATTCAGTGATATTTTTATACTTGTCTCTTTAAATCCCTTCCCTCCTTTGTTCTTGGAATGAAAGAGGGATGCAGATCTGCAGCGGGTTTTACCCTCAGCCAGCCTCCATTCTCTCTCTCCAGCCCCATGAAGTGCCTGTGGCTTCAGAGGTGGCTGTTTGGCTGCTCTCAAGTGAGTGTTTGCAATACAAATAACTCAATTCTTCCTAACCAGAGTCACTCAGAAAAGCTAATTCTTGTCTCCCAGCATTTGGTTGTTGCAGTCAGTGATAAATGTGTTGTAGGAGAGCGAAGGAAAAAAATATTCATTTACAGCAAACCAGCAGGAAGTGTTTTTGACCAACAGGAGCAGGAGCTGGGGGTTGGTTGTTGTCACCCTCTGTCAGAAACAGAACCCTCCACAGTACTTTATTTTCTATCAAGCCACCTCTGTTTTGCAAGGAAACCCTGCTATCCCTGGGTATGTGACCATCAGGGTCATCACCTCTCAAATGAACTGTGGCAAACACCTGGCACGGTTGCTGTTTTGATGATCTTGTTACAACATTTCATGCAGCTCAAGATTTCAAGGGCTTGCTTCCCTTTCTTTTAGTTGAAGCCAATAAACAGAAATATTGTGTGAGGGTTTTTTTGTTGTTTTTTTTTTTCTTTCATTTTACTGTGGTAACAACCTGTCATTCTCAGCTGGTTTTATCTTTTTTTTTTCCTTTTTTTTTTTCTTTTCGCTTGACTGTTTGTGGAATTTGGTTTCTTTTCTAATCCTCCCAGCATAAACTTTTTTAGTGACCATGGCTGCTGCATCCCACCTGAGTGGCTGTAACAGATAATCACAGACAGTGAGAGGGCACGTGTTCTCCTTTGTGTGACCAGGTCTCACAGGTATTTAGGAATTGTGAGGGGATACCAAAATGCAAAGGGAATCATAGAATCATAGAATAGCCTGGGTTGGAAGGGACCTTCAAGGTAGTCCATTCAACCCCCTGCCATGGGCAGGGACACCTCCCACTAGCCCAGGTTGCTCCAAGCCCCATCCAACCTGGCCTTGGACACTTCCAGGGATCCAGGGGCAGCCACAGCTTCTCTGGGCAACCTGGGCCAGGGCTTCGCCACCCTTGCAGAGAACAATTCCTTCCCAATATCCCATCTAACCCTGCCCTCTGTCCTTAGGAAGCCATTCCCCCTTGTCCTGTCCCTCCAAGCCCTTGGAAATAACCTCTCTCCATCTTTCCTGTTGGCTCCTTTCAGATACTTCAAGTCCACAACGAGGTTGCTCTGAAGCCTTCTCTTTTCCAGATTGAACATACATTAACGCTTACAATTAAGGATGTTTACAGAAATCCAGTTTACTAATGAGCTGGAAAGCCCCCACCATTTTTGATTTGAAGCAGAGAATATAATCCATCCAAAGTGGGGCAGATCTGAGAGACATGGTGGGCTGCTCCCCAGGGTGGGGCTGTACAGCCAGTGGTGTACCACAGTATGTCGCTCTCAGAAGACAGCAGCCTAATTACTTTCCAAAAGGCAGTCAAGGATGTTTGAAGCATCTTCTGCTTTGACATCCATGATGAGTTTTGAAAGATGGAATTGCAGATAATGTCAAGGAAAAAAATGCCTCTGTTCAGTCTGCACACGTCTCCGTGTGGGGTGCATTCTTCCCCAGTGTCTCATCACTGATATTTAATTAATGTGATAGTCTGCTGTCTCTGTCGGGGTTGTATCTGTGGCTGTGGAGCAGTGCAGCTGGTTCAGCTCAACTCTTTAATTCAGCTCTGAGAGCTGATCTTCCCTCAGTGCTGGCCCCCAGTAACAGTGACAACACAACAGCCTGTGGGGTTGTTTTTTCCTGCTCTCAACTTGTTGACCACAATATTCCTTAGTGTCTGTGAGGATCTGTTTTTATCCTGTCCTGTTGTCTTTTTTTTTTAGGCACTATAATTATAAAAGAAAAATTATTGTAATAAAAATGTCCTTTTGAACACAGAAAGCACAGGTCCAGAGGAGGGCTGGAGCTAGAAAGGCAGGCTGGGAGAGCTGGGGCTGTTCAAATCTGGAGAAGAGAAGGCTCCATTGAAAGCTGAGAGCCCCTTCCAGTGCTTAAAGGGGCTCCAAGAGAGCTGGAGAGGGACTTGGGACAAGGGATGGAGGGACAGGACAAGGGGGGATGGCTTCCCGCTGCCAGAGGGTAGGGTTAGATGGGATATTGGGAAGGAATTGTTCCCTGGGAGGGTAGGGAGGCCCTGACCCAGGTTGCCAGAGAAGCTGTGGCTGCCTCNACCCTTACAGGGAACAATTCTTCCCAAAATCCCATCTAAGCCTGCCCTCTGGCAGTGGGAAGCCATTCCCCCTTGTCTTGTCATTACATGCTCTTATAAATAGTCTCTCCATCATTCTTGTAGGCTCCCATCCCTCCTCCTGTCCCCACAGTGCTCTCTGTGAAGCCAGTTAAGGCTCCAAAATTTGCATTTCTTCATATGCATCAAGTTGATAGACAGAGACAGGGCAGTGACCCAGAGCTGTGTGGGGCAGCTGCTGGTGGTGGCCTGGCCTGGTCACAGCAGGAGGCTGTTCCTGCCACACCTGGCTCTGAAGGTGTCACTGTCCAGCCCCAGGGTGACCCAGCAAAGTCAAACTGAGCTGGTTTAAGTGTTTTCCTTTCCCTGCAGGCTCAGCTGTGGTGTGGCAGAGCCCCTGCATGGCCATTCCTGTGGGACAGGAGCAGGACAGTCTCATTGCCAGCTTCTTCCAGTCTTGGTGCTTGGGATTGCAGGAAGTGCAGTGTTGTCTTAGGCAGTGATGCTGATGTTCAGGAAGCTGTGGGCCCCACAAAAGCTGCATGTGTGTTCTGTGCTCCTGACCTTTGAGCAAATGCAGTAATGCCTTTTTGGTAAGACACATTTATCTTACAGTCCTTGACCTGGG
>NW_021940593.1:3978517-3981954 GCF_001715985.3 Manacus vitellinus
GCTCATAAAAGGATCTGTTTTCTTCAGTGATTCCCTCCAGGAATCTTCTATGGATTATTCTGTAGACAAAAGAGGAAACTAAAGAGTTGCCTTGCAAGAGCATTGTACAACATAAGGCAACTGAAGGTAGATCCTGAGTGCAGTTTTATGAATATCAAGAGGATGGGGGTGGAGGTATGTCTTGGTTCTTTGTATATTTTAAATCAGTAAGTGCAATTCATAAATTGGGTAGGACCCACTCTATGAAAAAATATAAAATCAGCTGTGAAGCTGAAGCCCAGTAAATATTTCATTTTTGACATCGATGTTTCTTAAAATTGGTTGAGTAGTTTAATTGGAACAAGGTTCTTCTAGAATATAATTAGTTAAAACCTGCCAATGTTTGATAAAAACCTGCTGTGTTTAGGCCTGCAGTTGTTGTCTAGTATTTCAGACAGAGAGGAATATTTGGGACCCTGTGATGAGCTTCCTTGCTTTTCCTCCTCAAAATAGGTACTGGCTGGTTAAAATGCAGCGATGGCAAAAAGTGTATTGAAAACTTTTAAGTTTCTTGTCAGCTATTGACCTTTTTGTCATCCTTTTTCTTGGTTTTCTTTGAAACACATGCATTTATTAGCACGTTTGCATGTGGAAAGCTGCAGTCTCTGGAACACATGCAGTTTGCACCTTGGAGTTTCTCACACCCACTTTGTCCCTGAGGGAGTAGTTCACGATGTATCCTCTTTCCCTGACAGTATGAGAACAATTTATTCCATTTCTTTTGTCTTAAATATTGTGAAGAAATGAAAGCCGTTGTGGAATTCAGAGTTCCCATGGGAAGGACAATTCAGCTTTGACTGTTTCCCTGTTTGTATCCCTTACTCTCAAAGGTTCTGATTATTTTTTCAGACAGAACTTAGCTATTTTCCAAAGTTTTTCAATACACAGCAAGACAGAAGATAGAAGCTACCACAACCAAATACCTGTCACCATGAAACCTACTGCTGGCCGAAAGGAAGGGGGAATTTTCCTATATTTGCTTTAAACTCATATTTCCTCTTCTATTCCCTTTTGCTTTCCTGAGCAGATTTCACTTTTTTATAGTCATAAGGGCATCATCAGGTTGGGTGTGGCTTCCCTGAGAAGGCACCAGGAGCTGTGCCTTCGGTTCTCTTCAGGGAAAACAGGGAACTGAACCCCCCCAGTCTTCCACTTTGTGGCTGAGAGCTGTGATGTGCTGACTGTGACACCTTAACAAGGTTCAGGAGCAGTGAGGTCTGAAGAGAAAGTATCAACCCCTGCTGTGTTTCCTGTGGAGCTGATTGCAGTGCTCCATGGTGAACTCTCTAAAGGAGGATTGATCATCTCGAGGAGGCACACCACAACCTCAGTTTTTGCTCTTCCAGGGCCTGGGTGTGAGTGCTGAGCTCTCTGTGCAGCCACAGCTGATGTGTCCCAGGCATGGAAGTGCTGGAGCTGCAGGCAGGGGAAGGAATCTGGGATAAAATCGTGTGCTTATGGAACACAGGGCTGAGCAGCTGCTCCTGGAACTTACCAGGAGCCCTCAGGAAATCCGGATTTCCCTCCCTCCCTCCTGTTCCTCACTGCACCTGACCTTTAATGGGGTGTTTTACAAGTCTCCTACCAACCTTAGCACTTTTACTCTTTGTTCCCCACAAGTTTGGTGTTTTGAAACTGAGAACCTCTGTGGACCTGCCAGACAGGCCTTCAGGTGCCTTTACATGTCCCTGGCTGGGCAGGAGCACGAGCACTCTACCAGACATCAATAAAACTTCCCAGTTTTTACAGTCAGAGATGAAATAAGAGCTGCCTGAAGCCTCCTCTCTGTCAGGACTACCCACAGAATCCTTGTATCTGGCTTTTTCATCTCTTGCAAAGCTCACCTTTGAATGTCGTGGCCTTCTCGTGTACCTGCATAAAATTTGCTTCAGTGAACTCATAATTTTTCTTTTTGTTACTGAAGAAAATATTTGTAAGCACAAGTGCTCGAGATACTTTATGCTATTCCTAAATTTAATCATAGGTATCTTGGGAGTATTTACTGATCTCATTGAAAGCAGAGATGCTGTAATTTAGGGGCTCTCTGTTAAAAATGAAACGAGCCATAGAGTACAGGCTGCTGAAGGAGCAGCAATACCTACTGTTTTCAATGTGTGCAAATGCTGTAATAGGTCCCTTCAGTGCAGGAGTGACTGCAGGAGAGTGCTGGCACGTGTGAGCACTTAATTCTCTAACAGGCTTCCCTGGAAAACTAATGAAGGAAGAGAAGGACTGCTTGCACAATGTGTTCTTTTCGAGGCAATTTTTCTTTTGGTTGCTTTAGTGTTAGGCTTTAACCACTTTGGTAAAGACTGGGTATGTTTTATACTGCTAATCCACTCTATAAAAACACTTCTCCTGGCCTCAAGGTTTCTCGTAGCATCAAGACCCTGCATTTCAGCTGCAGGCTGCCTGTGTTTCTCCAAGGTGATCATTTGACAGCGTTATTCCAGCTTCTGATTTGAATGGCTTGATTTGCTTTGCTTCAAAGTGTTGAGAGGCTTTTAAGAGAGGGTCCTGAGCATTGATTTCCTCATGGTTTTCCTTCAGCTGAGTGCATCCATTCGAAGTTCTTTAGGATGAACTGACACAGTGCAGGTAGCTCTGAGATAATTTGTGATCACAGAGTGGTTTGGGTTGGAAGGGACCTTAAAGATCATCCTGTTCCAACCCCCTGCCATGGGAACCTTCCACTATCCCAGGTTGCTCCACATCCCATCCAACCTGGCCTTGGACACTTCCAGGGATCCAGGGGCAGCCACAGCTTCTCTGGGCAACCTGGGCCAGGGCCTCCCCACCCTCACAGGGAACAATTCCTTCTGTATATCCAACCTCAGTTTCCCCTCTTTCAGTTTGAAGCCATTCCCCCTTGTCCTGTCACCCCAGTTCCTGACGAACAGCCCCTCTCCAGCTTCCCTGTAGCCCCTTCAGACCTTGGAAGGTGCTGTGAGGTCTCCACACAACCTTCTCCTCTCCAGGCTGAACATTCCCAGCCTGTCTCCACAGGGGAGGTGCTCCAGTCCCCTCAGCAACTTTGTAGCCTCTGGAATTGGTCCAGCATCTCCTTGTCCTTCCTGTGATCTGCTGGTCTAGGCAAACTCATACACAGAGGATGACAAGCATGGAATTGTAGCCAGCTGTTTCCCAGCAGGACAGTTTCTGGTGGATCTGTGTCAGCAGCACCCAGCATCTGTTGCATTTTAAAGGTGAAACATCAGTTCTTTTTGCTTTGGTAACCTGTCAGCTGAAACCTTCTCTGCGTGCCCTAATGAATACAGTTAATATTTTATAGCTTTGTTTACCTGTAGTATCGAGCTTCAGGAGTACAATTGGATATGTTACAAACCAGGGGAGAAATGCATTTTATATGGCTAATTCCAGGTCATTTTGCAATTTCC
>NW_021940593.1:3982759-3986025 GCF_001715985.3 Manacus vitellinus
GGGCTCCAGATTTCAAAGTTCAGCAGGTCATTGTTGAAATTCGACAAGGTGAAGCTAAGTCACTGTTAAAAAAAAGAATATATGTAATTACAGCCATGCTCTGAAAAAGAAATGACTGTGGACTGTCACTTTGGAATTAGGTGGTTATTTTTTTTCAAGTTCGGCAGCTCAAAATGTTTGTGGTTATTCTGTTATTGAGACTATTGCTTAAAATAATCATCTGCATCTTGATTCTGTGAATACATTTTTAAAATCAGACTTGTATGGAAGAAAAAATTCTCACATTGATGACCTTGTAGGTTTGCTGGATGTTGGTGTCCCATGGCTTCTCTGCACAGGTAGTGCCTTTTCTCACTCTCTGAGGTGCTTCCATTACTATTATTTAGGAAAACACAGTCTACAAACCTGATTAATACAAAAGTTGGCTTAATTAAAAGCCTTTCTTCCTTTTATTTGGAAAATCAAGAGATTCCAGATTCACAACATACCCTCAAGGTAGTATTATATACACCCAGTTCATGAGGAAAATCCAATTGTTTTGATACATTTGTGTGGTTCTCTGACAAAATTCAGAGCAGGTAAAATCAAGATTTTATTATTGTAAATGAACAACCCTCAGGAGAGGTTCTCACTGTCAGCAGGGCTGAGAGACCACTGGGAGATTCCACTGTTTGGGTTACAGGAATCAGATAATCAGCAAAGCAGTCAGCTCTTGATAACTTATATTTTTCATGGCAACATTTTACAAGCCATTGCTTTTATACCCTCTAATTTATAGTAGTATTTGGTGAGATTGAGATTAGAAATAAATAGTAATTTAAAAAATATGTTGCTCGAAGAAAATATCATACCTTAAGGCTCTAAAACCTGCAGGAGGGATAGGTGCCACAGTCCTTACTGTCAAGAGAGGAACACAACCCTTGGCATTTTGTTCAGCAACTGGGAAATTCTGGAAGGAGCTCTGTGGGTGGGTGGAGGTGTCTGTGAATATGTGGAGTTTCTCTCATCTGATCATTTTTAGTCCTATAAGAAGCTAATAAGAAGGGTGCTGAATTCGTGAAGGGGAGAAAAATAGCAGCAAACACAACTTTTTTGTGATTTTGCCTCCTGTGAGGTTATTTCTTGAGCTGTGGCAGCTCAGCCAGAGCCCTGACTGGTGTCTCTGATACTACCCCTCCGTTATGTATCTTCTTTTTACTTATAGATCTTTTAAACATTATACTGAGTCACCAAAAAAAAAAAAAAAAAAGAAAGAAGAGAAATGTTGTCAGCTTTAGCCCTGCTGAATGTCACTTGTGCTCAGATTTGAAGAAGGATGGCCTTCATGGCAGGAGGAAAACATCTGAGCAAAGAGTCCTGCCATGGTGCTGACACCTTGTTTTGGGGCAGAGTTAGAGTCAGGCCTTAGCTTAAGCTTATCAAAACTCTCTGTGTGCTGTGCAGGAGGGACTTAAATCACGTGTAAACTTAAAATTCAGGTTGACAGTGCAGGGACAAGTACTCCAGAGGGGAAGCCCTGGAGTGGGTGCTTGTGGGTGTAATACACAACTGGAGCTTTGTTGGCCTGATGCAAGGAGGAGGATGCACCAAGTGTGTGTGGGCTGTAGGAAATAAGGCAGGTTTTGTCATGATGAAAGGAAAATGGAGTCATATTGAAGGGATTGGAATTGCATGAAGTGGTAAATAAGTAAAATCTCCAAACTCAAGCTGCTGTGCAAACGTGGGGAGGCAGCTGTTGTTCCAGATGCTTAGAATGGCTTAACCAGGGAATGGCTTTTTATAACCTGATCATTGCTATTGTTTGCAGAGCTCTCACTTGGGATCAAGAGCACTAAAGCAAAAGCCAGGACGCTCTGAGAGCAGGTGATTGGCTTTTCAGATGAGCACGACTCCAGGAGCAGTGCACTAATTAGACAATCCAAGGAAACCTTGGGAAACCCTCCTGAAAACCTTCAGAGAACAGCCACTTCTGGAATGTCCCTTTGTGGGACTGATTTAAGGAACCTGGTGGCAACTGGAGGTCTTGAGACTAAAAAAAAATCAGACTCCAAGCTTTGGAAATAACAACCAGCAAAGGCTTTTTGCTGCTTTCAGTGAGGTCTTTGTACCCCTGTGTGCTGCCATCCACTGCAGCAAATCTGAGTGTGCTCTGCCTGCACCAGGTTTGCAGTGGGCTTGAACTAGTCAGGAGAACATATTTGTGGATTTAAGGTCGATTCTGTCAGCTCAGAGGGTTCTGAGGGTATAGGAAGGCTGAAAGGACAATTTTATAGGTGGGAAAATTCTATAGGAGGAAAAGCCACAGGAGGTAAAAAAACCTAATTTCCACTGGTGGGAGAAAGAAGAGATTAGTTCTGGGTTCTTTGTCAGGATAGTTCCTTGGATCTGCTTCCAAGGCTTTGGCTACTTGAGGTTATCCCAGCAGGGGAGGGTTAGGCCACACAGACCTGGCACTAAGACCTCCCAGTTACCAGTAGGAGCTTCTATAATCTAGTCCATAGATGGATAAAAATATAATTTAACTATAATATAATTTTCAATTTCATTGTAAGAATTATTTTTTTTAAATGCTTTCAGTACAGCTCTGCCAAAGAATTGATACCCTGCTTTCCTTCCCTGCCTGCCATATCCAGGTCTACCCTGTAAACATGCAAAGGCAAAAGCACTTGCAAGCAGCTCTTGAAGGAAAAGGATTTTAGATTAAATGTTTTACTGAAATATCCTAAACATGTTATTATGTTAGGGGAACTGTGGGAAAGCCACGATTGGCAAAGAAATGATACTGTCATTAACTGAGGAAGAACACAGACCTTAATTTTTCTTGTTAAGCAGTCTCAGTGTTTCCAAGTTTCTCCCACACAAACTGATAAAATGGGTGAATGACAAATAGGGTGTTACAATGGTACCAGTCATTAAGTTTTGAAAGTGCGTTTTATTTCATTTTGGATGTGTGAAACCAAGGAGAGAAGCTGCAGAAGGTTTATATCAGGAAGTAACTTATGTGAAAGAGAACCTGCATTTGGCACAGTGTGTTCCCCTTCTTTTGTTTTCCTCAGAAAGAGTAGATAAAAAGATTTTCAATTATCATCTCAAGAATGAATAAAAGTAGACTTCAAATTAATGAAGCAAATTTATTGTTACAGATCCTAATCATCAAACCTCTTACATATAATTAATCATGTTACACTTGTTTATGGTTAACAATTGCAGTAATTGTATTTTAATTTTCATTTAAAATGATGAAGTTGAGATTTGACATTTAGGAT
>NW_021940593.1:3986995-3999185 GCF_001715985.3 Manacus vitellinus
CTTGCAGGGATTTGTAGAGAGCAAAAAGGTCTCCCCTGAGCCTTCAGGGATTTTTAGGTGAGCAGTGTCTGTGACAAGTGGCTTTCTGTAAATGAAGCCATCAGTTGTCACACTCACTCACTGAGTGCCAGCTGCTGAGTGTGCTTGTTGCTGTTTGGTGATGTACAGTCATCTCTGTTATTTTCTCATGGAATTTCATTTTGATTTCCACTGATTTCAGTTCATCAAAACTCTTTCCCTGTAGGATTTTGGGTTCCGTGTGATCAGCATGTTCAAACACTGTCTGCTCTCCACTGTGCTTGGGAGCTGGGTGCCTTTCTTTTTGGTCATCAGGCTTTACCAAGGTTTAGTTCTCCACTGTCCTCTCATCTTCTCTGAGAAATGTGATTGTGGTTTCTAAAATTTGTCATTGTGATTTCTAAAATTTCTGATATCAGGTATTTGCTCTTAAGCTTTATATTTCCTGTGTTTATACTTGAATCATTATTAATTAGCTTCTTTTTTTTTTCCCCTGCATTGAGAGCATTATTTGGAGCAAATTTTCTTGACACCGTATGTCTACATTTAATCACTTTGCCTGGATTGCAAGGATATACTGGAAACAGCAAATTCTTTAGAAAAAAACCCTCTAAAGCTCCAGTTCCCAAATCCCAGCCTCCAGTAGCTCATGTCTGGAATGCCTCAGCTTCTTGTAGAGTAGAGAAAGCAAAGCAGAAAGATGGGAAGTAAAGAATACAGTATTTCTGTGCTCTTTTTGCTTCCTTTGTTTTGTTTTACCTTCATCTAAAAATAGAAGTGTCTTGCTTTTGTGTGGGTTGCATTCAGAGCGACTGAGGCCATTAGTTAGTTCAGACTCATGCCAAAGGGATCAAATCAAGCTGTGTGTGGAGGGGACAAGAGTTTCTTTAGGCCAGAGATGAAAATCTGTTTCTAACCTGCAGTCTAAGAAGAGGAAGGAAAGTCTCCAGGCATCTGAGAGGAGTCCCACCCCGAAAGCCTGTTCAGTGTTAGGAAAGCTTCCAAGACACTGAGAAAGAAAGTGGTATTTTTGGGTGTTGCAAAATATCCATCTGCAAAGCAAATGAAAGAGAAACAGATTTCAGCTCCATCCATCCATAAGGAGTGGATGGAGGCAAATGTAATTCAAAATACCCCAAACCCTACATACCTCACAGACACTTCTGTCCATCCACAGACCTGCTGAAAGCACTTGGTGTGTTCTCACATGAGGAATTACTAATAAAACTGAGTCACACAGGGACTCTTCATCAGGAACTGTAGAGACAGGGCAAGGAGTAATGGGTACAAACTGAAAGAGGGGACATTTAGGTTGGGTATATGGAAGAAATCCTTCCCTGTGAGGGTGGGGAGGCCCTGGCACAGGCTACCCAGAGAAGCTGTGGCTGCCCCTGGATCCCTGGAAGTGTCCAAGGCCAGGTTGGATGGGGCTTGGAGCAACCTGGGCTAGTGGGAGGTGTCCCAGCCCGTGGCACAGGGTGGGCTTTGAGGTCCCTTCCAACCCAAACTGTTCTGGGATTCTGTGAAAACTGCAGAAGATTAGGTTGAGTATTGTTCAGGGAGAAGGCAACTGGCTGGAGCAGTGGAAGGAACTGAACTTCCAGAGGTGAAAGAGGTTATTTGGAGCTTGAGGGACTGGGAAAAGCACAGGCACAGAAAATGTTCTTGTGTTTAATATATAGCTGGATAAATCGAGGAAGTGTTTAACTGATGATTGGGTGAGTGGTGGCCAGAGACTGCACAGGGAGTCCTGAGAGGGCTATTCCAATCCTTTATTTCCTGCCTGTCCACTTTGGGATGATGCATTGGCTGTTCTTGCTTACAGGCACTTGGCAGTCCTTTATGCTCTGTCACGTACAGGGTTTAGCATCCTAAAGCCCAGAAAATAGCAGAAAAAAATGAAGACCATGTCCATTTTCTTTGCTGATAATCAGATCTGGATATTTCAATACTGCTCAGGAATTCAATTCTAAGGCATGGTAGGAGCAAAGATGATGTTCTTGTTAGGCTGAGCTGAAAATATAATTAATAGGTGACAATTCCTTTGATTTAAAAAAATTAAACTCACAAGAAAAAAGACTGTGACATTTAGAATACTCTTGTCCCTGTATCCAAAAAGACTTTCATTCATTTCAGCAACAATTTGATTCAGAGAACACAGAATTTCCAAAAACATGAAGACAATGTAGGCCTGAACTCAATTTACATGGCAGGTAATGGAAAAATTTCTGGCAACATTATGACAGGTCCTGGAAAAGTGAAAATGATAAGTAGGACAGTTCAATAATCCCACTGGGAGAAGATCATCATCTCTGTAAAGATAAGGGTATTCATTTTCACTTGTATTTGTTTTATAAAGTGCACTGAATATGTCTCTTACTTGATGTCACATGTGATAGTCAAATATAAACCTGGTCTTGGGCTGCTGGGGAAGAGCGAGAGCTTCAGACAGCTGCTGATAGGGTTCAGAAAATCCATGTGTATTCTGATTTAAAAGGAACTGTAGATTACTTTTCCCCTTTACAAGTGCCATAGAGAACAGAAGAGTGGCAAACGACTATTTTGTGTTCATACTGAACCATTTTCTTTTAGACTGCAATAAAAGAACTACATTAGAGTTTCCTGCTCTTCCCAGGGTCCTTTTTTCAGCAATCCATCGAGTGAAAAATCTGTAATTGCTTGTAGGTTAGTTCATTTCCAAACCTCAGCACATGACCTCTTGTTTTTCAGCTGGTTGCTTTGCTAAGAGCATTCCCATGAACCTGGCCCTTCTCCTCCCCGATTTGGGTCATGGCAATACAATTCCCACTTGATCTCCCTTTTTTGCCTTGCTAGGAGCCANCTCCTAATCTTCTGTTCTATGGCTCTGCCTACAAGCCTCTGACTACTTTTGCTTGTCCTCTGCTGCACTTGTAAAGTCTTTGCAATGTTCTTTTTGATCTTTGGAGGTTTTAGTAGGCTAAAATATTACATTATTGACACATACTCTCCTGCTGGGAGAAGTCAAATGTGCCAATTATTTGGGAGAACTAGGGACTCCAATTAGGTATCCACAGCAAGACACTGTTTTCTCTCCATTTATCTTTTCTACTTGACACTAGAGTCATAATGGAGATTTTATTCCTGCTTCCACTGTTCAACTGTGACACAGTTCAATTGGAGGATTTTCTCTTGTCTTTCATGTGTTAACAGCTCTGAGAAGACTTTAAAGGGAAGTTTTCCCTCGCACAGTTGTTCCCATTCATGCCTATTGCTCTGGTTTTCCATGCTGTATCTTTTATTTGCTCTTTGGTGTGATCCCTGTCCCACTCCCTGCAAGGATCACTTGTTTTACTGTGAGGGGGATTCTCGTAGGAGTGGGTATGTGCAAGTTGTCTCATTATATCATCCTCACCTTTACTCACATCTGGGATTCAAGGGAAAAGATTTAGTTCCTGTTATAGTCTGCCTTTTATTTCTCCATTGTAGAAGAAGTAAAATACAGAGACAACAATAATATATAGATCAATAAGAACAACAATAATATACAGATTATAGCATCTTGGCCAGGGTACTTAATAATCAACGTGAGTTCTGGTTTAAGGATCATAGAAAGGTTTGGGTTGGAAGGGGCCTTTAAAGGCCACCAAGTCCAAGCCCCTGAACTGAGCAGGGACACCTTCCACTAGCCCAGGTTGCTCAGAGCCCCATCCAACCTGACCTTCAATATTCCCAGGGATGGGACAGCCACAGCTTCTCTGGGCAACCTGTGCCAGGGCCTCTCCACCCTCATTGTAAAAGAAGTCTTCCTTAAAGCTAATCTAAATTGACCCTCCTCCAGTTTAAAACAATTCTTCCTTGTCCTGTCCCTCCATCCCTTGTCCCAAGACCCTCTCCAGCTCTCCTGGAGCCCCTTTAGGCCCTGGAAGGGGCTCTCAGGTCTCCCTGGATCCTTCTCTTCTCCAGGTGAACCCCCCCAGCTCTCCCAGCCTGGCTCCAGAGCAGAGGGGCTCCAGCCCTGGCAGCATCTCTGTGGCCTCCTCTGGACTGGCTCCAGCAGCTCCACATCCTTCCTGTGTGGTGTGTCTTTCATTTATGACAGAGACCAGATTAGCTCACTCCCTTTGCATCCTCCTTTTTTTAAGATTGTGTCTCCATTAATCACACCCCTGTGAGAGAGGTGACTGTCCTTCGAAGGTAGTAGCTATAAAAAAACCTCCTCAGCCTCTTTTGGTCAACCATGGGAGTTACCTTGTTCTTTTCTTGCTGGCTCCCTGCAATTAAAACCTGAACAGGCAGCTGGGAGCTGTATTTGCAGGTCAGACAATGAATTGCCTCCCCTGGGACACTGTGCTTTTAGTTGGATAACAGCTATCAAGGTTATTAAAGAATAGGGATTTGGTATAACTGAATTTTGTTGCTTAATGACATCACAAATGCCAGCAGTGGGTTGTGCCTGAGTTGCTGAATTGTAGACACTTTGCTTAATTTCGTGTGTCTGAAGTGTATAAAGGTTGTTATTAAGAATAAATGCATATACTTGGAAAATTGCAAAAGGCAAATAAACTTGATTGCTGTTTAGCTTTTGCCCAGGACCTTTCTCTTGCCCACGTGCTTGGCATTTTCAGAGCTGGTTCAGTAGAAGAGTTTCTCTGTACTGCATCCATGGCCTCGCTTTGTGTGCCCTTTGTGACTGTTCCCTTGAAAGATGTTTTGGGAAAAAGCCCAGGCCAAGGTCATATTTTCTTCCTTTCTGGAGCGAATGTTTTCATGCAGTACAGAAAGTGAGGCTGAGATGTGTTTGATACTTTATTTTGTAAGAAAAGGTGAGTAAACAGGCAGTTTCCATTACCACAGTCCACTGTTACAGAGGAGAGAAGCCAACTGGTAAGAGATTTATTACAGAAAGGACATTTGAACCAGCTCATCAGGATAAACCTCAGCTACATGAAAGTAGCAGAGTAGTACTTTCATAGCAAGTGATGCAGAAGCTTCAGAATCCTTTTGCCAGACCCCTGTGTGTAGCATTCACACAAAGCTCTGTAACAAATCAAAGACAAAAACATTTAGATTGGTTTCACAAAGCCACTCTTCACAGAAAGCAAGTTCTCTGAAGAAATCTGTTCCATTATGCATTTAAGTGGCTGTGACATTAATCATTATGTCATTAATAATTTGACATTAATAATTTCTGCCATCATTTAATCCCTTTTAAGTCTCCCTGCTGCAAGATGCAAGAATTAAAAACAATCAGTCTCACTGTTTTCTACTCTTATCTTCAGAGCTGCTTGATTTTTAGATGATGTGCAGAAATCAGATCTGCCAAGTAAGTAATGCCAGATTTGTGAGCAAGTTTAGTTGTCTTCTTGTTCTCAGTTTATCACACAGTGCCACGTTTTTTCATGTTGCAGTTCTGCTGAATTTAGGCCTTTGCCTTTTCCTGGTCTGTCCACCGTTCTCAGTGAAGGATTAATTTTGTGGTTTGCATATTGTTGTCTGGACAGTGTGAATCTGTTATTTTTGGGTCCTCCAGCTGTTGTCATTGTGTGAGTTGGGTTGAATTACCCTGGGATTTGCTGTGGTTTCCTTATGGAGTTATAGCTTTAGTATGTGGAGGATATTGGAGGGCTCAAAGAGAAGGGTAAATAACTGCTGTTCCCCCTGACTCCTGTCTGTGTGGTTGAATGACATGACAAGAGAAATTCTGTACATCTGTCTTGAGCTCTTCACAGGGCAAGCAGGGCACGGATCTTCTGACTGACAGCAATTTAGTGGCAGATGCATTTGACTGTGGGCTTAAAACTGGTTAAATGAAAGCATAGTATTAAAAGGGTGATGTTATCGGGATAAAGAGTTTATAAAATTTAACAGATGTGGCTTTAATTGTGTGGCACCAGCTCAGAGCTTCACTGGAGGACATTTGTAGATAATACTAAGGCAAATGAGTGTATGCTTTGTAAGCGTGTGGGTGCAGAGATAAGGCTCAATTTGCATATTTCTTTCACTTCACATTCCTTGTTTTTAGAAGTTGCTTTTGAGGACGAGCCCAGCGCTCCCCGTGTATGGGCTGAGTTGCTGCCATTTGGGTCTGGAAGTATTTTCCTAGAAATAGAAAAAGCTGTTTGAGGGCTGGAATGGCCATTTAAGGAACTGCACTTGCAGTGCTGGTTTCCAGTAGAGGTGGGACAGTACCTGAGGGAAAAGCCGTGTCTGAGCGTGGCTGCTCCCTTCTCAGAGCCCCGTTCCCTGGGCAGGGTCAGCTGGCTGCAGCCCCAGCTGCATGTTGTGTTCTTCATTCCCTTGCAGTCACTCACCCTCATTTGCACACTTCATCCTCCTCCTCTTTTGGATGTCCACTCATCTGCAAACTGGCAGCTTCTTCAGGTGTCCTTGGCTCCGTGTGTGTCTCACCTGAAGCAGTGCCCAGAGAGTGAAGCCAGTCCTCATCCTCTGGGCTCTGTAGTGGCCAAGGGTCCAACACTTCTCTGTCCCTTCAAATATCTTCTTTTCAAATCAGAGCATTTTCAGCACAAACCTCTTCCTTTGCCCTTTTCATTTACTACTTATCCTTCACTTACTGCTTAGCCTTTTATTTACCTTCACTTGCTTTTTTTTTTTTAATTACCTTTTACTTATCTTTTACTTTATCCTTTCTCTTTGCTATCAGCCAGTTTAGGAGACATGTGTTTTGCACATATCTTGGTATGTTTACTTCCTGGCTATTCAAGAAGAAAATGGATTTTTTTCTTTGAAATCAGTGCAGGTCTTGGGTAGAGGGAGAAGGAGGCAGATCAGAGCTGGTATAATCCCCAGTGCAGGAAAGGGGAGGGCTATGCAAGGTGAGGCTGGGTAGAGTGAGGCTCTCAAGGAGCTCAAGAGATGGACACAGATCTGTTCACAGGCAGTGCCTCTGGTTGAAAAGGATTTTTTTAGCTTATGCAAAATAAAAGAGGGAGAAGGAAACAAAAAACGAATGTGCTGGATGGCATGAAAGGCATAAATGTCCTTGGAATTGGTACCACTGAGAGATGACAAAAACAAGGTGCTAACAAAGGTGAGTCCCAGGAATGTGGAGGAAGAGTGTGAAATTAAGCTGTGGCTCTGAGCTACATCTCTCAGAGACTGACAACCTGTTGCAGGAGAAGGAATACTTAAGAGTATGTATTAAAAAAGAAAAAAAATAAAAAGAAATCTATGCTATATAGCTGAAGGATAGGTTTCTGTGCTGTTATACTTACTCTTCTGAGGATACACAGATCTAACAAAGCTTCCAGAGTCCTCCAGGAAAAGAGAAAGATTTACTACCAATTTACTCTGACATATGGCCACCCATCCCTTCTCTGAAAATCCACACATTAGTTAATGGATAAAACTGTCATACTCTGCTTTTAACATTAGAAGTGTGGTCTTGAGGAAGAGACCAAGCTCTCAGAAATTGCAGTCTAAGAATAAGATCTCAAGATTTGATGTGATTTGGCATCTATAGAAGTTGAGTTGTCTAATAAACCGTAGCAATTCATCACCTACTTTGGAAGTCTGAAGTTTAGTAGGCAGTCATATAGTATGTCTTTTGGTGCCTAGACTACCTCAGGAAAAAAAATCATGGATCTTGGAGGGGCAAGGGGATTATGGCTTGATTTATTTGGCAACAAAATTGACTATAAAACTACTTTTACTATGCTCAGGGGACCAAGGCATAGAGATGTCATATTGAGTAATAACATCAGGATAATATCAAGGTCTTTGGTCATCTCACTGATTTCACACAGGCGAAGCCACAGATATAAAACACTTGATACCAGAGGAATAGGACATTTCATGTGGATAATAAACACCTAGGAAAATTAATGGCCTGTCTGGCTAAAGAGATAAACCCTGAGTCACAATAAGTGAGAGCACTGGGGGGAGAGGCAGCGACGTGCATTTAACTGTTTTAGTGCTGCCTGAAGTATCACTTATCAGGTAAAACGGGGTTTGTACATCATATATTCCTACAGAAGAGCCAGTGCTGTATCAAAGGAATGCCCTGCAGTCTGCAGAGTGCTGCCTAATTGCACTAGTTAATGAAAAAAGGGCATTTGTTAGAAGATCTCTTTTCTCTGGGACACGTTTTAACGCCAAAGTGAGAAATGAGGGTTTAGAACCGGTAGTACCTTGCAGCAGGTACCCACCTGTGGTCAGAAATACACTGAGAGCTCCTGACAAAGGGATCAGTAGTTGAACTTCCCTAATTTTTGTCTGACTCCACACTGGAGTGCACAGGATTATAGGCAATGCCACAGGGATGTTGAGTTTGTCTGCGGTTCTGGGCACTCAGAGCACAAATCTGATGAGGAGCAGCTGAGGGAGCTGGGGGGGCTCAGCCTGGAGAAAAGGAGGCTCAGGGGGGACCTTCTGGCTCTGCAAGTCCCTGACAGGAGGGGGGAGCCCGGGGGAGTCGGGCTCTGCTGCCAGGGAACAAGGGACAGGAGGAGAGGGAACGGCCTCAGGCTGTGCCAGGGGAGGGTCAGGGTGGATATTAGAGAAAAAAAACCACGTGGATGTAGCACTTGAGGCCATGGTTTAGTGGTGAACACGGTGGTGGTGCTTTGTTGATGGTTGGACTCAATCAGCTTGGAGGTCTTTTCTGTGATTCTCCAACACTGCCACTAATGCACCGAAAACAGACGAACCAAACCTGTCCTGAAGGAAAAGGCACTTCAGGTTGGGCTTTCACTCAGCTGGGCTTGCTTCTGGTTAACATTTGGTCTGTTGTTTTGAAATGGCTTGCTTTGCATCTCAGTGGTGTTTTATGGGGACTCTCCCCACCTGTGGTAGGAGCATTCAGACGTGCTCTCCTCTGCCAGCACGCTGAAGGCAGAGCTGGGAGCGAACTAAAAACAAGGGGTGGAGTGGGAAGGACACGGGGAGCGTGGCCTGAGCACTGTGAGATACCTGCTTAACAGTCTGCTCACGAGGTGGGATATTTTACAGCATAAACTGAACTGAGCAGAGGTGAAGGAAGGGCAGTTTGGAACTCTTGCCAGAAAATATCTAGTTTTTTGACCTGTGCAATGATTATATTTGCACGCTGGGACACAACGTGCGCGGGAGGAAAACAGATCAAACTCCTCTGTGGGTACAAAGCACATTGCAACTATTTAGTGGTCACACCAGAGGCTTTTTTCTCCTGTTCCGTAAGGGGACCAAAATTGGTTTAAATGGCTTTAAATGGCCCTGTAGAAGACGGGAGTGTGTCTTCTCCAGTAAATATTTGAGATTCATTTTAAAAGAGAGAAAAATCTGTGAGCGGTTAAAAGGAACCTTATGAGCCTTGGGGTGAATCAGTGAGTGATGAATCAATCCTATGGAGACAGAGCAAAATATGGACAAAACCTGGCAACAAATAGGGAAGGACACAGAGCTGGTGTCCAGGCACACTCTCACTAGACAGGAAATGAATGTGGATTCCTGCCCTCGTTGAAACTAAAAATGCTCTAACTACCAAACTTAGACCTTCTGGGGGTGAGGGAAATGCCACAACCAGAGATTTTTCAGATCCAAACACAATTTTAGCTCAGAAGTTGGAAAGTTTTGGGAGGGGAAAAAAAAAATAAAGTAAAAGATAGCAAGAATTGGTTTAGAAATGCAGAAATTCAGCCTGGACTCACTGTCATTTGTGCTCTAATTTATTCCATAAATGTTATCAGAAATATGTGACTTGAGATTTTTAGAGAAGTTTCCATGAGGTTTAACTGTTGTGATACTCCTGATACTGAATCCCACAGCAGGCAAAGTTATAAACTGCTCCAATGTTTGCATTTTTAATACCTCATTACATTTTATGAGTTACAGTTGATGCTCTCCCATTTGTTATGATTTTATTTGGTCTGTACATGCATTGCTGTCATAGCAGAATTGCAATATACAGCTGTTCTCTCCCAGAGGAACTTTGCAGGAATAGCCAGGAACTGTTATCCCAAACCTCTAATTATAAAATTTATGTCAAATCACTCGCAATATGTGCTGTATAAATGATAGATTGTGCTGGCCTATGAATACAAATAAGTGATAAAAACACCAATGCATCTCGTGAATAGAGTATTTAAAAAGGAAATATTTATAATCAAGCACATATAAACATGACTTTTTCCAAAAATTTAGTAGCTCAGAAGTGATCCGCTGTCCAGGGGTCAGAGAAAATGAAAATTCCCAGAGGAAGTGTGCAGTGCTATGTGGATGCATTGCAGTGTTAGATTATAAAACAGAAAAAAAAAATCTGATGTCTCAGTCCATGGTTTTGAGGAAGTTTTAGTATATAAGGGCTTGAACTGAAGTCTCAAAGATTGAGAGAAAAAAAGACTAGGCTAGGTGAATCAAGATCTGTAGCAAACAGGAAGGAAAAGGCAATTTATGATCTGGTGAGACCTCCATTGGTAGGAGAAAAAAAGAAAAACACTGAGAGAGCTCTGGCAAATTTCCACTCTAGGGACAGCAAATAAGATGGCCTTTGGACAAGGGAAGAGGAATAGGACAGTCTCCCCTATCAAAGCAAGCAATCTATTGCTCCCTGTTTTCCTCTGCCTTTAACGAAGCAACAAACTCAGAACCAAACAGAGCCAGGGGGAAGTTCAGGGGCTCCCACGAGGAGCAGGTGGGATGTTCATCCTCAGCCAGGACAAGTCAGTTGGTCTGTCAGTCGTGCTGGGTGTGTGTGAGCTCAGGCCAGGGGCTCAGCAGAGTTCCTGCTCCGATTCTCTTGGCAAATAACCCGATTTAGCAATTGGATATTCTTTTCTTTCTTTTCTCAGTGCCAGATCATAGTAAGTCGTTTTTCACCATGGAGATTTGCTTGCAGGAAATGTGTAAATGCTAATTGGCCTTTGAGTTTACTGAAGTACTTGAAGATGGATTATTGAGAGTGATTTACTAGATTTGCTTGAATAATTCAAATTCCAGCTATGCTCTTCAAAAGTTTCCATGGTGCTGTTGTTTCATTTATTTGTATTCTTCGAGGAAAGCACTGGAGCTTTTGAGATCATTTAATTCCTTCGTTTGTTGGGGAGAAAAAAAAAAGCTTTTGCCATTAGCATTAGATTAATTTTACAGAGATGGAGAAGGTGAAGCAAAAAAGGACATTATCGTGCAGAACTATGAAAGGCATTGACCATTTCTTCTGCAGCTTTCCAAGGAGCATGGTGAAAGGGTTGAATCATAAGATGAAAAAAAACCCCAAACCAAAAAGTCTGGCCTATATGTACATAAGTTTTCTTACCTCTTTGTTTGACTGTAACTCCTAAAACAGCATTTTCACAAGCACCCATGTAGTCCTGTCCTTTGGTTTATTACAGCTCAGATTACGTGATGGAATCAAGACCTCATTTTTCTTAAATGCTGCAGTAATAATTAAATATATTGTACGGATAAAATTTCATTTGTGCCTCAAGGCTCCTTTTCTTAGTGCTTTTAATGGCAAACATAACTAGAAGGAAGAGAAGGTGGGATTTTTATTCTCACTGTGATGAGGTGAAACAGCTGAAGGATGAAGTTGGTCTGTGTAATCTGTTCTTTCACACTTGGACCTTTTCTATCCAACACAGATTTTGTCCTTGCAAACTTCTTTGTCATTGCAGTGGGTAATAATTGCTTGAAAAGAGATGGCATGTTGTTCAGGTTGCTTTAAAAGTTAAATGAGATGCATTCATTATGTTATGGTTCACAAATTTAAGAATGAAACCCATATTCTCTTCAAATTTATCCTTTTTATCGTGCCAGGTATATACTGCCTTGTATATCTATGAACTCAATTTGCATCCAGTTTTCTCATTTAAAAAAATAAAAAAAAAAAAAAGAAGAGTCACTTGAAATTACATGCAAATAAATGAACTGTAAATCTTTGCTATTATAGTCAATTAAGAATATTACCAAATGGCCAGATTGGACAGTTTTTATGCAGCTTTATTTATGTGATTGCTGCAGAGACTGGAACTGCTGTGGAAGAATGATTTTGAAAAGCTCCTTTGTTTCTTTAGAGTGAAAGTAATGCTTTACAGAGGATGGTGGAGCTCTCCAAGAAATTGCTGCAGACAGGGAGGTCAACAAGGTCAGCAAGGTCAACAAGGTCTCTCCAGCTGAGAACAGCCCGAATCTCCAGTGTGTCTGGACAGAACATTCACAGAATCCTGCTGTGGGTTGGGTTGGAAGGGACCTTAAA
>NW_021940593.1:3999505-4004616 GCF_001715985.3 Manacus vitellinus
TTCTGCTTAAAATTTGTCAGATACAAAAGTGCTCTGAGTCTGAAAGGGAGTAGCTGCATCTTCAGCTGGTTTTAATCACCGAGTAGGCACTCAGTTGATTTTACATTAGATATCCCTTATAATTCCTTATACTATAGTAATTTAGTTCTGGAGGAAAATCATGTTTTAAATAGACTAGGTAGAGAGTAATTAATTGCTCACTAGCATGTCTTGAACTCATGGTGTTAGAGTAGGGATAACCTTCTGGGCCCTGGAACAAAGGTGGTTATCCAATATTTCTGCTGTGTATTATCCACTGGCAGTCACAGGTTAGGGTCAGAAGTGTACAAACACAGAGATGAGAAACTCAGAAGAGTTCTCTGAGAAAGAACTCTCTCTAAGGCCAGAGATGAGAAGGGAATTGAAGAAATTTCAGGATGAAGCTGCTGTGATGGGAGTAGACTCCCTGACTACGGAGATTTTTAGGAGGGTTTTGATCTCTCAGAGTCAATATTAAACGTCACAGTGAAAAAGCCTATATTGCCAAATTGTTCATGATGTATTTACTTTCAAGTGTCTTCGGTTTTTAGGTCTGGCAGAAGCTTTCATGAAACTTGAGTTAGTTTCAGATACGTTGTTTCTAATTTGGTGCCCCAGAGTCAGCATTAATCCTTCATGTGCCCTGTGAGAAAGGTCTCGAGTTTCCATGGTTTGACTGATGCACGGACGTGTCGGGCAGAGATGCAGTGGGAGAATAACTTCCTGCTTCTCAGAGACTCTATTAATTTTCAGTAGGTAGTATTTTCAATATTGATGTCTCTGCAGGAATAAATCAGGCCGCTTTATTCAGCAGAACCTCAGTGTGAAGTCAGGCCCGCCAAGAGCAGCAGCAAAACAAATGCATCACCCACAGGGACCTGGAGAGTGGAGGCAGCAGCAGAACTGCACAGCCTGGCACAGAACCCAGCCCTGAGATCGAGTGGGTTTGTGTAAACATTGCCCTACATATTCGTTAGTCTCAGTCAAGTCTTTGGGAATTCTCTTCCCTTCCATGATTTCCTTGGAGGCCCTGATTCCTATAAAAGAGCATTTTGTTTCACTCAGTGAGCATTCCAGCCTTCCTTTACGCAGAGAGCAGGATTTTGTCTGGGCGTGTCAGACTTGCATACGTGATTAGCTGGAGCTTTTCTAGTAAATATAAAAGTGGATTATTGAAAATAATCCTGTATGGCTCCCTTGCTGCCCTGGGAGAATACCCTGGTTTGAAAGAATGACAAAAAGTCGTATGTATGATCAAACACAGCTCCCAGTTGTAAAGTTTATTAAACTGGATTTAGAGTGCTGTAATTCTGAGAAATGGTTTCTCATCCTCTCTGGGTCACACTCACCTCTGCAAGATGTGTGATTCCACCTTGCACAGGCATTTACTGTTCTCACAGACCAACTTGCAGCTACAAGGGTTTCAGGCAGGAGGTTGCAGGTACAGCTCCTTCCAACACCTCCCTGCACCGTGGCTTTTAGTGCAGGTGTCCTAAAAGAGAATAGGAGTGGATCCTGACTGATACATGAGCAGGGGGGACCCTTTCTGTGTAGTTGGACCTTAGGTTTGCTGATGGACTGTCCGAGACAGGTAAGTGCTGGGGTGTTCAGGTCTGACCCAGACCCCCAGCAGAATCACAGAATCATCCAGGTTGGAAAAGCCCTCCAAGATCATAAAGTCCCCCCTGTGATCAACCCCCACCTTGTCCCCCAGCCCAGAGCACTGAGTGCCACGGCCAGGCCTTCCTGGGACACCTCCAGGGATGGGCACTCCAAACCTCCCTGGGCAGCCCCTGCCAAGGCCTCACCACCCTTTCCAGCAACAAATTCCTCCTCCTGGCCAACCTGACCCTCCCCTGGCACAGCTGGAGGCCGTTCCCTCTCCTCCTGTCCCTGTCCTGCTGCTCAGGAGGAGACCTTGAGTGTGACCTGCACAATGTGAACCACAAGCACAGGAGCCTTTTCATGGGCCAAGTGGGCTCACACAGAGAAAGGAAGAAGATGAGGAGCATTTTTGGGCTCCAAGAGGAGCAGGGCAGGTGTCTCTGTCAGACAGCAGGACGTTGAAGCACCTTGCTGCTTTTCCAGTGGTGCTTGGATTTCTGAGGTGCTGTTTCTCTCTGCTTATAAAATGCTACTGTCTGGTTAATCTGAAAAGGGGTACTTAGGACTTTTTGTGTGCTGTGCTTGTAGTCACAACCTTTCCAGTTACATGAAATACAGAAACGACAGTTCTGAGTTAGTGAATTACAGTTTAAATCTGCAACTCTCAAAGAGTCATGTCTTGAAATGCAAATTTTCTATAAGAAGTTAAAAGCAGAAGTGAAATTATAGAAGGTCAGAGACAATGCAGTCTCTTGCAGTTTTTTCTACACATCATTTACTTTCCTTGATACATAGTCCACGCTTTCCAAATGAGTTTTCCCCATGCCAGGTTTTAAGGAGGGAAGTTTATTTTCTGATCATGAAATGAAGTTTGAAGTTCTGCTTACTAATGAGGTGAAACTTGTTTTACCTTTCCCTCCTGGTGAGTGCAGGTAGCCAGAGGCCTTGCTAAGTGCTAATGAACTCAGTTCTTAATTTCAGCAAATTATGAATTCAACAGTTTCAGAAGGCAATATGCTGAGGTAAGAGACTTTACTAAAATACAAGGAATTTAATTGTATGAGGTTCTCACCTCATTAAATATGTTGGAGAATTTGCCAGAAGTAAAAGCTGTTTTTCTGGCTTCATAGTTATTTAGTGGTTAGCTTGGTGTAAGGGTTTTAACATTTCAATTAGAACACAGATACGTTTTCGTACTTCTGTAGTAAAATGATGTAGTATATAATTAATCATGCCTGTTGGAAGTTTCTCTTTGCACTCTTAGGTTTATGGCAGGGCTGCGTAAAAAAAAGATAAAATATTATAGTCCCTAGCGTTAATTTTTATCTGAAATGCGTGTTCATATGAAGGAAGAGAGCATAAATACCTCAGTGCTACTGACAACTACAGCTTTTCTCTTTCAAAGAACCTTGGTTTTGTCTGAAGGAAGCAGGGACCAGAGCACTGAGTGCCACATCCAGTTGTTTCTTGAACACCTCCCTGGGCAGCCCCTTCCAATACCTGAGCACCCTAGGACACACAATGAGAAGGAACTGTACAGTTTGCCATAAGGAAATTTCTATGTGACTTAATAAATTTGCAGCAAATTCAGTTAGATATTACTCTGTCCTGCACAGAACAGTAGCATCAGTCACCTGGCTGAGGAAGGTAGAGCAGACTTACAGAATGTCACTGTTTTTCTTCCCATGATATTTCATTTCCCATGGGAAATGTTGCAACCTCCATGCCCCCATTCTTCTGTGTACACTTTTTATAGCTGTTTAGTTTGTTTACAGATGAGGATTAAAGCTCTGCTGTAAATATGAAAACATTTTTCAGGCTTTATGTGTAACCAGTTGAAGATGTGAACACGCACCTCTTGCTTTTCTAAGCCAGCTCAACAGTAGCTTCTGCAGTTGGACTTAGGGCTCTGAAATTCCTGAAATGCTGGCTTGGCCAGTGTGGCAGGCCTTGGAGCAGTCCTTGCCTTGGAGAGGCATGACCAGAGTAGTTTTTTTTTTAACCTCTGTCTGGTGGAAGCTGAAAATACAAACACTGTGTATTTTCAAAGAGAAACATGGCATAGAGGGTCTAATGTTGTTGCAGGTTTTCCTCTCGTGTTTTCTGTGTCCTTCTTCCCTCGGGAGAGAAATTCAAGGTACTAAATCCATCCACAGAATTTTCTGTCTCTGTCTTTGACAGTGTGTTCAAGCATTTGAGAAAATTCCTGTTCTTGCACAGTTGTTTTGGATGTATTGGGGGTTTATTTTGCCTGGTGGATTTGGCCCCTGTTTTCCTGGGATGAGAAATGAGATATATGGGCATGAGCTTTGTAGTAGAGCACAAACTGTGGTTGGTTCTTGGAAGATCTGGCAGCCATAAGCAGGAATCCTGCTGCCTTCCAGGAGAGCCCAGACCTTGCAGGCTCATTAGTTTCTTGCCCATTTTCAAAGCTTAGTTCATGTTCCAGCTTCTTTTAATGAATCTTACCAAAACTGGGATAAGATTCCTGGGGTTTTGGGGTGTTTGCCCACTTTCCCCTGACTGGGAGCCTTTCTTTTTTTCTTAAAAATCTCCTGTGTGCACTACTGAAATGAATACTGTGCAGGGAATACTGGGAAGGGCAGAGATTTGGGAGCATTCCTATGGAATGCTAAACATTTATAGCAAAAGGGGATATTATCCAGGTTGCAAGACTTTAATCCTGTAATAGAGACTTTGATATCAGTGCAAGTGAAAGGATAATCCAATCCCAGGATTTCTGGGCTAATGTGGAGTCTGTGGATCCCTGTATCCACCCTGCTCTCAGCTGTGCTGATACAAAAGTTCTTTTGGCTTGATTTATATATGATATATTTGAAAAAATATCGGGATATTTTGGAAACCCAGGGTCTTGGAAACCTAGGAAATCCTGTCCTTGGTTTGGTTTCTTCTGCAATGTTGCCTCTGCAGCTCTGTCTCCTGGGACATTGGTCAATCAGATGGACAACCAAAGTTCATTGTATGGGAGGTTTCTATGGGAAAGCAGAGCTGTGCTATTACAAATGTCTGAAATTAATACAGTGTTTTGAGAACCAGACCCATTGACCTTGTGAGGTATCACTGCTACACCAAGGAAGGTTACAGAGTTCCTAATCTGAACCTTATTTTTTATCTCTATTAGATATAATTTCCCTATAGACATACTGCCTTAGTTATAATGAGATGCCTTGGAGAAGGGAAGAGAAGTTTGTAGAAGGGATAAAAGATAATCCTATTTTTTCTCCTTTTTTTTTTTTTTTTAATCTTCTGTCCTACCTTTCTCACACGTTTGTCCTAAATATGCTTTATGTCAGGTAAAACAACACATCTTCCAAAAGCAGTCTCCTGTCATTTGTTGTCTGGAAGTTCCATGTCTCTTGTAATGGACAGTTACATATTTGATTTCCAATAAATGAGAATTGCTATATGTTTTTTGTTCTGTGGCAAGGAGTGCAGAGCAGGATTTTAATACCTAAAATACCCATTTG
>NW_021940593.1:4006081-4007685 GCF_001715985.3 Manacus vitellinus
TTTTTAGCACTGAGTCCCACTTGGATTGCTTTTAGGTTGTTTATTATTCCTTGTTTTTCATCTCACCTCTTTTCACATTTAAGAATGAGATGCTGGTGCCGTGCTGCCAGTATTGCCAAAGGTTACTCTATTATTATTTTTAAAAATAACCTTGTGTCACAAGTTTATATAGGGCTTTTTCATATAAATAAGAAATGTTTGCTTCCCTGAAGGGATCAAATTATTTACGTATTTTCAATGTGTGTATGTGGCATTAAGTAGTCTTGTGACACACCTTCCTAGAATGGAAGTGAAATGCCATTTAGAGATGTGGTGTTGTGTCTGGAAAGTTGCTGAAGCTTTATTTCATCCATCTGATTGCTTCCAACTTGACCAGGAATCCAGAACTGAGGGGTGAGGTCATTTTCCTCTCCATCCCTTCCCTGTCAGCCTCGGGAAAGTTTTTTTTTGTTACCGTAACTAAATTTTGGATTTTTGGTTTTGCTCCAGCCTGTAACACATTTTAGATAGTGAAGTTAAAGCTATATTTATACTTACTGTATGGAAACATTGTTTGTGTTCTTTATGTTGCCAAAGAGATATGTAAAAAAAAAAGAGGTACTGGTGATGTCCAGAGTGTGCCTTATCCAATATTTGTCTCCCTGCCTTGTGCAGTTGTGCCAAAGACAGGCACAGCTTCTCACTAAAATAGGGAAGGATCAGTCTCTTTGGTTATTTTCTCATATGGAATTAGTGTTTCATAGTGACAGTGACAATAGAAATGCTCATAGAGTACCTTTAATGTAGAAATTTTAAAAATACTCCCTTCAGGAAAACCAAAGCAAACCAACTTCCTCCTGCAAAGACAGGTGCCTGTGTTTTAATCCTAAAAGCACTGTACTAAAAGAAGCTGGTTTAAAATGTGAAACCAAATAATATTTACTGCTTTGTTTAAAGGCTCCTGTTTTACTATTGTACAAAAATGCCAACCTCCACACTGAGCATTCTGAACTGCTCATCATTCATTATTTTGGCAGACTGGAGATGGTTTGCCATTACTGTTCCAATTGCTCTTTTGTAAGGATGCAACTCTTGGCTTTTGCTACTCTTTAAGGACTGTTGCAAACATATTTGGTGATTATCTCAGAGCCAGGTTCCCCACCTCCTTTAAGCTCCTTCCAGAGGTGCCTTTCTCAAGTGTCAAGGGGCAGAATTGTGCGAAAGCAGCACAGCGCCGTCATTTCCTTGGCACATCTGCCAGCAAATATGAGATGATCTCCAGTTTCTTTTCAGGAATGCAAAATGAAGTTTCTTCCCTTATGCCTTCCTTCTGGATTGCATGTGCAGTCACAGAATCACAGAATTATTAAGGTTGGGAAAGGCCTCCAAGATCATCAAGTCCAGCCTTCAACCCAATCCCACCACGCCCACTAAACCATACAGTGAGGTGCCACATATTCTCATTTTTGGAACTCTTCCAGGGATGGTGACTCCCCAACTTCCCTGGGCAGCCTCTTCCAAGCCACCGCTTTTTCCTAATATCAAATGGATCAGAGGGCTGGAGCAGCTCTGCTGGGAGGAAAGGCTGGGAGAGCTGGGATTGTTCAGCCTGGAGAGGAGAAGCT
>NW_021940593.1:4009125-4018821 GCF_001715985.3 Manacus vitellinus
TAGTGGGAGGTGTCCCTGCCCATGGCAGGGGATGGAACAGGATGGGCTTTAAGGTCTCTTCCAACCCAAACCATTCTATGATTCTGTGACATCCATGTCATCACTTCAGGCTCATATTCTGCCTTCATTTCATGTAGAAATACAGAACATGTCAATTTTGGTCAAAGTTTGAATAAGTTTCTGCACAGGGAAGACAAATGAATCATTTCCCTAAATGTTTTATCTTTCTTGTGGCTAGAACCTTTAGGCAGAGATGCTATTTTTGAAACTAATAGCAAGTACTAAGCTTAGGAGATTTTAAAAACAGTCATGTTTCTATAAATCAGCCTTTTCTACATTCACTATATTTTTTTTAATCCCAGTACGTCCAGGAGAGGGTAAGATGTGAGAATTATTTTGGAGTGGAATAGGAAAGAGTGTCTTTCTAGTGACTTCCTGAAGATGAATAGTCCCTAAATAAGTAATAAAGCTGAAATAGCTGTAACTTGCTCTTAGGAGTTTGTTTATTGATAGTTTCTGCCACTTGAGCTTAGATTTTGCTGTCCTCAAGTTGAAATGGGCATTGTCAATGGTTTTTCTTTTTTTGAGATTTCTTTTGGTGGGGGGTGGGGGGCTGGTTGGTGGTTTTTGATTGGTTCTTTAGAAGCTGCATGAGCATTATCCTGACAGGGTAGTTATTTCTTATTACAATATACTCCAAGGCAAGGGTTGAAATTACAGTCTAAGGGAGGTTATTATCATTTACTGCATCATCTAGAACTTTGCTAAGGAAAATATTTGTTTATAAAGAATGCCATTTAGGTTTCTGTAACGCTGAACCAATGACAAATAATAATTGGGCTTTTGTGTGCAAAAATATTTTTCATGCCTTCAGTTTTATAATAATTGGGCTTTTGTGTGCAAAAATATTTTTCATGCCTTCAGTTTTTTTTTATGAAGCTTATCCCAATTTGTCTCCTTCTCCAGATACTAATAATAATCAGTGTTAAATACTTCCATGACACTGAATACAGCCATGGCTTCCAGTTTTGATCAACTACCCAACAGTGCCCTCTTCTTTAGTTAGTTGAGCAAAAAACATGCCTGGGATGTATCTGTGTAAACTTTAGAGAAGCTGTGGCTACCCCATCCCTGGAAGTGTCCAAGGCCAGGTTGGACAGGACTTGGAGCAACCTGGGCTAGTGGGAGGTGTCTCTGTCCATGGCAGGGGGTGGAATGGGATGGGCTTTAAGGTCCCTTCCAACTCAAAGCATTCTGCTTCTATGATTCAGGGCTGATGGCTTCTCCTTTGTGCATTCCTGGGAGTTGTGCTGCTGCAGCCATTCCCTGAGCATGGGGCTCCTCTGTGCTCTCAGATGGTGGCTGGGAGGGTGCTCAGGCTTGTGGTGCTGTTCTAGTGTGCACTGGCAAGAAGGATCTGCATTTGGACACATCTCAGGTTAATCAGCAGCCTGTGGGGTATCTGGATACTGGGGTTTATTTAGGAACCTAACGAGATTAGAGCTTTTACCCTCCTTGATTCTCTCCCACACTCAGCCCTGTGAGCCACCCTCAGCCCAGCACCATGCTATTATCACCTGACTTTCCTGCCCACCAGGCAGGTCACTGCTGGCTGGAAAGGCTGGACAGAAAATCCTCTTTGTTCCTGCAGTTGCTCCATTACCAGTCCTGAGCATCACCAACCAAGGTCTCTAGGCATCCCCTGACATTTGTCTGCACAGATCTCCCCCCATTTCCAGGCTCTTCCTGCATTGCCAGCATCTTTCCCCACTTCTTCCCAGGCCCTAAACCCCTGGTTCCCCTCCCTAACCAGGCTATGTGCAAAGCACACAAGACCAGCTTCCTATTTTGTGTTTTCCATCTCACCTCTCTTTATGAACGTGGCAACTGTGTTTAATCCTGCTGTTATGAGCATGTGATGCCCTTAGTGATACAGACAGCAGGGAAAGGCTTCTGTGGAGAGCTGAAGAGTTCAGTTTGACACGTTCATGCACAATTCTGTGCTGACTGCCCTGTTTAACCCTGTTAAGGCCCCCAGGCTGCTGTGCCTACAAATGTTATGACAGCTGCAGGTTACTGTCCTGTGCTCACTGTTGCATGGCCCAGATGGAGCCCGTGCCACAAGTGCATAGCTGATGAGCTGGAGTGGGATGCTTCTCACACCAGTGGTTTTGCAGCCTGGGTGCAGTCCTGTAACAAATTGTACCTTCCAGAGTAATATGATTTCTTTGCATTAGTGGGTCAATTCCAGGCCTATTCCAGCTGGCTTAATGGACCATGGGAACACTTCTCCAAGTGCTTGGCTGACAGAAGGGGAAGATGGATGGTTGTGGCAGAAACCATCAACAGAGGCTTGGTGCAAGAGAAGCTCAGCCTGTCCCTGGTTTTTCTCTCCCTGCCCTTCTCAGCCCGTGCAGGAAGCTCTTTTTCAGGGCTGGAGCACTGGAGTGTGCTCTGGGCTGAGCATTAAAATCCAGGTGGCTTTTGGTATTTGTCATTAAATCTGAGGGTTTGGGACCCACTGCCTTCCCTTACCTGCTCCAGGTTTGTGGATCTGCTGTTGTTTGGGGGTGTTGATGGTTCAGTGCACAACACAGGGCCAGGGCTGACAGCAGGACATGGGAATGTACCTCTTTCTTCACCAAAAGGGTGGTGAGGCCTTGTCAGGGGCTGCCCAGGGAGGTTTGGAGTGCCCATCCCTGGAGGTGTCCCAGGAAGGCCTGGCCGTGGCACTCAGTGCTCTGGGCTGGGGGACAAGGTGGGCATCGGGCACAGGGGGGACTCCATGGGCTGGGAGGGCTTTTCCAACCCAATCCTGTGATTAAACAGTTATGAGACACTCTTTGGTACTCAGGTACCGTGGAGTGCCTATTGATGATGGGACACAGGTGCCTGAACTTCATGGTGTGCCCCACAGTCCTGGTCCCCTGATGATGGAGCCAGGAGAGCCTTTCTGAGCACCCTCCTGTAGCTCCCTACATGCTCTTGACTTCCCTTCCAAAGGGAACAAGGTTGGGAAGAGAGTTGAATACAGTTATGTGCAGTGTGTGCACCAGGGAGCCAGGAAGTGCCCTTGTCCCTCCCTTTCCCTCCCCATCTCTTACTACTTGGCAAAAGTTATATTTGGGAAGGATGGGAGCCTATGAAGCTGAAACAAAGGTCACGTTTGATGTGGTACTTGCTGAGGGAAATACGTAAATCTGAGGCTGCCAAACAAAACTCTTTATGGTGAGAATTCAGCAGTGGTAGAGGATCAGTCTGTCTGTGCTTTGTGGAGGTTGCTGTATTTTATAAAAAGTTAAATATGGTTTCTCGGCTCTTATTCCAGCTATCCAGAAATTATTTTACTGAGGGATGTGACCAATTTTGCTTGTGATCTCACAGAGAGCACAGACACGGCAAGGAATGATATAGTGACTATGGTGATGACACATAATAAGACTATTTGGTGTGAGTTTTGCTGAAGAGTATAATTTTAGGCACATTTCAGAGCAATCAGAATAGTTGCAATCTAGAGGTTGTGTGGAAAATACCAGAATTAACAGCCAAACAGTCAAATTCAGAAAGCTCTTTGGCACCACTAAATTCTGATCATTCAGAATGGAGATCATCACCTGCTGAAATGTTCAGTTAAAAGACACTTCCTGCCTTTACAGACACCATTGTTACAATGCACACACGTGCAAAAATACAGCTTTTTAGCCCACAGGACATGTGAAGATTTCAGGCTCTTTTTAGGTGCAGATGGCAGATTACCAACCAATCCTGCTGTGGGAAAAGGTGTCAGATATCTGTGTGCCCCTGAGAAGTGTTATCCAGGCCAGTGCAAAGGTGGAAGCAATTTACTGCTGGCTTTTGAACCTCCTGGTAAAGATAACTGGCTCCATCCCTCTTAACATTCCCCCAGTGGTGCAGAATCAGCAGTGAGAGGTGTAATGGGAGAGATTTCACAGAGAAGCTGTGGCTGCCCCATCCCTGGAAGTGTCCAAGGCCAGGTTGGACAGTGGAAGGTGTCCCTGCCCATGACAGAGGGTGGAATGGGATGAGCTTTAAGGTCCCTTCCAACCCAAAGCATTCCGTGATTCCAGGTGTTTGGCACTCCTGGGAACAGCCTGGGACTGGGACCAGAGCAATCTTTGCTGCAGCAGAGATGTGTCCTTGGTCCCTCCTTGTTTCTGACAAGCTTGGGTTGTTCACTTCAGCAGACAAATGCCAGTCCTAGGGGTTTTTTTTAGCAATGGTGAAGGTGATGTGGAAATTTCAAGTTTCTTTGCTGTGTCTTTTGGAGATAAGAAAGTAACCCCACAGCAAACCCTAAGATACAGATTAATTGTCATGAGACCTGAAAAGGAACACAGAGGTTACTTATCTAAGTAAGTCCTTGATTCAGAACTTCCTTTAGTCCCCTCCTGAGGCCACAAAGGAAGGTGCAGTGCCACAGCAAGGATGGGAATGAAATCTCCACTCTCCCAATCCTAAAGTAAATGAATGTGCTGCTGCAGATGGCAGAGGGAGCACTTAGGATATAACACCCATGTCCAGTGGCTCTTTCTTATGGCCAGAAACAAAAAAAAAATAATGTGACAGAATTGCATTGAGCTGCAGGTCCCCTGCCTGCTGCTCACTGCGAGGTTTTTCCTCCAGAGTCCCTTAATAAAGAAATAAAAGCTCCCTGCAGTCAGCAGTCTCTCTGCAGGGGAGGGGTGAGCTTTCAGTTGCCAGAACAACAAGCAGATTTTTTTTTGCGTGTGACCAAGGCCCCTAGCAGAAAACTTGGAGGCCTGAAAGGTGAGGAAAGGGTTGTGAAGATATGTTTGAAGAAACTCAGTCACTAAAATCACCGTATATTTAACATAATTGTTCCTGAAGGCTGTGAAAACCCTGAATTATTTCACATCAAGTTTGCTCATTATGCAGGTTGTCGGTAGTGCCACGTTTAACTTGCTGGAAATTAAGTGCTGTGAGAAAAGATGCAATTTTCACAACCACATAATCTTGTTTTGTAGCACGGACATATAAATACATCTATAAATATGATACAATACTCTCAGATATTCCTTGATCCAGTGGAAACATCTACTGTGAACTCACTAGTGGTTTTTAGTGGAAAGGTCCCACAAGTACATGCTTTTAGAGCTAATGACTGATATTTGCAATATCTTAATTAAAAATACATAAAAGAAAACAGAAAATGGAACCTTGCTTTGCAGTCCTTGCTGATCTGAAAGCTTTTCTAAAGCTGATTGTGACACTTGTGAGTGTGAGCAAAGAGAACAAACATAAAGTTGTAAAGACACCCAACAACAGCAGCTGTCCAGATTGGAATCACTGAAGGAGGGACAGTGAAAAACCTCAGCTGGTTGGAAACACATTCCTTCGTAGCTATTAGGGTAAGAGTTGGATATATTTAATGTTTTTGCTGGCTGTAAAACACTTGCTATCCAAGGAGGCTTGTCCCTTGCAAAGACCCCACCTGACCTCTGTCCACCTCAAGTCCAGTGGCTCAGGGGGGGATTCTGCCCCTCTGCCCTGCTCAGGTGAGACCCCCCTGCAGAGCTGCTCCAGCCCTGGGAACAGCCCAGCAAGGACATGGAGCTGCTGGAGCCAGTCCAGAGGAGGCCCCAAGAGGATCAGAGGGCTGGAGCAGCTCTGCTGGGAGGAAAGGCTGGGAGAGCTGGGATTGTTCAGCCTGGAGAGGAAAAGCTTTGGGGTGACCGAATTGTGGCCTTCCAGGGCCTGAATGGAGTCTGCAAGAAACAGGGAGAGAGACTATTTCCGATGACCTGGAGTGTCAAAACAAGAGGGAATGGCTTCCCACTGCTAGAGGGCAGGGTTAGATGGGATATTGGGAAGGAATTCTTCCCTGTGAGGGTGGGGAGGCCCTGGCACAGGTTGCCCAGAGAAGCTGTGGCTGCCCCTGGATCCTGGAAATGTCCAAGGCCAGGTTGGACGGGGCTTGGAGCAACCTGGGCTAGTGGGAGGTGTCCCTGCCCATGGCAGGGGATGGGAATGGATAGTCTTTCAGGTCCCTTTCAACGCAGGCCATTCTGTGACTGTGATTCTATGACTTTTATAGTTGGAACAGCCACAGTTGTGTGGCAGGTAATTAAATATCAACAGGAAGGTTGCTTGAGGTTCACATGTGCCATAATTCCACACTATCTTGCCTATGCAGACATTTGCCCTGCGAGATACCGACAATTTTACAGTGTTCCTTTCAACCTCTGTGAGTGAGTTATGGGTTCATTTCTTCAGGGGAGAATGAAGAACATTAATAGGACTTTGGAGAGCAGTTTGAGTTTCAGAATGATGTATCCTTATCTATTGAAGTTCTTCTGTACTGATCTTTGAAGCAGATATGAAACCTTTCAAATGGTGTTTTATAACCTACCCGTGGGAAAACAAATGTTTGTAAACATCACTCTCTTTTAAGGCCCCAAGAAGTAGCTACTACATATATTATATACTATAGGCACTGCACTTACTTACAGATCCTCATGTCTTCCCCTTTTATCTTTTTTTTGTCACCCCAGCTCTTACACATTACTTTGCTTCAGATTTGTAATGACTCCCACACGCGTTGGATGTAGAAAAAGTGTGTCCAAAAGGAAACCTGAGGATCTGGGGAGTAGGTAGGTGCTGATATTACTTGTATCCACTCATAGGCTACTGATGAGAATTAAATTGAGGTCAGCCCTGGGCACAGAGGTTTATTTGATATTGTTGGTGTTGAGAGTATGTACAATTAATGTCTGACCTCGGGGTGCTGCAGCCAAGCAGATCGTATTATCTTTGCAGGTTCAGCAGGGAAAGCTGCTCCTCTGTCCAGCACCTGAGGGAGAGAAAAACAGTTTTAAAGGATACTTCCAACTGTGCCACCAGGGTGTGGGAGACTGCTGGGGTCTGACATTCATAAAATTACTGTGGTGTACCTTGAACTTGTTTGTTTTCTCCTTCAGCTCCCAGTTGATGAAATCTTTCCGCCCAGTAGCTGTAAATTTGACCATAAGTGCTTATCTGTCCCATTCCCAGCCTCAGTGGGCTCATTCCTGCTTCACAGCCCTTTGTTATTGTGGGAAATGAAAGGAAAGGGGAGATTTAGTAGCACCTCCTCTGCAGTGGTGTTGATTCCAGGACTATGGATAACCAGGAGCTGTATCTCGTGTCAGATTTGTGCTGCTTTTACGGTGCAGGAGCCCTTTCCCCACCTGAGCACCCCTGCTGCACCTCTCTCAGTACAATGGTTTTGAGCATATGTGGCCAGTACAATGATTTCATTTCTCTTTCTATCTTTTCCTGCTCCCTCCTGGGGTTCTGTCTGCCTTTCTCTCTGTCTCAACACGTGCTAGTTCACGGCCATCCTGGGATTGACTCATTGACTCAAATAGTTTCCTCACATAAAACACGTTCAGTGCACCAGTATCACCATCAAAATAAACAGTGAAATTGGTTCCAAGCCCAATCCTTACACTTACAAACTCTTTCACGTTGTTTTTTTTTGGTCCTGGGTGCCTTTGTTGGTGAGTTACTCTTGTGGATTGTGAAAGATGAGGAGCACCACTGCACAAAGGTGCCTCACATGTCTCTGAGTTTCATCCTGTATTTGCCAGTTGGAGGTTGTTGCCCCAGAGGAAATATTTTTAAATTTAAAATATGCGCTTTTTTTTCTTCATATGGGAATTATTTAGGTGCAAATCACATTATTACTGTTATTAACAGTGCAGCATTGACCCTAGAGGATAGATGAAGCTTCTTCCCACACAGACTGTGTTAAATCCAGGGAGAAATGATTGGGAATGCCATAGGGTATGCACCCAAAGGTTATATTCTACAAATCCTGTTACTTAATAATCACTTGGTGTGCTTGCCTCCCACATATTGCTTGGAAAATGTACTCATAAATTCAGTCTGAAGGAAATAGGGTGTTTTGAGCTATTGAGTCTGTATTTTGGGTAGTAGGAGGCTGTTGGGTGTCATCAGGCTCACACTGCTGTAGAATAGTTTGGGATTCTTCATGTTTGGGTTGGTTTTTTTTTCCCCAAGAAGTCACAGTATTTATCTCTCAGAATGTTAGACCTTTGTAAAGAACACATCTTGCCAGCTGGTCTAATTTGCATGGCAGTTTTTCCCATTTCAATGTTCACGCTGGTTTTGCAGGAATGTAATTTAAGTTGTAATTTGACACGGGCTTGTTTTTATCTCCCTGCTAAGATTTTGGTTTGGGGAGGTTTGCTCTCCATCTCCACTTGATGAACTAATACAATATTCAGAGTCTGTGTGGACCCTGTATTTCAATTTGGCTCATCATTTGGAGAAGTGTGGAAAATGTTCAGTACTGTATAATCAAATAATTTAAATTCTGCTGGGCCTTTTGCCAAGGCGAGTGTTGGGAGTGCTGAGTTTAAAAAACAAACCCTGAGTTACATACAGTTTTTGGTAGGTTCCAGAAGAGTTTTAGGACAATACTGACTGTGATACTTGTGTGTGTCCATAACAAAATACAGAATACAGGAGCAGAGAGAGGGAGCAGTTAAATGACATTTATTTTGTCTAGCAAAAGACACTTGCAAAAATCACATTTTCAGTGACAAAGGCTCCCCATTTTCCTCTTGTGATTCCTACACCATTTCCTATGGTCAGCTGGGATTTGTGCCCCCAGCATTTGGCCTTCTGGTAACATTGGTGCTACCACTTTTTTTTGGTGTTTCTCTGTGTTGTTGGGGTTGTGAAGTCTTTAAAGAATTTCATGTTTTCTACATAACATTACTGTTATGTAGAGAAAAAAAAAACACACACAGTTTTATTCAAGATTTTTTTGCTTGTTTTAGGTTTGTGTTAAAAAAAAAAAGTGGCTTTAGATTTTTTGAATGTGATTTTCTTAGTGCAGCCTCTTTTGCTTAAGAAGTTCTTGATAAGAAACAGATTAAGAGGAGAGCTCTCCTGATATGAGAATGAAATTACTTGTTTGTTTTAGGCTTGTAATTATTGTCAGTGGTAGTTTTAGAACTGTAACTGATTTGTAAGCTTTAATAATCATAGTGTGCCATCATACCTTGCAGCATTTTATGGATGAATCCCTCTCTGTTTCCAGCTTGGTGTATCAGCACATTTAATGTGGTTGCATTTTTCATGGTTTAATTAAAACTATTAATTTCCACAATTCCAAATTGCCCATTCTGGCAGCCTGTGGATGGATGTAACGAGGATCAAATAATTGTCTTTGGGGATTGCTGGAGTTTACAGGGAAACTTGGGCACAGCTCAGGTGGTTTGTGGGAATTTGAAAGCCAGTGTGTGTCTTCCTTCCATACCAGTTATAGGCATTTTGTAAAATTACTTTATATGGCATGAGGGCAATGAGAATTCTGTGTCACTGACAAATACAATGAGTATTTTTCCCTCTGAATTAGTGAGGAGAAGGAGCCTGAATGACTCCCTGTCTCTAATGCATTCATTGGGTACAGAACAAATAGGCAGTGTGAAATCCCCGCTGTATGCTTGGTTTCCAATTTCACTACATGATGACTTGAAGGGAAAAAAAGATCATATAATGTTATTTCGGTGTATTTGAGATGTGGAAGGAATTTTAAGTTCTTTTATGTCGAGACCCCTTTTACTTAGTAAATATGTATCTAAATTTTCTGTTTCAAACAGAAACAGGAATAATATATTTCAGAATATAATTATATATAACAAA
>NW_021940593.1:4018889-4027587 GCF_001715985.3 Manacus vitellinus
TAGTTCACTGTCACAGGTTGCCCAGAGAAGCTGTGGCCACCCCATCCCTGGAAGTGTCCAAGGCCAGGTTGGATGGGGCTTGGAGCAACCTGGGCCAGTGGAACCTGTCCCTGCCCATGGCAGGGGGTGGAACAAGATGAGCTTTAAGGTCCCTTTCAACCCAAGGCCCTCTGGGATTCCATGGTCCCATGATCTTTGCTGTAGAGTGTGACTTATGCTGGGGTTCATGTGTCTTAATTAAATCTGTTCTGGTACCGTATCCAGCACTTCCATAGGATTCATCTCCCAAGTGTTTGCACATCAAATATTCCTCTGAGGCCTTCAGCAGGGTCATGGGAACATAGGAAATGTGGGAAACAGGGGATTTTGGATATTTAAGTGAGGGAAGCTACAAAGTTCCCTGAGTGCCTGTCCTAGGGCCAGCCCTAGGAATGACCTTGCTTGGAAAGTGTGTCCTAAGTACTCTTGCTGGAGCACAGTGGGGAGGTTGGATATTCTGGAAGCTTTATGGGAGCAGAGGTGGGATACAAGTAGTGGCCAAGGGCTCATCAGGGTTTGCAGGGGCCTAAGGGTGGAACAGAAATCCTGGGGAGCATTTTAGAACCATCACGAGGATGGGGGAAAATGTCCCTTGTTGAAGCGAACGGGTGTGTTTGAGTGTGGTCTCTAGAATGGAAACACCAAAATCCTCCAGACTTTAAAGTAATTTTGGGGGTTTTTTTTTAATTAAAATGTCTATGACACTGAGATGTTCATGGAAATTAATGCTATTACAAACCCTCAGTAGCTTTAGAATTAATTATTCCTTGCCAGTAGCAAAGGCTTAGAGTCACTCTGTGGTAAAAGAGACGCTTCAGAGAAAAATTGCCCTTCTTTTTGGCTATTCTACTTACTGCTGCTTCAGTCAAAGCCACGCTTTTTACATTATAGTCAAAGTCCCTAAATTATCCCCCTCAGCTGCTGAGGAGCAGTGGTAGCAGTTAATGCTGTAATAAGGTTTCAGAAAGTAAAGTCATAGGCAGATGTGAAGATCGGCCACTCTGAGTTCTTGATCTTATTTTAAATCTCCCGTGGAACTGACCTAGAGGTTCTGGATATTGGGAATTCCTTTGTTTGGTGCCTGTGGCTGAGGCAGGCATGTGTGTTTGCACGTGGAGATGGCAAAGGGGGGTGTTTGAATGTGATCTGACTCTCCAGCTTCTTGTCCTGCAAAGGCTGGTGAGTTCTGAAAGCCTGTTCCCAGGATTAATGAGTGACTTACAAATGGGCAATTCAACAGTTATGTTACCAATATCTATGTTTTTTTCTGGGAAGTTTCTCTGATTCAGCTAATGAGATACTTTTCTCTGCATTTGATTTCATTGTTGGTTTTGTTAGGTATCAGGGAAAAGATCTACACAAGTGTCATGGCACTCCATCATTTCATTTAGGTGAGGGTGGGATCAGAGGATCTGTTTTTCAGAGATAAATATGAAAAAATACTGTCTATTATATACTGGGTTTAATATACTGGATATAAAATATTAGGTATATTATGCTGATAGGATTTAACTTTTAAGTAATGAGAGCATCATGTTTGCCAGCAATAAAGAATTCATTGTAAGGAAATAGGTTTTCACAGCTGGATCATAGAACAGTTTTCCCCAGTGTGGCATAAGAAGAAATTACACTTCTCATAGATGGCAGAAAAGTCGTGCTGCACACAAATAGGATCAGTTAAAGGGGGATGCATGAAAGGAATGGAATTAGGATGGAAATATGCTTTGCTGAACATCTAATTGCTGCATTAAAAAAAAAAAAAAAAGAGGCATTCATTCTGAATATGTTCTGATTCCAGATACAGACAGAGCACCCAGGAAGGGGAAACTGCAACCTGGTATTCCTTCTCTGAGCTCCCTCTGCCTCAGCTTGTCATGGAATCACACAATGGTTTGGGTTGGAAAGGACCTTAGATATCATCCAGTCCCACCCCTGCCATGGGCAGGGACACCTTCCACCAGCCCAGGTTGCTCCAAGCCCTGTCCAACCTGGCCTTGGACACTTCCAGGGATCCAGGGGCAGCCACAGCTTCTCTGGGCAACCTGGGCCAGGGCCTCCCCACCCTCCCAGGGAACAATTTTTTACTAATATCTAATCCAAACCTACTCTGGCAATCCATTCCCCCTTGTCCTGGCACTCCAGGACCTTGGAAATAGTCTTTCTCCATGTTTCTTGCAGGCTCCCTTCAGGTCCTGGAAGGCCACAGTTAGCTCACCTCAAAGCTTCTCTTCTCCAGGCTGAACAATCCCAACTCTCTCAGCCTTTCCTCATAGGAAAGGTGCTTCATTCCAAAGGCTTTACTCTTTAATTTTTTTAAAAATCAGATTTTTTTATATAGTTTTCTCATTAAAGTTCCTCTGGTTCATCCTTTCATCCACTGGGCCTTGCCATTTCCTTTCCTAGATGGGTTCCTGCTTATATTATTTAATTATAAAATAAATGGAATTTTATTTAGACAATATCATGCATTTTAACAATGAAGACCATTACTTTTCTGGACTGAAATCCTGTAGTGGAGTCACCATCCCTAGAGGTTTTGAAGAAATGACTGGATGTGGCACTCGCTGCCCTGGTCTAGTTGACAAGGTGGTCAAAGGTTGGACTTGATGATCTCAGAGGTCTTTTCTAACCTAAATGTTTCTATAATGAATGGGAAGAGGGAAAGGAGAGAAAAATCTATCTAATGACTTTCTTGAAGACCTCCTTTGTCAGTGCCATAGACTGAGGCAGGATTCTCTGGTTGGGGATGAAGGGCAAGGACTGACCTCTGCAAATACATTTGTATTTTGAGGATGTTGCTGGCATCAGCAAGAAGGTCAAAGCTGGACATCAAGCAACATTAACATGGTACCCACCAAAATGAATAGAAAAGTTGTTTTTTCTCCTGATTAGCAGGGCAAAAATGTTAATGTTTATTATTCTACTAACAGGGAAGATCTGAAAATGTAACACTCAGGTTGCACACTCAACAAAACCATAACTCTTGGAAGCAAGTTGGTAATGTTCATGAGGTGTTAGGAATCACTCTAGGATTAGGAATCCTCAAGAAAATTATTTATGAAGTGGTACTTTAGAGTTATGAGCTGGCTGGGTCTGGGAGCCTCCACCTGTTCCTCTGGTGTGGGGATGGGTGGCCACCAGACCTTGGATACTGTGGGGTTTGTGTGGCTTCTCTGCTTGCCAGGCAAACACAGCAAATGAACCAGGAGAACAAAAATGCCTTGGAACAAACCTGTCTCCTTTGTACAATGTAGAGTACAAGCAAAGAAGCAGAAAAAGCATAGTAACTATCTTAAAAATATTGAAATCCTCATGTGTAATGGATATTACAATTATCAACAGATCATTTCCCAACTTCCTTACCAAACTGGGCTACTGTGTGAGCAGATCCAAGTCTTTTCTGTTTCTGGGGATCCTCTTCTGGTTCAGTGTTTCAGGCTGAGTGCTCTGCTCCTGGCCTGTTCAGAGGTAAGGAAAGCACATTGTGCCACAGGGGGGACCTCTGTGAGGATCAGGAACCGGGACCTGAGTTGGGTTAAACAGGATCCTTGGCTGCATAAGCTCCACATCCTCCAGCACATCTGCCCATCCATCTTTCTGCTGTCAAGATCTCCAGGCACCCTCACACAGTGGTTCCTCATTTCTCTCATCTCCTCTGGGTAGCACTCTGCTGCCTCTCTGAGTTTAAAACTCCCTCCTGGCAAGGCAAGATGCTCTTCCAGCCTTCAGCAGTGCCCTGAGTGGTTTTTATTTCACCAGAAGCCTGCTGGGTTCGAAGGCTACTGGCAAGGTACTGTTCTTGAGTCTCTTTACCCACTGAAAATGAGAGCAAGGTGAGACTGGGAGATGAACGTGTATGGAGAGGATTTTGGGCAGCACAGGATGATTTTTGTGTGGGCACTGAGCACACAGCTGATCTTTTCCTGCCTGCTGCCCCAGGAATTTCTGTTGGTGGGAGTTCTGCCTTGTGTGTGTGTGTAAGAATTGCTGTGTTTGCTCCTTTAAGGTGACGAGATTTGTGCATTTCATGGATAGATGGGAATGTTGGGAGGTTGCCTTTGCTATTGCTTTGCTGTAGTGTAGCACTGAGTGGTCAACAGAAATGTAGAATCACAGAATCATTAAGGTTGGAAAAGCTCTCTTCAAGTCCAACCATTAACTCAACACCACCATATCCACCACTAACCATGTCCTTAAGTGCCTTTAGAACACCTGCAGGGACAGTGACTCCCCCAGGGCAGCCCCTGCCAAGGCCTGACCACCCTTTTGGTGAAAATTTCCCTGATATCCAACCTGAACCTCCTGTGCTGCAAGTTGAGGCAGTTTCCCCTTGTCCTGTCCTTTGTTCCCTGGGAGCAGAGCCCAATCCCCCACTGGCTCCCTCCTCCTGTCAGGGAGTTGCAGAGCCAGAAGGTCCCTCCTGAGCCTCCTCTTCTCCAGGCTGAGCCCCCTCAGCTCCCTGAGATGCTCTTGAACCTGATGACCATGTTGGCATGAAGATATTCTTACAGGTATTACATTATATAATACTGCTTTGGCTCTTTCTCTCCAATTCTCTATTATGCATTTCTTCTGCACTGCAGCACATTCTTTAGACAGAGAACAGGAATAGGGAATACCCTCCCCTGTTGGGATGCAGATTTGAATCCAAGAGCAAGTGAACTGATGTGAGAGAACTTTTGTCTGCTTTTACTTTTAGTGATTTATTTAGTATAGCCCTAATTAATTATGTAATGTTATGACCTTTAAGTCTTCAGTTCTCCTTGTCTTTAAATTATATTAAAATTCCTCATGGCAGCATTTGGTGGGTTTTGGCTGCAGAAACATCTCCCACTATCCGTATCCCACTCCAGGACCTTCCTGCTCCCCTTGGACTTGCTGCCTCTGTGAAGATAAATGACCCAAACTTGCCAGCAATGCTCTGGATGAGCAGTGCTGTGACTTCTGCTTTGTGCCCTTGGGCTTTGAAGGTGTCCCCAGCCTGAGGATGGGCCACATAGCCCCTGACAAACCCCCTGGGTTTGCCCTTCTGTTCTTTAAAGAACTCTGGTTTGTGTGATCCGTGTTCAAACAGACTCATGTCCTTTCACTAGCAGGATATTCAGTCTCTTGGGATAAAGTGGCTGCTGGTGAAGATTTGTCTGAGCCAGGAGAGGATGTACCAACTGACAGCAAGGGATTAAGTGGTTCTGTTGATGCCAGGGGTAATCCTTGTGGAGAACTCCAAAATCAACTGATCCTGAAGCGCAGAAGGTTGGGTTTTTTTTTATTTCCAGGGCTGTGATCTTGTCCCTTCTGACTTTGTTCTTTCCCCTAAAATACAGTGGAAAAAGGCATTAATGAGCAGTGTGACACTAAGCAATTGGGAGTGTGAACCCAAAAATGTCATCAGATTTCGGTTTATCGGTGAATTAGGAATCAGATCTGGTGATGTTAAATAACCATTCAGTGATTGTTTAGCCCTCAAGGGGCTGAGGGGCATTGGAAAAAAGAATGTAATGCTAGATGTGCTGTACTTTTGTTGGTAATGTGAAATTTAAGAGATTAGGCAGAGAAAAAAGTCTTTGTCACAGCATGAGGTGCTCCCAAAGGGTCGGATAACAGATAATCCCCTCGTACTAAAGCTATATATTTCAGCTACAACAGCAATCAAAGTAAAGCCTTGAGAGCCTGCAAAAACCTGCCTGAAAGGCAAGGGCTCTCCAAGTGCTACAGAGGCTGTTTCAAAGTTGATATAACAAGAATCAATTCCCTCTTTTTCTAAACACTCCGTGTTGGATGTTGGGTCTCCTCTGATGCTGTCGGGAGCTCTGTCCCGGGCGGGGATCTCCGAGCTGTCACCTTCTTTAGTATCCGTGTTTAAAACAAAATGTATGAATGAAAAAACCCTCTTTGAATGAGGTTGGTGTGTGTTTGAGGGACGTAAGATTTTTTTTATTATATTATTTGATTTTTTTGCTGGTTGTGTTAGGCGAGCCAGGTGACAGCTCAGGCGGGTGTTCAGCAGGCAGAAGGATCTGCTGACCTGCTGGAAATGGGGAGAGGGGAAAATACAAGTGAATTAAACTTACAAGTTACAAAAGAGGTTGTTAATATGGACTGCCTTTTGGCCACTGGCAGGCAATCAGAGCAAAAATGTCTGTGGGGTGGTCAGTTTATGGCCTTTTCCCTGAGAGAGCCGTCCTGGGTCTGCAGGTCTGAGGGTGGGGAGGATTTCTCTGTTTGATCCCCCCTGTCAGGTCAGGGAAGAAACCTCCAGGTGAGGGGCTGTAACTCTGGGAGCTGACAGGGCCATTTTGTACTCTCAGGGACATTTCCCAGGTTCTTGCCCCCCCTTTTCCTTTGGTGTAAGAATACCTTTAAGCTATTTGAACCTGGTTTTCTGGAATTTCTCCTTGAAATGGAGCCGTGCTTTCCCCGTGTTGCCGGAGTCGCGTGTCGTGGCACCGGGGGGTGTGTGGGTGTCTGAGTTCCCGTGCTAGGTCTAAATACTTCAGCACAACTGTGCAATTTAGAAAGGAAACACAGCTTTTTGTTTTCTCTTCCCCATGCCTTGTTTCTGACAGCCAGGAGCCCTCCCAGTCAGACATTACCCCATTACCTTCTTTGAGCCGTGACTTATTTTTCTTGTAAAATGCAGCCATGACAGGGTGAAATGCAGAACCATCACTGGGCTTTTACAGAGACAGATTTTTGAAGCTGAGAACACTTGCAAGCTAATTTCTAAGATTTCCTCTCACCTGTGAATTTTCACGGCAAAAATGACTAATTTTGTACTAAATAAGGGACAGAAGAGGTACAGTACTATGTGACAGCTGCTGTGCATCCCAAATTTAAATAGCTGTTAGTAATGATGGCAAGTTTTAAAATGTTTCTAAATAATTGATGGAGATGAGTGATGTGGCAATGGGTGGCCACATTTGAGTGTAATGTCAGGTTATTCTTTGGAAACCACCTACTTTGTGGTTTGTTCCTCCCCAGCGTCTGCTGTGCTCTTCATGTGTCGTGTCTTTTCTCCTTACTCCCTTGTTTGAATTTCTTTGCTTTTCTTTTTCTCTCTCAGTCTTTAAAACCCTGTTACCTCCCTAGGGTTTTCTGGGTTTGGGACTTGTGTGCACTTAGAGTCTGTGCTGAGGAAGGTGTAGAAGCATCTTGCACCCTGTTCACTGAGCCCTGAGACTTGTGCACAGTTCTGGGGGTTTAAGTCAAATGGAACCTGTATAACCTGCAGAATATAAAGGAAAAATTAGGAGAGTAACAGAAGAAAAAAAAAAAAATTTCTTAATGCCTAAGTTATTCTCTTTGTTGCTTATGTGACCATCAGGAAAGCATTGAAACATTTTGTAACTACCAACTGAGGACAAAAATGCAAACACAGAATCATAGAATTGCTGAATGGTTTGTGCTGGAAGAGTTCTTAAATATCATCTTGTTCCAACGCCCTGCCATGGGCAGGTACACCTCCCACTAGCCTTAGGTTGCTCCAAGCCCTATCCAACCTGGCCTTGGACACTTCCAGGGATGGGGAGTTGTTCTAACATGATTTTATACAATGTGTAAAAGTATAAAAGTAGAGGACAGTAGCACTAAATCTGGACCTTGCATTACCTGCTAAGTGTGAAAGCACTGGAGTAATAACGTTCCCGTTCCCCAGAAGAGGAAAGATGTGCTTGTAACAGTGTCAATATTTAATAATTAAGTTCAAATGTCCCACCAGCATGTTGGTTTGCGGGCAGGGAATTTTTTGAGCGGGCAGTTCAACTGTCTGCTTTGATTCTGAGGGTTTATAGGAGTCACAGTGGGTCTGTGCTTACATGCCCAGAAGATTTCCAGGAGGAAGGTGGGAGGTCACAGCTGAGCTGCACAAATGTATGTGTGTGTCCCCTGAGCACACGGAGGTAGAGCTTGGTAGAGCTTTTCTTTGAAGAGTCTGTTTTTCCCCCGTGTTTGTGTTTGCCTGAGTCACGTAGGGAGGTTCTTTCCACGCCACTGAGTGTCACCAGGGAGGTCTCCTTTCGGATTCTGGTCTGCTGCCTTTGCTTTTCTGCAGCATTAGGCATTCCTCCTCCTCCTCCTCCTGTGCTTCAAAGGCAGTGGAAACCAGCCCAGAACACCCCAGCTGTGTTCCTTCCTCTCAATTAGCAATCACAAGGCACCCTCAGGACAGCCTACTGTTCCTCAGTGGAGGCATTCTGTCCCTTACCATGTGGGAAGCATGGAAGTGACTGGAGAATGCTCTCTGTTGCAAACCACCAGCAAGTACTTTAAAGGTTGTTTCTAAGGCCATGGGTGGAGATTTGTCCATAAAAGACATACATACACTTTCTTTGCTCCAGGAGAACCCAAGTGAACTGTGGGGTCACTTTCATAGAATTACATCCCTTGGTGTTCTTTGTCCTCTCACAGAACCACAGGACCACTGAGACCTCCAAGGTCACCGAGTCCCCCCTGTGCCCGATGCCCACCTTGTCCCCCAGCCCAGAGCACTGAGTGCCACGGCCAGGCCTTCCTGGGGCACCTCCAGGGATGGGCACTCCACCTCTGCCCTGGGCAGCTGTGCCAAAGTTTTACAACCCTTGCTGTGAAAACTTTTTTCCTCCTGGCCAACCTGAGCCTCCCCTGGCACAGCCTGAGGCCGTTCCCTCTCCTCCTGTCCCTT
>NW_021940593.1:4027675-4029892 GCF_001715985.3 Manacus vitellinus
AAGGTCCCCCCTGAGCCTCCTTTTCTCCAGGCTGAGCCCCCCCAGCTCCCTCAGCCCCTCCTGCTGCTCCAGCCCCTTCCCAGCTCCGTTCCCTTCCCTGCACACGCTCCAGCCCCTCCGGGTCTCTCCTGTTGAGGGCCCAGAACTGGGCACAGCCCTGGAGGTCCCTCAGTGGTGCCAGCACAGGGACGGGCACTGCCCTGGGCCTGCTGGCCTTGCTGGTTTTGATACAAGCTGAAATGCTTATTGCTTAGGCAAGAGCAAACCCTCATTAATTCATCATTCTACAGAAAACACAATAAACCCCACAATCAGTAGGTTTAAGAGGAGGAAAAGTCCTGAGGAAAAAAGTCAGCTCAGTGCTGCCTCAAATATAAAAAACACTGTAAATGGTGATGAGAAGAGGTTGCACAGTTTAGAGACCTCCATGTAAAACCAGTCTCAGCCTTGATTTTGTTGAATGATCAACAACAAACAGCAACACAAAAAAAGCTCTGAGAAGCCTTTTGCTTTCCAGAATCTGTGTGTGAATTCTGTTTAAGGCATCACTGCCTTTGAATCCAGAAGTACCTAATTAGTAAAGGGGCAAATGATACAGAGGTGCTTATGTTGAGGCATAAAACTATATAAATCTAAAATAAATATCAGGATAAGGTATTACCCTATCAACTATTCAACAAATATGTGAGATGGTGCTAAGAAGTTGTATCATCTCAGCCACCTCAAAATTCCTTCTGTAAGCTTTTATAGCTCAACAGCTCCTTTTTCTAACATTTTTCCTCCAAAAACTGTGTCAGTTGTGTACCATCTCTGCCAGTCTGTCAGGGGGCTGTGATAGAACAGGATAATCATCTATTTAACAGAAAACAATCAAAGTCAGATGAAGCAACATTTGGGATTTTGGAGTGTGAATATTTTCCCACTCTATGCAGTAAAATATTTATCTTAAGGTATTTTTAGATTCAGTTTTTTTACCAGGTAAGAGTAAAATGCAGGACACTCGTTTTCTAAAAGATGAAGTATTGAACAGTGTAGTCTACAAATGTTTAATTTAATGCTTCCTCTCATTGTGAGCAGCATTGCAAATGCAATCAGAGTTTCCTCACTAATTTAAGGAGATAAAGCAAAGGTCCAAGGAGGAATGGATAAAGTTAGAAAAATAATTAGAGATATGATTGGTATTCAAGTCACCAGAGCCAAGAAATTCACCCTAAAGCATCTGCAGAACTGGCCAGAACAGGGTGACCCGTTATCTGTGACCTGTCCCTGAGCCTGGAGGGCAACAGGAGAGGTCCCAAAGGACTGAGGAGGGAAATTTCACAGCAGAAATGATCCCTTTATAGATTTGTAGTTTGTTTCAAGTTCAGTTGCTCTTTTAAAAACTCACTACGTGTTGTTCACTTAAGTGAACATGGGAATTATGATCCAGGGTAGGTCACCAGCAGCACGGTTCTGGCTCAGTGTGACGCTGCTGTCACACAGGGAAGTGTTTTCATGCCTGTCCTGAGCTTGTGACAAACATTAAACACTAGATGCCATGTTTCATTTTTTTGTTAATTCGCTGGCTGGTGAGATATCACAGGCTGGAATTGGAAAGTCACAGTCACAATGGCTTCAGAAAGGACTGGAGCCATTTCAACAGGGACAGAGTTACAGTTTTAAATGATGTTGGCTCGGGAAGAAATGCTCTGAAATAATTAAGATTTATTTTAGTCCCAGTGAGTGCTTGGCAATACCAAACAGAGAAGAAATGGCTGTGCATAACTAATGGGACTAAAAAAGGCTTAATGAGGGGCAGTTGGGTGAGAGGCATCGTGTGAGGAGACACTGAATGGATTCGGAGAGTTCAGCCTGAGAGGTGCAGCCAAGGCTTGGGCCTGAGGGAGGGATAAAAGCTCCCCCGTGGGAAAAAGGGGTTACAGGCAATTTAATAATTCTTTCTCATGATAAAAGTAGTAGGATTAACATATTTGCAATGAAATTATCCAGTAGCAAATTTAAAGCAAGCAGATGGAGTGCTTTCCCACGTCCTGGTTAGTGCCTGGGGCTCACTGCCCTGGGGTGTGGGTGAGATGGGGACACCTTAGAGTTCCTTCCCATGCCTAAAGGGGAGGAAGCCTTTCCAGCCTGAAAGAAGACTGGAAAGGGACTTTTTGCAAGGACATGGAATGAGAGGACAAGGGGAAATGGCCCTGAGCTGAAGGAGGGCAGGGTTAG
>NW_021940593.1:4030362-4031614 GCF_001715985.3 Manacus vitellinus
ACATAAACAAACCATGTAAATGTTTTAAAATGACAGATAATTCGTCAACTAAAAAGCTGCTTATGGAAACCATTTCCTGCAGAGTTTGCTGAAATTAATATGTATATAATAATTGCAAAAATGGAAATAGGGCAGAAAGAGCATTCTTTATAATTTTTCAATTTTATCCTTTTCAGTCCTTTGATGAAAAACATGGTGTTTTTTTAAGATGGATATTCTTAAACAAATGTCAAAGTAAAGGCCTTGAGCCTCAACTTACGGAATGCAGGGAAAAATGTAAAAGTAAAACTCAATGACACCTTGAAGGCCATCTCTGGATTTGACACTTGTTTGTCTCATTTGAATATGAATCTGAACAACTCATGCATTGCTGAGCTCTAATTTGAGTATTATGTATTAATGCTGTGGCTCCCATTCAGTTCTCATTTGCAGGAATGTCAGGGTGTCTGAAACTTATTTGCATGCTTAAAAGATCTGCTGGATTGGATGGTTCACAAGTTCTGGAAATCCCAGAGGTTTTCATTTATCGTTGTGCATTAAGTAGAGAAATACAAAATCCATGATATCAAAGTGCAGGACTACAGGGGATGGTGGCAGTAGGAGATACAGAAATAGCTCTGAACTCTTAGAGACCTGGGATCAAATCTGATTAAGACCAAATAATTTGAAGCAAATTTTAGCCATGCCTGAGAACACCTAGCAGCAAGATTGCCAAGGTGTATAATAACCACTCAGGCCTTGGGCTTTTGTTCTGTGTGAGGCAATGTGAAAACTCCTCTAAATATCTCTGGGGTTTGATGGCATTTTGGAAACTACTGAAAATTTCAATTGACTGTTTTGATTATCTCACAAACAGAAGCTCTATAAATAGACTACTTTTTTTCCTAAGGAAGTTACTGAAGTTTAAAAACTAAAATTATTATATTTGTATCATGCTGCTGGATAATACTGTAAGTGCCAAAAATGTAAATAGATGTAAAATGTAAAATAGACCTGGTGTGGGTGCAAATTGAAGCCCCAATGTCTGAGCCGGGAGGCAGCTAAAAAAAGTTTGTTACAAATATCAAAATCCCTTCAACTTCTCAATCTCAGGCAAAATTTGGTCTCTTATGTGTTTTAATACATCAGTGTGACATGTCTTTGGTTAATCAACAGTTTCTGTCTTGTCTTCTTGCATGGAGCACATAGGCACATGGTGAGGACATGGGGACGTGCAAATGCATTTGCTGCAGAATCCCAGGATGGGTCAGGC
>NW_021940593.1:4034782-4051893 GCF_001715985.3 Manacus vitellinus
TGTCTGTTAGCTTTCCTACATCCATGTTTTTCCATTCCACTATTGGTGCCCTTCCACCTCTTGTGATTCATATGCCCTGGGCAGAAGTATTTATGGAGACTAAACTCCTACCCAAGTGTGCCAGCATCTGGAAGCAGCTCTCTATCTGACAGGGAGATCAAGGATCCCACATTCCTTTTCCAGCACAGAGTCCAGGTGTTTTGGCACAGAGAGCTCATCCTGAAGAGCTGTGGCTGCTGGGTGGGAGGCCTGGGTTTACCCCCAGAGTCTACATCACACTTCACTCTACTGACCAGCCTGGATCGGATGGGATCCTGGCATAAAGGAGGCAATGCTCCCAGCTGATTTGGGATGTCTTCTGTCCCACTCCCTTTCTCTCCAAATAAAAAGAATTACTGGGGACAGTAAGGGGTAACCCACGAGTTGACCATGCCCTGAGCACAAGGTGAACCAAGGCTGAAAATAGTGCTCTTGCAGAAACCAAGCATTGTATTTCCAAAGGGAATACAGGGATCCCTGTGGGATATGCAGTGGGAAGGCTTACAGTCCCTAGTACCTGTGCTCAACCACTCTGGGTATGTGCCCCAGATAAATCTAAGAGTAAATCTTGGAGTGGAGTCAGGCCTGGGCACAACAGTGATCACTGTAATGCCCTCAATCTGCAGTTCAAACCAGAGGAATTTATCAAAATAAGGTACTTGCTAGACTTGGTTGTACCTCTAATGGCCATGACATGAGCAGGTCGACATCAAACACTGAACAGCAAAACCAGCTCAGCTACACAGGAACAGAGATGATCCTGCCCTGCCTCTGCTGCTCTGCTCATCCTCCAGGCTGGCTCTGAGAGCAGATGAGGAGGAATAAATGACAAATCCCATTCCATAAACTCCAAATGGGAGTCACTACAACCATGGAGAGGTTTGTGGGAATTCACACGTAACGTCGCTGCACGTGTGTGATCTGTCACATGAATGGCCTTGTAGGGACCCATTTGCTTTCAGGTACCAAAGTATTTGCAGATGAAGGTATTGTCTTGAACAGTAAGGGCCATGAGGTTGTGATTTTGTGTTTAATTATGTTTATCAGCGGATAGAGGGCTGATGGAGGAAAAATAGCTGCGAATAGATATGTTTGGAGCCATAAAACATTGCTGAAGGTTTCCTTGAGTAGTTCCATTTAAGTGGGAGAAATATTAGCCAAGGCAAGCACAGCCTAAAACAGGCTGACATAAATATTCCACAGACTGGGGGGTGAAAGACTGGGGGAGCTTTTGTTCCTGACTCTGCTGTTCAAGCATTCCTGGACCTTATTAAGAGGGAGAGTAGGAGGGAGATTTCAGGAGGACCGGGAGGAGTATGAACAAACATGGAAGAGCAGCCACTTGGTTAAGAAGCACAGTGTAATTATGTTGTGCAATTTCATGTCATCCCTGTTCCAGAATTCCTTCAGTGCCAGGGAAACACAGAGTGTGAGCGAGGGATTGTGTCTGGGAACATCCATCTGCTGGTTCTGCCCAGGTTCGTGGTGTGGAGTGTGTGGCTGAAACCACAGCGTTAAGTTTGTGGTCTGGGAGCAGCTGCAGCTCCATGTTTGCTTAGATAAATCCCAAATCCTTTCCTGTCTCATGCAGGTTTTGCATGTGGTGTCTCTTGCTGTCAGTTTGTACCTGCAGGATAAATGGATCTGATTGAACTCTGCATCTGGTGCAGACTCAGCTTCTCTTGAGGACTAAGGTGGATGTAGGTACCCCATTTTTCCAGAGTGGAAAGGCTGTTCCCAGTTTCTCCTTGGCTGTATTTACTGAGAAGGTCAACCTGCTGTTTCCCACCACTCTTGCTGCATTCCCACCTCCCCAAGCCTCACAACTGGGCAGTTTCTAGGGCTTTTTCTAAAACCAAGGGTGTTGTTTTTTTTTTTGGCCAAACGAACCCCAACCTACCACTTACACTTGTTTTGCTGGGATGGAAGCAGATTGCAGAGCATGCTGTGCTCCAGCAGGGCTGGGGGAGTGGGAGCCTGGGCCACAACAGCAGTGAGGAGCAGCTGGACGTGGGCTGGGACACGTGTGGGCTGGTGAGGACACATCGGCAATTCCTTTCTTCCCCTGGGTTTCTCTCCAACTGCTCGATGAGAAAGAGTGTTTCATAGGAAAGGACTGGCACCCTGTGTTCTGCTTTTAGAAAGGAGTCAGTATTAGGAGAGTTGAAGCCTTTTCAGCCTGAATTAGCCAAGTAAAGATAAAGGGATGGAGTGATGGGACAAGGGGGAATGGCTTCCCACTGCCAGAGGGCAGGGATAGATGGGATAGTGGGAAGAAATTCTTCCCTGTGAGGGTGGGGAGGCCCTGGCACAGGTTACCCAGAGAAGCTGTGGCTGCCCCTGGATCCCTGGAAGTGTCCAAGGCCAGGTTGGACGGGGCTTGGAGCAACCTGGGCTGGTGGAAAGTGTCCCTGCCCATGGCAGGGGGTGGAATGAGATTCTCTTCAAGGGCCCTTCCAACCCAAACCATTCTGTGATTGTATAAACCAATTCAAATCATCACTTATGGAAATGCTCAGTTCCTGGCCAGGCTGTTCCAGACAACACCTTTCAGTAGTGACTCCCTGTAATCTCTTGTGTGGGTTATGAACCCCCACGTGTCAAGTTTTCAAAAATCTGGAAAGTTCAGTGCCTTATGGAATTCCCTTTTCTGTTGTGTCTGATTTAACATAAAGCCACACTGAACTCAGAGGTTCCACACTGACCAGCTTGAAATCTCTGCTGGTCTATAATCAGACCTTTTTCTGAGGCACTGTAAAAGTTTGAGTGACCTGCATTTAGAAAAAAATTCACCGAGACTTTTAAAAACTGTTTTTGAGGTTTTATATTATCATTAGCAGTAAATTCTTTAAATAGACTTCAGATGCAGTTGTGAGTTTATGTGGCACAGAGGAAGAAAAAAAGGAGAACTCATAATCTGGTTATAATTTTGGATTTGATCGCTGCCCCTGTGTGCAACCAACCGAGTTCCACCAGCTGTGTGAAACCAGCATTTACATGCAGTAGAAACAGAGGCAGACATAAATATATATGAAATGTATTCAGAAAACAAGAAATAATGCTAAAACAAATCTTACTTTGACTCAAGTTTACTTTCTGTTGCCAAGAAAAATACGACTGAGTTGATTTCCCACAAAAAGTTGACAGTAAATCAGGTTTTCATTGCTCCAATTTGACAACAAAACTTACAATAAAAATGCCAGAATAGTGCTCTTTTCATATTATTAGTAGTTGAGGGAGACTTTTGGAAGATGGTGGTTTTCTAAGAGATTCTAGGAACACCACCTGTATGGCTTTGCAGGAGGAAACAGGGATATTGATTTACAAACCTGGAGCAGATAAGTTGTATTAGTTGTACTAGGGGATACAGTTGCATTTGTGTTTTTTCTGGTGATAACTTCTAACGTACTTTTCAGGCAAAATCAAACCCTGTTTTTTGCTACAGATGAGGAGAAAAAAAATGTTTGCATGCAAAGCAATCCTGCTGCCACCCCCCCGACCCTACTTAGGGATTTGGGTTCAGGAATTTGCCTTGTAAGCAGCCAAAAAAAGGTAGTGATTAATCTCTGCAGAAAGCAAATTCTGTGAATATTTCAAGAGCTGATTAGTATTCTTTGTTTTCCCGAGTTATGGATAAAAAAGTCATAAATTTCTGCATAAAAATTCAAGAGCAGACTTTGAGAGAAGTGTAGAGATGAAGTTTGATATAGGAGATGATATAGGAAAATGTATGTATTGTAAGCATCCTTATAGGTAGCATTTGCTTAATTAAAATAAAGGGGGTAATTTTCAAAGCTGCCGGAGAGATTTAGGATTCCTGCTCCATAAAGAAGGTGAATTTGCATTCCTTAGCTGTGATAATAGTGCTCTTCATGCTGATTTTTAAAATTCTTATACGAGTTACTTGTTTTGGTGGAGAAGAGGCCGAGTGAAAATGTGGAGTTAAAGAAGGTACTGGAGGGGGAAAAAAGTAAATTTCATGAAGAAATAAATAGGGCAGGCCCAAAGAAATTAATGAGGGTGTTCTTTTAGATGTTCCCAACTAATGCTGCCCTGAGGAGGGAAGGGGGGTTCAGGTAAGGGGGATGTGGCTGGGAGAGTACTTGAAAGACCTTTTTGGAGACCCTTCCCTCTGGCAGTTTCAAACCATTCCCCCTTGTCCTGTCCCTCCATCCCTTGTCCCCAGTCCCTCTCCAGCTCTCCTGGAGCCCCTTTAGGCCCTGGAAGGAGCTCTAAGTTCTCCTTGGAGCCTTCTCTTCTCCAGGTGAACACCCCCAGCTCTCCCAGCCTTTCCTCATAGGAGAGGTGCTTCATCCCTTGAATCATCTTTGTGGCCCTAAAGAAAGAAGGAGAAGTGCTCAAAAACTAGAAATATACCAAAAAATGTTTCATATTCAATGATGGGAGTTGTTTTTCAGGCAGTCATCAGTTGTAGAAACTAAGTTAGTCTTCAGTTACAGCCTTGAAAATGGAGTTAGTCAGGACTGTATTTTACAATGGTTCTACCAATGTACCCTTTGTGTTCATTCTTACTCATTTTGGGTCAATTCAGTGCATTTTGGTGCACGTGAATGAGCTTCCTTTCAGAGAAAACTAACCCAGAAGCCACATTCTGGTGGGCACAAAAGGCTCTGCTCCCCCTAATCCGGGTGTGAGAGTCCAGCAGAGTGGCTGATCCTTCACGGGGCTCTGAACCACAGGGACGGTGTCAAATCCAGAGGAAGGCCCTGAATTATCAATGGTGTGGATGAAATGGATACAGCAGGACCTGCTCTCACCCCAAAGCCCAGGCTGGTGTAGCAGCCATGGTCCATGGCTGTATTGTCATCTTCCAGTGCTGTGGAAAACTACGGGCTGCAATATCTGTCTCTTTTTATAATGTTAAAATCCAAAGCAATCCCCATCTAAACAGCCTTTTTTTGTTGTTGTTGTTGTAAAATAATATACAGAGCTACAAGCCCTTGATGATTAGAGGAAAAGTGTTCTGCAGTGTGTGAACAGCACACAGCATGATGCATCTTCATTACCCAAATGCAAAATGACGGTCATTTATCATAAAATCTGCTGACAATGGGCATTAATCTCCTGGTAAAGCAAGTAGTAAACTCAGATCCTGTGGCATTGCAATTCATTTTGTCCCTCTCTCTCCACTCCACACATGAAAAACTGGTCATTCTCTGGACAAAGTAATTGCAGCCTTAATGGTGTGGATTTTTGTGGGTGAAATATGGAATTATTTTGGTGGGATGTGGATTCAGTGGTGACCACGGTGTTGGCAGGACGTGCCTGTGTTTCATACCTGCTCCATTTCCTCCTGTCCTCAATCTTACACCAGCTCTGTTAAAAGCAAAGAACAGGAGTTCTTTCATGAGGAAGTTTCAGAGATACATTTTTGTGCTGGAAGCAATCCTTTTCCTTTGAACAACGTGATGGAATAGTTGGACATCTTCAGAAATGCAAACAAATGTCAGTTGTCATGAACTGCATGTTGTTTATTCCTTATAATTGTCTGATTGCACTTTTGTGTCTGTGTGTGTGTGTCTGTATATATATTTATAGAAGAGAGAAATTATTTGGTCAAGCAGACCCGGGGAAAAGTTACACATTCCCACACACGTATGGAGTCCTGATAATGAAACTTTTACCCATTTTTACTGAGGAAAACTTTGAAAGCTGAGGAAATGTCACCTTTTTTCCCCTTACCGGGTATTTTTTTTGGAAGTCAGCACAACATCTTTGTATTTCCCCATATTTTCAAAGCTAAGAGTTACTTCCTAAATCTGACTGCCCAATGTAAGTGTAATTATTCCACCTCAGAGTAAACCAGCAGTTTAGGTTATTGCAGAGCAAACCAGGTGTCCCTCAATATCCCTGTGTCTGCTTGAAGAGCAGGGCAAGCTGGCTAATTCCAGTGGAACAGACACCTTCTGTGCTGGGCAGCCTGGAAGAGAGAAGGCTCCAGGGAGACCTGAGAGCCCCTTCCAGGGCCTAAAGGGGCTCCAGGAGAGCTGGAGAGGGACTGGGGACAAGAGATAGAGGGACAGGACAAGGGGAATGGCTTCCCACTGCCACAGGGCAGGGTTGGATGGGATATTGGGAAGGAATCCTTCCCTGTGAGGGTGGGGAGGCCCTGGCACAGGTTGCCCAGAGAAGCTGTGGCTGCCCCTGGATCCCTGGAAGTGTCCAAGGCCAGGTTGGACAGGGCTTGGAGCAACCTGGGCTAATGGAAGGTGTCCCTGCCCACAGCAGGGAGTGGAATGTGATGAGCTTTAAGGGTCCTTTCCAAACCAAACCATTCAGTGATTCTGTGAATTAACAGCCCTGAGAAGAAGTTTTGGTCTTTTCTTGGTCGAGTTGCAGCTCTCTGTACATTCTGGGTCCTGTTGGGTACATAACTTAGGAACACTGAAGTCAAACAGAAAGCAGCAACCTCCAAAATGTCTCTGCTTCCTGTGACGTTGTCCCACTTGCTGACAGGTGCTTTGTGAGGAAAGACCTGTATTTTGGCAGAGAAAAGGGAGGTGAAATGAGCCCAACAATGTGAAATTCTATTTGACAGCCCACCAGTAGGAATTTACATTGTGCCCTCTGCTATCCTGGCTCTCCCACTCCCCACAGGGAGCCCTGGGCTCTCTTCCCTGTGCCCACCAGGCTCTCCTTGGCACAGGAAAGGTGAAAAGCCAACCCAGTCAGTGCCTGGAGGCCAGAATGCTTGTTGAACATTCCCTGGGCATTCTGAGCTTCCAGATGGAATGGTCTCACCTGGGTAAACCCTGGAGAAAGGGCCCCCAAAATACTCCCAGCCCCCCGAGTGTGGTCCTCATCCCAGGGAGGACTCACACACACACAAAAGGCTGGAAAGTGCCAGTCAGGGATTTTACTGCTCAATATTTTATGCTGGGGAAGGGCAGAGAATATATTTGAGTCTAAACAAATTACAGATAAGTGCCTGATATGTTTTAGGGCAGGTGTTTTATAAGAATGAAAATTGCTATGAATTTTTCCTTGGTTTTTGAGTTGACAGCCTTCATGAAAATATGTAAACTACTTTAATGAAAACCTCAGGCTTTGTTTTCTTGTTATTTTTCTTATTCAAAGCTGCATTTATCAGGAATAAAATAGCAGATATCAAAAACTATGTGTTCTGCTCTTCTCTATTCGTTTGGAAGGTGAAAACTACTTAAAGGCAAGTACATGACATTAGTTGCTCTTCTTAATCAGTAATTAAAATATGAACAATATCATTAATCTTCTATTTATACTTTCCAGGTGATAAACATATAATCTCACCAGCTATGTTTGAGAAGTGCAGTTAAGTTACTGTGATAATTTCCCTTTTAATATGGACATGTTTTTGCTGCAAATGATTTCCAAAATGCTCTCTCCAATAATCTACTTAATAACTTGTATTCCTTGAGGCTGAGTTCAACTCACTTCCTGAAAACTACATGACTTTTTTCCTTGAATCCCTTATCTTTCAGTTTTCTGTTTTTAAATTCAGTCCTGTTTTAAGATGTCTGTGTGGACATACAATGAGAATAATGCAGGGAAAAGAGGGTCGGGTTGGTTGGAAATACACATCTCATGACCAGAATTACCTCTCTTCAAGTCATGTTTCCACTTGTGAATTCTAGTTGGGATTTCAAACACGGGAGGTGGAAATGTGTCAGGTTCCTTTTCCTGGGCACTTTTGCACTGAACTCAGGTGGCAACATAAACTGCAATGAAAAAAAAGTATTTCTTTCCTATGAAAAATTCAGGTAAAGCCTAAAAACTTAATGAACAACGTTAAACAGTTGTTGTACAGTGACAGGAACTGATTCTTGCCAAAGCAATTGTCGTGGCAGTATTCCCATTCCACTTCTAAATGCTCCTCTATTGGTTTGATGTTGCTGTTGGAGTGGTGAGCTGTAAAATCATCCTGGAATTCCAGAGTGTCCTTTCTGTTGGGAGTTGTTGTTGCTGAGTCTGTGTGATTTATTTAAGGATGAGTAAAGGGTAGCAAAGTTCTTGTTTTTGTCAGCTACTTCCTTTGGAGCAACTGAATAAGTTACTTTTCCCATTTTTATCTCTGGTCTCTTACAAAAACTTGGAGTGTTTATTTCCATATGGGGATAATGGACTCTGATGTGTGAATACTGTGCCAAAGAGATCCTGAAAAGTACATGCAGATTAGGTTTTTTCTTAGGTCAGGTTTTGAACAAAGAGTAATCAAGAAGGTCCTAAGTGAGAAGTGGGATAAAAAGCAGAATTCTGATCAGCAGGTGATTTTATCTGGCTGTGGGGATGGTTCCTTCTGCTGAGACAGTGAACAGCTCAGACTGCAGCAATGTGGGGGGCTTGAGCTATTGAGATTTATAGGAAGCATTTACTCAGTACAGTTCCCAAAGGAAATTATTATTTAAAGTGGAGATGGAGCAGATGAATACAGGAATTATAAGAAGCTGGCGAAGGCAGATAAGGAGCTGGGAAGAGAGGGGACCAGGAGGGGAGGAACTGAGAGGTGAACTCCCAGGTTGCAGGGGAGGTATTGGAAGCATTCCTAAGGGAAAGGTCCTGTGACCAGCCCCCTGTAATTCTTCTTTAATAACCTTGACACAAGGTCTTTGATACGGGTTTTTAAACTCCTGTAATGCTGTGAAGGACAAAAACATTATACAACAGAATTTTGTTGATTTTGTGGATTAGTATAACAAAGGCAGGACAAAATTGAATAATCATAAGCACACTGCCATTCTGTTAGGGACTAAGAGCAGGGGGTTGCTATAAACAAGTTTCAACATATGGAAATTCAACTTTTTTAAAAAACAAGTGTTTGTTTGTAGCACATAGCTGAAACTGTCATAATTACAACATTTTCCAGAACACCTGCTCAGCAAAGAGCTGTGATTTCCCCTGAAGAGTTGAGAGCTTAGGTATTCCATAAATTCAGAATAAATAAACCCTTAGTTTTTAAATATCGGGTTCTGAGCCTTATTCTATCAAGTTCAAAGCAGCTGCAGGTGTGACCCCCTGACCTTGCATGAGGAGTAGGAAGGTGCCAGACTACCAAGGTGCAGGTTATTATTGTGGCAGCTGAGGAACTGATCTTCATGTAACCAGCCCATCTGCCTCCTCCCCTGCAAAAGTTCCCAAACAAACCAAAACACTGGAAACAAGCTGGTGTGGATCTCATGCACTAAGTGAGCAGCCCTGTTCTGTGAGGTAAGAAAACTCAGGATGGGGGGAGCTGGAGCAGGAGCTCAGCCACGGAGACAGAACTGGAGGCAGAGCAATCTCTGGAATGAGGGGATGTCCAGCAGGAATCTGAGGGATAAAGTGGTACAGTTTTGGCTCTGGGAGGGAGGAGTGGAGCAGGACACTCAGTGTGGGTCAGATCAGCCTAATGCAAAGGCAAACTGATGTGATCAGTGCTCATCCCACCTCACAGAAGAACCAGCATGTGCTGTGGGGGTCCAGCTTACTAAAGTGGGTGTCAAAATATGGTGACACCTCTCTTACGTGGGGCTGACCAGGGGACAGCTGGGTGTCCTCAAATCAGCTTCTTGCAGGAACTCAGGAACTCTGAAAGGAGCACTGACACACTGCCTTCAGGGGCATCACTCACCAACCTTTCCTCTAGTTGAAGAATCCTAAAACTACTGAGAAAGAGGAAAAAGAGGGGGCGTTTTATCACAGAATCACAGAAAGGTTTGGGTTCAAAGGGACCCTAAAGGCCATCTCATTCCAAATCCTGCCATGGGCAGGGGCATCTTCCACTATCCCAGGTTGCTCCAAGCCCCAACCAACCTGGCCTTGGACACTTCCAGGGATGAGGCATTGTAGCACAATCTCACCTCCAGAGTAGCAGCCCCAGAGTCGTACCAAAATGACACCATGGTAGTAAAAAGGAGCAGATGAACCTCAAAATGGACCCTCATCAGTGAAATATGGGTATGCTCTACTCTGTGGCTGACCCTCTGAGCATTGGGGATTAAAGCCAAAAAGATGAGAGAGAAAAGGAATGTTCTACAGATCAGCAAAAAAAAATTGGTCAAAAGAGATGAAACAGAAGGTAGGACCAACTGATCGGGTTTGTGAGTGAGAGGATGACAGCAGTACAGTCTCCAGAGAATCTGTGCACAAACCTGTGATACTCAACTGATAAATGAACTGCAAAAGAGGCAGAGTGTGCTGCTGATGCTTTTATTTGAGCAATGAAACCGAGTGCTGACTGTGGAAAACTGCCGGAGGACTGAGCAAAACAAAGTGCCTGGGCAGGGCAGTGGCAGGTGAAATCCTCTGGAGGTGGGTGCAAAGTGAAGAAGACAAAAATCCCACCCATGAGGTGATGAATGCTGAGCTGGCCATTGCCACTCACTGACCAAAACATTGGGCAGAGCTGGAGCTGTGACCTGCAAAGGATGCTTTCCTGAGGTTCGTCGTAACACAATCATCATAGAATGGCCTGGGTTGGAAGGGCCCTTAAAGCTCATCTCCTTTCACCCCCTGCCATGGGCAGGGACACCTTCCACTAGCCCAGGTTGCTCCAAGCCCTGTCCAACCTGGCCTTGGATGGGATGGGCAGCCACAGCTTCTCTGGGCAACTTGTTCCATGTTAACTTTAGTTATGGAAGTTTCGTAATGGGGGCTGTAAAATGTAAAGCCTTTTTTTCAGGAAGCAACTGAACTGCAAGTGTTTGGGGATCAGTTGGGAGTTTAGGGGAATTCTCCCATGGGATGAACATCTCTGCCCTTCCTTAGGGGCTGCTTCTGTCAGGGAGGGACTTCTGGGCTTGATGGACCCTCCTGTGAAGGGCTGATCATGGCTTGTCATGGAGCTTAAAGTGGGAAGAGCAAGGAGCTGCTGTTGGTGGAGCTGCTAAAAAATCCCCAACTGAAAGGAATTTCAGGCTGTGCCTGGTGAGTAGGAACAGGGAGGTGTTTGCCCAGTTGTACAAGGCTCACTCACACTATCATATGTGGTTTGGTTCCTTGTCATCACATGAAGATCAATTTAAAATCTGAGAGTCGATAGAAGGACAAGTAATTGCACAGTGTGCCTCCATCCCTCCCTGTTACAGGACTGATTGGGATTTCATTGCTTTTGTAGCAAAATAAAGAGATGTCCAGTTTTTAAAAATACAATGAGGGTTCAAATATGAGGAAATAGAACTTATTAATGTGGATAGAGGGGCTAATGGACTTCAGTGTGTCTTGAGTGTGTTTAAATTGGAAACTGGAGAAAGACAAGTGAAATTCCAGAAGGACTTTCCAAACGCAGCTGGGACACAAACCCACTGTTTTTTCAAGATGAATTTCGTGGCAGGGATGAGATTTCTGAGTAGAAGCCCACCTGCAGTTCTCAGGAATAGCTTGCAACACTGGGAGCTGGGCCCCCAATTTGTGGGTGTCCCCAGGCTTTGAAGAAAGCAGACCTGAAGGATCTGTCAGGTGTATTTGCTGTTGTACAGTAATGCTGTGTTGTACAGTCATTCTGGATGTTCCTCTGCCTTGGCACTTCCCAGGTTGCCTCATGAGTCCAGGAGGACCTTTTTGCCTTGATGTTGACTTGATTTCTGGGATGTTTCCCTTCCTCCAGCACAGTTGGATTGGTCTTGCAGAGTCCTACGGGTGTTTTCATGTGATGAATTCAGCCACCTCAAGGTTCTGCAGTGTCAGTCAGACCCTCCCCTTTTCTCCTCCACTTTCCCCATCATATACCATAGCTCTGGAGACTTTCCAACTCATCTCCTAAGCATCATAACTCCATAAAGGTTGCAGTTGGCAGTGGAAGCTGGAGATAAATGACTCTTACCCACAGTCTGCTGAGGTCTTCCTGTTGCTCCGTGGACATCCCTGGATGGATGAATCCTTCTCACAAGAGGTGGATGGTGACACTTGGATGCAGAAGCCTGGATTTCAGCTCAGGACACTCATGTTAGATCTGTTAGGATCTAAAATATTTGGAACCATAGACAGCACAGATGCTACAAGTCCCCAGGTCCATTCTGCCATTTTAAAGCCACTTAATTGTAGAAACTAATGGAGATCTCTTATGAAAGAATAAAAAAGGCAGATTAAAACAATGTTATGAACATGAGACCCTACGTCATGTGAACTATCACATTGTCATCAACTTGGGTTTTGTGACAGATTTAGGGCAATGGAAAATATCTCCCTGTCCTGAGGTGTGTCATTGCAAATACAGTGTTCACATTTTTGACAGGAGTGAAAAACTCATGAGGGCTTGAAACTAATTTTATATTCGTTTGGTTTTTGTTTTACAATGAAAAGAAACTGTACTATTGTGGGGATTTTAAAAACAAACAGAAAACTGTACACATATAATAAGATGAAACATGGTGTCCCTGTTAGCTTACATCCAACAGGACCCTAAAGGGCAGATGTTCTGGGAGAACAGATATCCATTAGAACATGATGGAAGGGGGAGATTTTGAAAGGTAGCCAGAACCTACAGATGGAAACTTTAAATAAATAAAAATCAATTTCTAAGTAGCCAGTATAAATAATGCAGGGGATGTGTGGCACGTTCTGGATGGTGCAGCCCAGCAAACAAACCCGCCTGTGCATTCTGAGCGGGTCAGAAGGGATGGAGCAGCCTTGCAATGGGATTAGCTGAGGGGGAGCCAGAGCCAGCCATCCATCCTCCTGAGCATTTGCAAAAGGACTGTCAGGACAGAAGGAGTAAAGACTTGGCAGAATCTGTTTTTTGAGCAGTGCTCTTTCTCCTCCCTGCTGCTGTAACAATTAATTTGGGGACGCTCCATCCTTGATGAGTCTTTTCGCCCATTTTGAGGATCATTAAAGGCAAAAGGAGAGGGAGAGGATGTAGGACATCATGTGTAAGAGTGTATGAAGTGATAAAAGATGGGTAAAAAGAGTCATCCCACTTGGTCCAATATTTTCATTTTTTTTTAACAGAGGAAGTTTTTTTGACACAGTCTCAGGAACAAAAACAGTCTCCTTTTGAGAGTGGCCCCTCCGGTGTCCCAGCAAGTCACAGGTAACCTCAGCAGCAGCAGGTGGCTCTTTTAGAGGGAATGCTTTAGCAAAGTACAGGATAGGAGTGCCAGGTGTCTGGCCAGGTTTGGGTTGGGTTGGATTGGTTTGAATTGGATTGGATTGGATTAGATTGGTCTGGTTGGGTTTGGTTTGGTATGGATGGGTTTGGTTTGGATTGCATTGGACTGGTTTGGTTTGGTTTGGGGGGATTTGTTTGGATTTGGTTTCATTTAGTTTGGCTTGGTATGGTTAGGTTGAGTTTTGTTTTGTTTGGTTTGGATTGGATTGGACTGGACTGGATTGGATTGGTTTGGCCAAGGGCCCCTGGGCTTTGCCAGCCATGGTGTGGGCACAGGCCCAGGGCAGTGCCCACACTGCTGGGTCGGGCTCTGCTGCCAGGGAACAAGGGACAGGAGGAGAGGGAACGGCCTCAGGCTGTGCCAGGGGAGGCTCAGGGTGGATATTGGGAAAAAAAGTTTTCACAGCAAGGGTTGTAAAGCTTTGGCACAGGCTGCCCAGGGCAGGGGTAGAGTCACCATCTGTGCAAGTGTTTAAAAACCACGTGGATGTGGCACTTGAGGACATGGTTTAGTGGTGAACATGGTGGTCGTGCTTGTCAGTTGGAGTTGGTGATCTCGAAGGTCTTTTCCAACCTTAACTTGATTCTGTGATTCCGTGACCTCTCCTGTGCTGCCCATCTCTGTGTGTTAGTAGCCAGACTGGTACATTCAAGCAAGCTTAAGGGCAAGACTGTCCTTTGTTACAACAACAATGACTTTATTCTTCAGAAACTAGGATTACTTTTATTAATTTTGCTGCAGTAGCTGCATTGCTGTTGTTTCTCTCAAAGCAGTGGTACTTGCACATTAAAAATGTTGTGTTAGTGCAGTGCTGTTTTCTTACTGCATCTGTCTCTCCAACTGACCCTGGAGGCTTATTTCTCCAAACACAGATTTACCTTATTTTCACAGTGATCTACATTCTCTGTACTAAAACAATGCCATAAGGAACAAATTGTGGGTTACACTGTTAATCAAACAACATCACAGTGGGAGCCAGCCAGCAGCACCAGCAATTACAGTTTATTAGACAACTCTTCTTAAACAGTTGATATTCTTACACATGATATTATGTGTTTGCTAATAGGCCACATATCTTATTTATGCATTTCACCCTCCTTTACCTACACCAGTAGTTATGCTCCAAGCACATGCTTTTGCACATAAATAGGATCATCATTTGGAGCTAATCCAGTTTACAGATTCTCTCAGTCAAGCAACAGCAGGTCTGATTTGAATAGTCAAACTGGAAGCCCCCTGCTGTCATTAGCCCTCCATCAGTGTTGTTCAGGTTCTTTTCAGTATCTGAGCTAATATAAAGCTCCTCTGATAACCCAGATCTTTCCTCCTGCTTGTGCTGTGTAGTTTTATAGATGGGTAAACCCAATGTCCCTTTTATGGTTGCCTTTGCCATAGTGCCATTTAATTGTAAAATAAGTCGTTATTGGGGTTTGCAAGGAGAGAAGTGAGACTGAGAAATATTAAGGAAAGTACCTGTGGTTTAACTCTATCCCAGCCAAAACCAGGACAGGTTGTCTTTAAGGGAATTTGAAACTGGTGCCAGTAAGAGGAATTCTTGCATGGAAGTCAGAGGGGATTTTGCAATTCTGGCTTCCCCAAGAGGAGTGGCAGCCAAATCTGGGCTCTCTGCCTGAAGAAATGGGCCCTCCTTGGAGTACGATGCTCTTACATTCTGACTTTATTCCCTGTATATATTTCTGTCTGTGGGTTAAGAAAATTAATCCTTTTAAAAGTTTTTATTTGATTCAAACTGAGGCCAGACTTTTCTTGGTTAAAATCTGCCATTATTATTTCTGTGGATAGTGTAAAAGTCCTCCCTGACTTAAGAGTAAAATATTTCCTTGGTAAGAATAAATAACATGCACACTGACCTTTCAGTCCCAAGGAGAGTGTCTGCCTAAGAGCTTCACAGCTCCCTGCCTCAGTGCAGGTTGACATTTGCAAGGTTGATAAGTCGGTTATTTGGATGTAAATCGACATGGAAGGAAAAACAGTTCCAGTAGTTGTGATAAGAGTCCACTTTTTCTCAGTTTAGTATAATATAATGCACAGTAGATCACAGAAACCCACCATCAATGCATAGTTTAAATGGGGGCTGCTATTACGTGTCAGTGTGGAGATCTGGAAAGGGAGAGAGTTCAAATTTAATTGATTAAAGAGGAAAAAAATGCCTATCAGGGATTTTGCCCACTATGCCTTAAAGCATCTTTGCAAGCAACTATCCGTGGTGATAGTATTTTAGGGATTAGAAGCAGGCTGTGGAATATGAGTCATCTTGAATTCTAATCGAGATGTGCAAGCCTCTGATGCAGAGAACTGAGAAAAATGAAAGTTTGGAGGTTTTTTTCTTCCTCTGAAGACCCTGTAACTTCCATCGGTGTTTCTGGTCACCAGGAAGGTCAGTGGTTTGCTCTGGCCACAGCAACAACCAGTTCTGAATAAACTTGTACTTTATTATTCTCTATCTTCCCACTCATAGATCTTCTTTTTGGAGATATGGGCAAGTTGTTACACTCATCATTGCTGTTCTGGGCAGATAAAGCTGTTTATTTAGAGGCTTCCCAGCTTATTCTGTGCTTCTGACACTCAAGGACCAGTGACTAATTCAGTGTTTCATTAAACATGACTGTTTAAGATCATACTGACTGTGTAAGACTTTCTGCTTCTGAGTTCTTCACGATGATTGCAAACTTTTTAATCCTTCTATGGAGAGGGCTCACAGAACACACTCCTGGTGTTCTCTTGTTACATGTTTTTAAGCACATGCAGGCCACTCTGTACTGGAAGCTGTTCCAAATCAAGCTGAAGCTGAGACAGAGCATCCTGGTTTTGCTGCATCCCGGGAGACTTTGAACACGATATTCCCAAAACTGTGCATGTTGAAAGGTGGGAGTGTCAGCCTTTCTCCTCTCCTGGCAGTGCTGGCTGAGTGAAGCAGCAGGTTTGGAGCTGTGGGGGATGACCCTGCCCCATGCTCTGCCCATGGGCTGTGTGTGAGAGCATTGCCCTCGGGGGCTTTGCTGCCTGTGACCTGTGACCTGTGATAGCCTGGCCTGTGACACAGACTTTTCAGCTCCCTCTTCAAACACTTTCAGAGCATTGTCTTGGAGTGATTTCATGTTATTTGGGGGGTGTTTTGGGCTTTGTCCCTCCACAGAGTGAGTGATGCCAGGCCCTGGCAAGGCCACTTGGTGTGTCCTTCTGTAAGACAGGTATTGAAGAGATCACAGGACTGATCCAATTACTTACTGGCCCTTGTCTTGAAACTCCCATTCCTGACAGAAAAGTGGCCCACAGTACATTTGCTACACACACATGAGGCCCTCCTGGGATATTCCCATGCTTTTATTTATTCACTCTGTCCCCTGTTCCCACCTCAAGCCTGGAAGTTGTTATTAAGTTTGTAGAAAAAGAGTCTTACAGAATACATGTATATTCATCTACTTCAAAATTATTGGCAAAGCCAACACCATCTCCTTCAGCCTCTGAGACCTGCGAGTCAGCAGAGTGAAACAGCCCACTGCCTTTTATTAGGTGTTATGCACTTGACAGCCAAGTCAAATGCCAGGCTTGGAGAGCAGTAATTCAGTTCCTGACTAATCCACTGAATGTGTCGTTCCTGTCCTCCAGAGAAACGTGTGACCTCTGCAGTCAGCTCCAGCTTGAAATAAGACCTCCTTGGAGGTCTCTAGATTTTCAGTGTCTGAATCCCTCCTTCACAACCCTGTTTCACTTTCCAGAGCCTTCAGCAGCATGGCTTTGGAACTGGGGAACAAATGAGAATCCCCAGACAGCAGGGGCAGAGTTGTTGTGGTGCTGTCTCATCAAAAGTAATGAGAAAACTGATTTTTAGTGGTCATCTTGGAGCAGGTCTGGAGAAGGCACCAAGATGATCAGAGGGATGGAGCAGCTCTGCTGGGAGAGTTGGGATTGTTCAGCCTAGAGAAGAAAAGCTTTGGGGTGACCAAATTGTGACCTTCCAGGGCC
>NW_021940593.1:4052398-4063455 GCF_001715985.3 Manacus vitellinus
TGGTATATGCAGCAATTAATTGCCCTAAAGCATGGAGAGACTCCCTTCCTTGGCCCCCCTGGTGTGTGGGGACAGTGCTCACCTGCCTTCTCATGCTAAGCTTTTTGGACTAGAGCTGAAAGCTTCATCCTTGCAGTGTGCAGCAGTTTGCAAAGGGCTGCTGAGCACTGGAAGGGGCTGCTCAGGGCAGTGGTGGAGTCTCCATCCCTGGAAGTGTTCAAAACACGTGTGGAGGTGGCACTTGAGAACATGGGTTAGTGGTGAACTCGGTGGTGGTGCTGGTTGATGGTTGGATTCGATGCTCTTAAAGGTCTTTTCCAGCCTTAACTCTTCTGCTCTGTTCTGTTTGGTGAAGCCTCCTTGGTGCAGAGAACAGTGCTGCAGAGTGAGAGTTCCTTATTCTCCAGCTCTGCGTGGAGGGGGCCCAACATGCAGCCTTTAAACACAAGCAGAGCTCAGTTATGCTGAGATCACAGGAAAATAAGCACAAAGACCCACAAAACCTTGGTGGGCTGACAGAAAATAGATCTTAATTGTGCTTTTGCTAAGCCAACTCCATCAAGGCCCCTGAAGCTGCTGCTTCCTTGTCTTCTATGTCCAAGTTGTTTCACTGTTTTACTACAGACCAATGTGTTACTTTACTAACAGAAACTACTCTGTCTGACATAACGTAGCCTTGAGGTGAGTCAGAGGGTTCAGCAATCCCAGAGCTGCAAGCCATAGAACCTTTGAGGTTGGAAAAGACCTCCAAGGTCACCCAGTCCAACCTCTGATGGAGTACCACCATGTCCATCAAACTGTGGTGCCGTGTTTGTTCAGGAGTTTGCTTGTGATAATTTTATTTTATTCTAAGGAAAATTGGAAAACAAAATTACTTTTTTTCCTCTTCAGCATATTTTTACTTAAATGTGCTATTCATGTTCCAATGGGCGATGCTGTATTTAATATATTAGTGGGAAAGTTTAAAAATTTCATTTCACTATCGTGTAGATGAAGAGTTGAGGGTCCTAACATGTGCCAAGAGTTAGACAATTTATTTAATGAAGATTCCCAGTCTGCTTTTTGTAGTTACTCTGAGGATCAAAGCAAGATTTCTCAAAGGACACTAAAATCTACTGAGAGTGTCTGTGCAGTGAGGAAAAGAGCTTCTCCTCTGTCACTGAATAAGTAAATAAACACAACTGATGGCCAAAGGTGATGATGAAAACATTTTAAGGATAAACTTTTAAGAATAAACTGAAGGACTGACCAAGAGACAAAGAGCTAATGTGCTGAAGTGGAATTAGTTAATATTCATATTTGTAAATTTGTAAGTAAAATGAAACTGTAATAATTCAACTTCCATCTGCATGGAAATTCCTCAAAATCTTATACTTTGGATGTTAACAGGGTAATCAGAACATTTCTTCTCTTTGTGTTAGATGGGGTTACAGACCCAACAGATACCAAGTATTGGTCATGTAAAATTACATTTAAATACCTTGGGGTTTCTGAGGATCACAGAATATAAACCCACGGGGTAACTCCACTCTACCAGCTTCAGAGAGGTGAAAAACTGCTCAAGCCATGAAAGCAACCAGTCCAGTTGTCCATGCTCTCTGCATTCATGATTTCAGAGCATCTCCTGAGCCCCCTGCACCTAATCATTGCAAGGGCATTTTCCACAGTCTGAGTTGTGATTCCAGTGGGAAACACTGACATGAAAGAATTTAAGCAAACCTACTATTTTAAGCAACTGCTCTCTGGTGTAAGCAGCTGGTTCAAACTCCACTGCATGCCTTCCTCTAGGATTGGAACCAGGATTCATCCTGGGGATTTGTTTTAAAGAGAAAAGATTATGCAAGAAGGAAAATCTGCAATCTCTCACCTTTTTTTTTTTTCCCCTGAAGAAACACGTAGCAGCCACCATTCCAACACAGAGGCAAATTGAATATACATGTCCTTATTGTAACATCTCATTCAACATGTCCCTCTCTCCTTTTTCCTCTCAGATGTCTCAGGAGCTTTTGAAATGTTAAAAGGTGAATGAGACAAAACCAAACCATGAACAGATACCCCTTGGAAAAATACAATAGATAAAGACATCACTGCTGCTGAAGGTGACAAAGAGTGATGAGAAAATTACATTTTCTGTGCTTCTGCCAGCCCTATTGGAAAGCTTTGCTGTGATATTTTAATTTTGTCTGATTAGATATAACTGATCTGCAGTGAGGGTAATTCTTTTCTTACACAATTGGGATGAAGAAAGGTAGGATCACTCCTCAGTTGATCAGGATAAAACCTCTTTGGGATAAGAGTGGTCTCACCCAACAGCCTCTCTGGGATATGAATTGGTGGCTCTTTCATTAACTTAACCCTTCTTGCCTCTTTGCCTTCTTCCTGATTGTTCCTTATTTACTTGTCACCAGCTTCAGCAGGACCTCTGACAGGACCTAAGGAAGATAATTTGGATGGTGAAAGGGGGAGACTGAGAAGGAAAGCAGATTAGCTCTCTTAGAATAGGGTTTGAAATAAATTAATTCACAGTTGTATACTTAAATTTTCTCACTTTCACCTGAATCAAGGTGCTCAGAAAACGAGTGGATGTGACACTTCACAATATGGTTTAGTGGCCACGGTGGTATTTGGTCCAAGGTTGGAATTTATGATCTTGGAGGTCTTTTCCAACCTTAATGATTCTATTTTCCTTTTGAATCATAGTTCCACTGTGAGTGCAATTTATATTTCTGCCTCCCTTTTTCACACACAGGTGTAAATTTTGGTCAGTGGCATTGTTTTATTCAGAAAAGTGCAACAGCAGGGGTTGGGCTCTCTTGCTCTTTGCCAGGTTGTTTCAGGTGAATGTCCTGCTGGTATCTTTAAAATAGAGTCCTAGAGCCTGATTCTGTCTTTTGCAAGGGAAGGCTGAGGGAGCTGGGGCTGTTCAGCCTCCAGAGCAGAGCCTGAGAGGGGCCCTCAGCCATGGCTGGAGGGGCTGCAGGGAGGGGGCAGAGGATGGAGCAGGCTCTGCTCGGGGGGCCCAGCAATGGCCCAAGAGGAACGGGCAGGAACTGATGGCCAGGAAGTTCCAGCTGGACAGGAGGAAGAACTTGTTGGCTGGGCAGTGCCCCAGCCCTGAAGAGAGAGCAGAGAGGGGGTGGAGTGTCCTCCCTGGGGCTATTCCAGAGCTGTCTGGACACACTCCTGTGCCCTGTGCTCTGGGCTGGCTCTGCTGGAGCAGGGAGGTGGCACCAGATGCCCACTGTGGTCCCTTCCAGCCTGACCCCTCCTGGGATAAACACACCCACAGCAGCACTGAGCCCAGAGAGGAAAGGACGACTGTGGGTCTGATGCTGCCCAGAAGAGCAGATTCTTGTGGGCAGACACCAATAATCCAGCACCAGGATAATTTGAGATATTCCTAAAGCTTTATCCCTGCAGGGGACGTGGCCAGGTTGCTCAGCAGGATGCACAGGTACCCCTGCAATTTGGAATTCAAATATCCAGGGATTTTGCTTTCACCTGTAAATCACTGAGTGTGAAGACTCAAGTTCATTTTGCTCCAATTAAAGTTTGAAGATGGCAGTGCTGATGGTGGGGACTGAAACCTTCCCCTGTTCCCATTAAGACAGTTTGTGTATTCCAGTTTTTTATTTCTATTTTTAATGCTCATAACAGCTCTGCTTGCCAGAAGCTTCTCAGTGTAGTTGCTAATGAGAGAATGAAAATAGATTTTGGAATGCTTGTAGAAATCTTTGGATTAAATGTGTGTATTTTTGAGTGACTTACCCCCCTGTATGTATGCTAACAGTGCATTCAGAAAAGCCTTCCTAATTTGCCAGTGGCCTAAGGAGCCAAATTGTTTCCTGTTGCTGTGAAATTTTATTGCTGTGGTATTTGTTTTGGCAATTTTTCTGCATAACCATATGGTCAAGAAATTTGAGGGGAAAGGCCATACAGTGGAGCCAATACCTCTGAGGTTTTGCTTTCTGTTCATCTTAGTTATCATCCTGATCTTGCATAATTTAAAGTTATTATTTTTATGAACAGGTAGAAATTGTAAATCAGCATCCATTTACCTTTGCTAACAGAGCAAATGCCTACACTTGTAATGCACATCTATCACTGCATCTGGATTTGTGTGTTTACACAAAGTTGTGTCTCTGTTTGAGATGTATCTTCTTGTATTGATTTCTTTGGTTAAAATACAGACCTCTGTATGAATGCTGGAGGGAGTTTCAGCACAGTTTTTGGATTACTTGCAGAGGAGCAAACCATAAGCAAACAGTTTTTTTTAAAGAATCCAGCTCCTCCTAGTTTGTATTCAATTCCATGGTTATTTTCCAGTGGGAGGCACAGGAAGGTTGGGGTTGTCTCAGCTGCTATCCTTAATCTGCTTGTAGAGGATTCTTTAATTCTGCCTGGGCAGGTGGTTTGTTTCAGTTTTGGCCTCTCTGCCTGGGCCAGGCAGTTACTGGCTCACACCTGAGGAGATTTTGGGGTGTGAGCTGGTCCTTGAGATGATGCATCTGTGGAGTCATTCTTCTCCATGCCTCTGATCACCCCCTGTTCTTCCAGTGGGCACTAGGGGTGCATCCTCCCAGTGGGAAGATCCAACCTCTCATCCATTTCTTACTCTTTGTGGTTGGGAGGTAAGAACTTCTCAAGGTGTTTGAAAGCTGGGCTTTGATTTAATCTGTTTGAGTGCAAGTGAGAGATGAGTGTAAAGGCTGCGTGGTAGAAGAGGAACAACCTCCTGGCAAAAGGATCCAGCCAGTGGGAAGAGTGCAGTGAAAGTCCCACTAGCAGTGCTTTTCCCCTCAAGAAAAAGAGTGCCCTCCTCTGTGGATGTGGCTCTGGGCACCTTCACTGAGTGATGAACACGTGGCATATTTCTACTCAATCAACCCAAGGCTGTTTTCATGCAGAACTACTGCTGCAAGGCCTTGCCACACATCTGTTCCTTCTTCATTGCCACCCTTTTGGAGCTCAGTGTTTGAATCATGATCTCATAGAATCACAGAATCATTAAGGTTGGAAAGGACCTCCAAGATCCTCAAGTCCAACCTTCAACTAATTCTACCACGCCTGTGACATATTCTTACTGTTCGTTCTTGTTTGCATCTGCCTTTTACATTCACCTGGAACTTCTCCTCACTTTCTTGCTCTGCCTTTGCATTTCCTCCTCCTGAAAGGGAGAGTGCCATCACCTAAAGTGAACTTTTCCAAGGAGACAGTTGTCTCCTTGTCTGCTGTCCCTGCCTTCGTGACATATAGAGATCTATAGAATGGATGATAGAAAAATTATTGACTTTCGTTCTGTTCTGAGCATGAATAATATTGTCCCAACTTTTCATTCCTATAGGCTCTCTCTGTGTGACGCTGCAGCAACTCTGTGGAGTATGAAGAAGGCTCAGAAGTCCATGTAAGTGTGTATTTTCACAAATGGGAATTGCCAAAGCAGCTCTCTAGCCCTTTTTAAATCTGAGGGAATTGATACAACAGGGAACACTGATGGAAAAAAGGGATGAGACCATCACGGGGCAGGAAAAAAAAATAAAAAAAAAATCACAAACAAGGTTAAAAAATGCAGCAGGTGAGAGTAAATTGTCAGTGTCTGACTTCTTGGGAGCAGTGGCAATTTATAACAGTGGTGAGTCACCCAGGAGTCTGGAAAGAACAATAATGCATTGCTGACTCCTGCTCTCTGTTTTTTTGGAGGGGGTTTCCTGCAGCAAGAACCAGTGGCTCACTGGGAGGCTGGAGCAGCTCCCAGTTCCCCACTCCAGCAGCTCTAGGCAGTGGTGCCTTTGAGTATTAACACCCTCAGAGCCCTGGCATCACCTTTTAGCACCCAAATTGGCAAGCCTTGTTTTGTTGCCTTCTCAGCTCCTGGTGTTTTTAGCTGTGTTTGCAGATCTAATCGGCATTCTGCAGATAAACAGGGCATTAACTGAGGTGTGGACAGCTCTGCCCCTGGTAATTGCAGAGCCAGTTTGAGCTGCACAAAAAAGCTGTGAGAAGTTACTAAAGCACAGCTGAAATGAGGTAATCAGGGCCTGGTGCTGTATTGATTAACACTCTTACTTACGTGCAAGATAAGGCAGAGTGTACTGTATCTACTGTAATGCTTTTATCTGCTGTGCCTAATTTAGGTTTATCCTAGATTTTATGTATTCCATCAGTAACGAGTTCATTGTATATGCCACGGTCACATGTCTAATGAAGTTATCAGCAGTGTGATTCTGATTCTGCCTCCTCTACATGCTTGAGAACCAAAGAGGAATTATCCAAGAAGTTGTTTTCTGCTCTAGGTCCTGGCTGGTTTGATATTAACTCGATATTAAATTGAACACTAATGGTTTACTGTTGCACATTGTGTAAACACCCAGCTTTGCTGAATTGTTTTGTTCCTTTTTTTTCTGTTTAATGGACTCTCCATGGAGGAAGGGGAAGTCTTGTTTGCCCAGGAGCACCATGGAAGTCAAAGGGCCTGCTGCACATTTTAGCTGAGCTGCAAGGAAGTGGTTCCTGTTTGAAAAAAAAAAAATAAATCTCAAGGGAAGAGTGCTGCTGTAAAACCTGTCAGTGCAATCTGCCAGAGAGCCTAGGATTTGGGCTTGGAAAAATCCCATTGCAGTAATCCATTAATCCATGGAATTACCTGGAAGCTTTTCAATATAAGGGAGTAATTAGATGAGATCCCATTTTTTTTTAATTTTTATTTAACATTTATTACTGTTGCTGGTGCTTTATTTTCTTTTATCCACTGCCCTCTACAGGTCTCATGGATCGAGTTAGACCGAGGGAAATGAGGTTGCAGCAGTGGCTGGCTCTGGCTTTAAAATAACTGCAGAGATGCTCCTAGAGCTGTTTTCCACACTCTCTGGAAAGGGAAAAAAAATATCTACAATGGCAGAAATTCAGATTTTAATATAGGGATTGGCAGTCGCAGCTTTTAAGAGCACAAAAGCAAGGATATAACATTCCTTTCTAAGAGCCTGCCTGCTTTATTACAGGTGATAAGAGTTATGGCACAAAGTTATCAGGGCATCAAATGTATGGCTATTTATCCTCTTTCAGTAAATTCTTGTTAAAAACCATTTTCAGGGAGAGATCATCCTTACAGATCAACTGCAGAAATGCTTCTGAACTTGAAAGTCTTGCTCTGAATAAAAGAGTGGGGGAATTCCAAGGTCCTTATGGGTTTGTGTCTCCTCACTGGGCTCTGGGGGCCCTTGCCAGGCATTTCCCTCTCCCAGAGAGTTGGAACAACTGTCTCTTCCATGGCCTTTCCTTGTGTTTAAAGAACATGAAGTGTAACTGCAGCACATCCCCCTCATAGGGATGTTTGGGAATCACTCTCCTCTCTCTGGCTGCTGCTTTCCTGAAGTGATTTGCATCTTAATAGCTTTGATACTGCTCTCAGGATTTTTTGGGGAAGGACAAGAAGGCAGTGGTGTGGTAGGATTATGTGAACCATGTTTCTTGGAGAAACCCAGCTGCAAGTAGAAATGTTGTCTTTAAATTATGGCAAGGCTTCAGCTCAAGCCCTGGTGCTTGGCATCCCTCTGAGAAATTAATATAAATTCATGTTTAGCTCTTTTGCCCTTTATTCCCTGGCAGTTGCCATGTGCCTCACTCAGCAGAGCTGCCTGCAATCCCAGTGCTTATCCAGCTAGGGAAATGGCAGCATGTCTGGGCTGTGTGTTTTAGGGAGGGAAACGATCCCGTGCTTCTCCCAGGGAGCTTCTGAGAGGTGTTTATAAGACATTGGGGTTTGTCTTTGAAGTGAAGTAAATTAAAACTGGCTGGAGTCCAGGGGCTGCTCCTGGGCCAACAACCAGCCAGGGACCCACCGTGGGATGTTTTGGATGGACTGAGGTGTGTTGTAGGTTGGAACAGTTCCTGCTGGGGATCCAACCTCTACCCAACACGTCCAAGAGGTTTCATGCAGACTGTCTGTACCTGCTCCCTGAAGGGGCTGGCCCTCAGCAGCTGGGACAGCCATGCCATTCCTGGATTTCATCGTTTTATCCTCCAGGAATGCAGGTTTTGTGCTCCCAGAGCTCTCTGCAGTGCACCCCAGTGTGCTGTGGCGTGGGGACAGCGAGGACAGTCACTTCAGAAGTGCATGTCTGACCTGCACTGCAGCACTCTTCCACAGACACCCCTGATGGATCAGTATCTCTGTCCTCACCAGGAGAATAAGATTTATCATGGATCTCTGATGCAGTAATTATGTAGCCTCTGTAGATTTATATATGATACTTATCTCCATGATTTGTCTCTCCCCTGCACACCCATAAATTTATTTTCCCTGTTCAGGATACAGTTATAGATAGTTTTAAAGGCTCTGCAGTTTGGGCTTTAGTTGAATTGTATCTCAGCACTGGGCCATTTCTCCACAAAGTGATTCTTTTCCTAAATTATACTCCCCAAAAGACAGAAATGTTGTCAGTTCTTGCAGTTGTGCAGTGACACAAGTAAAGCCACAGAAGTAACTAGACCTGGCTCTGCTCACTGGGGCATCCAGAATTAGTCAATTGGCTTTGAAACTTAGCTGGGGATAGTGGAGATGAGAAATGAATTTCCATAGATCTGCAGCTTTGCATTCATCTTAATTTTCCAGTTGACTGGGGATTTGGGGAATCACAGAAGAATTTGTCTGTTATCAAAGTCCTGAAGCACAAATAAACCACTGAAAGTTGTCACTTACAGCAAAATATTTTATAATTACTGAGATCTGTGAGATTTAAACAGGAAGAGGAATGGAAACATTGGCCACCTTATAGGAGCTTATGGGCACAGAAATGAGTGTAAGGAAAGTGTAAGAAAACACCCAGGGAATTAACCCAGGTAACTACAGGTAACAGCAGTAGGAAAAAGGTGAGATGGGTACATGTGTGATGCAGGCAGATACAGGAGAGAGGGCTGTGCTCATGAGTTGGACACCCTTTGGGAGAATGGGAAAGGAATTTTCCTTCTTTTGATATCAGGAGGAATTTGTTGCTGGAAAGGGTGGTCAGGCCTTGGCAGGGGCTGCCCAGGGAGGTTTGGAGTGCCCATCCCTGGAGGTGTCCCAGGAAGGCCTGGCCGTGGCACTCAGTGCTCTGGGCTGGGGGACAAGGTGGGCATCGGGCACAGGGGGGACTCGGTGACCTTGGAGGTGTTTTCCAACCTCAAGGATTCTGTGATTCTATGACTCCTTTCTTCAGTGTCTTCCCACACACCAGGTCTTCTCCTCAGCAGCTGCTGAATTGTTCTCTCAGCTTCTCCAACTTCTCCAACTGGCGAATTGTTCTCTCAGCTTCTCCTCTGCCTGACCCTGTGCACTGACACAAGGCCAGGGATGACCAGCTCCCAAATTCTGGGAGTGCTTTACATTGCCCCAGGCCCCATTTGCACATCTGGGCTTCCCACTGTCCGTGAGGAACGTGCTGCCTTCACCCCCACGGTGACCATTCCAGTATTTGGTGAGAAATGTCAGGGGGTTTTACTGCTGCACAAATGCAGCCAAGTTTTATGAGAGTGGATGTTGAGAGGTGGATAATCCATGTTAACATCAACCTGAAGGGGTCTCCCAGTAACAAATCAGCTTTAAGCCAGGGCAGGACAAAGTGGCTGGTATCTGTTAATTGCTGTCTGTTTGATTTTTGGATCAGAAGTGCTTTTTGCAGGTAACAGAGGCCTAATTTTGTTCTGATTTTCCCCAGGTAACTGGGTCAGTCAGGATACGTTTCCCACAAATATGTTGCTCTTAACACTAATTATACCTGCAGATGGCTTTCCTACACAACTCCCTCTCTGCATGCCTTTATGTGATACAGGGTATAAATTCTGATGTTCTCCTTAAATAATACAACAGATGTAGATTAAAAGCAGTTCCTCTTCATTGACTGCTCAGCCCATAAAGTTCTTCTGCTCTCACATGGGTTCTGGCCATGGAGGTGCCTACAAGACAGAAAAGGACATTGCTGCCTAACTTGACAGGCACTAAGAGATCCCTTGGGATGGTGTGTGGTATCTACAACTCCATTTATCAGTTTCTTGACATACACTCATATATTATTTATGAAAGAAAGCGCCGTCGTTCCATATATCTATCTATCTATATATGTATGTATGTATTTATGCACTGAAATAAAATACATCAAGGAAATTACAGTTCCTCTTAATTCCTGGCCTCTTGGAACTGTGGTTCCTTCCTGAGTCTTTGTTTAGGATGAAAGCAGAGCTGCTCAGCTCCAGCGGGGCCTCGCTCGCTGGCCATTGATGCGTGATTTTGTTTGGGTTTGTAACTGCTGCTTAAGGCAGTAATTAATACATAAATATGCAGTTTGTCACAGCTGAGGTTATTCAGGCTGGGGGGCAGGAGGAGGACTGGTGTCCCTTAGCAGAAACCTGGACTAGGTGGTACATGTGAGTGGAGATGAGGGCAGGTACCGGGGCCTTGGCCTGGGCTCTTGTGGATTCTCAGCAGTTGTACAGCCAAAACTAAAACAACTCCCACTGCTGGAGCTGAAATATAATGGGATTGTATCAGAATCACCTCTTTCTCTTTCATTGCCATTTTAAAGGTCTGTTTTTCTATCAGTTCTCTGTGATTGCTGATTAAAAATGCTCCCGGATTGTTTACCTTGATGGAGACCAAGATAATCCTCAGTGGGCTCAGGTATTTGGAGAAATTTCTCAGAGCTGAACATTGGCTGAGTTGATTTGTCTAGAATCAAAGAGAGGGGTTTTTTTATCTAAATGGGAGCAGAATTCCAGCCAGGCTGATTTTCTCACAAGTCATTTTTCCTGCTCCCTGGTTTAGTCTCTCCTTCATGTGGCTCAGATGAAGGCAGCAGCTCCCTGATGTCTCTCCCCAGTTCAGAGCCTTGGCTGTCACTGCCACAGGAATTGTCACTCTGTACTTGCAACATTGGTAACTTTTATGGTCATTAACAACTTGGAAATTCCTGAATTGGAATTTAGTATTTTCTGCAATTTGGGAGCCTTGAAATGGTCTCTCCCCTGGGAGAAGATGCTCTCCCTGCTCTCAGTACCCCCAGCAGCAGCTCCAAGTGCTCAAG
>NW_021940593.1:4065991-4066995 GCF_001715985.3 Manacus vitellinus
TCCCGATGAGAATTAAAACAATTAGACAAGTTAAAATAGCTTGTAGTTCTGCTAACAAATAAGGAATACATTCAGCACAGTCCTTGGAGGGAAACTTCTGACTCCCTCAATTTAATAAAGAATTCAGAAGACTGCCACTGTGATTGTGGACTGAATTTAATACGTATTCAATCTATGCATTTTTGCACCTGTGAACCACAAAGGGTGTTGTTTGTGACAGATGTGAAAGAACCTCTGTATTTCCTCACTGGAGAACATTTGTCTTGGTAATTATATGAAGGCAATCAGTAGTTTTAGAGGGCAAGTTCCAATTTATTTATTTACCCACTTTCCTGCTCAATCCAGCTCCACCATTGCTAATAAACTCTTTTGGTAAATAAATTACTGCTGATGATATTATTTAATCTTGCCCCTATAAAGTTGAGGGGTTTTTTTGGTTATGTAATAAGACATCAGAGGCATGATAAGGAATTTTCCTTCCTCAAAGAACAAATACCAAATTTCTCTTTGAAGCTGGAATCAAAGCAAGAGAGTCTGCAACTGATTTGAGAACTAGGAGACAGGTATCCTGTATGAAAGTAAAATCACAAGTTTGGTGTTGACAGATACATATTTTTTTAAATACTTGCATTTCCTTGTGATTTTCACCTGACTAAAGGCAGTTTCAGTCACTCCAGTGAGCCACAGTCTTCAGCTTCTGGATTTCTTTGTTTCCATTGCAAAGGAAATTCAGGTAGAGAGAGAAAAGATAGGAACTGTTCTAACACATCATCTTTAACACACAAGGGGGAAAATAATGTAAATAATAGAATCTAGGGCTTCTAAAAATATTTCAGAAGTGTTTGATCCTCCTAGATCTCTTGAACTCTAAAGAAAAGGAGACATCAAGAAAATCTTTCTTGCTTCCCTTTTTGGGGACTGGCAGCTTTGTGCTGACTTGGTGAGTTGAACTGAACGTTAATGAGCATTTAAAAATGCCAACATATTGTGACATTTCTGCATAT
>NW_021940593.1:4067455-4075564 GCF_001715985.3 Manacus vitellinus
TCTGTCAGCCCTGAGATTTCACTGGCTTCCTGCTGCTTTATTGTCCTAATGGGTTTTATATTTCGTAGCACTGCGTTGGTTTTTGTTCTGCAATTTTTGCTTCAGATTCTCTGGTTCTTCTCCTTTTAGCCCTAATTGTGGTTGTCAGTTGTTGAATCAAAAAGAAGTGCAGCTGCAGGCTTGCTTAGAGCATAATAGTACTTTTTGGCTCATTATGGCTATACTTTGCCTTTCTTGGGGTTAAGAGTCAATGTCACCACTTTGCTGTTTCTTTCAAAAAAACAGAGATTTGAAAAAAATCCCCTTGGGCTTCCTTTCAGAAGCAGGTTATACACAGTGGAGGATGCAGCTTTAAGGTCCCTTCCAACCCAAACCATTCCAAGATTCTGTGATTCTATAGTTCATTTTTTGATTTATTCTGCACTCTAAATAGGAGACACACCCTGGAAAGCAGAGCAGACCCCGTTTCCAGGTCGTGAGGAGGTTTGGTGCAGACAGCAATGCACAGCCAAAGGAGAGAAACTGGAGTTCACCACCACATGGAACAGAAAGCCTGAACCACATTATCAAAACCATCTGATTTTTAGCTTTGTTTGGCGTCTTGGAGCTGTCAGAGTGCACACCAGGATTGCTCCAAGGAAGTTTTCAACCACATTTCAGGGGCTGAAATCAAGTGCCCAAAGAAAAGAGCAAGTAGGACGTGGAGGCACAGGGATGAGAAGGACAACCACACCAGGGCTGAATTGATTGTAATGGCAATGAGTTATCACAGGCTTGATTTCTGATTTCTGCATTTTAATTTTGGAGGAAGACAACAACCTGAATGAGGCACAAACAGCTGTTCTGACAAATGGGGGAAAGTCTGGCAAAGAAAACAGAAATAGAAAGTAACAAAGTTTTGAAGCAGTTAATTAAAATCTGGCTCAAAGGCAGTACCAGGGTTCTGGGTCACAGTGGTCAGCAGAGCAGCCCCAGCCTATGAATATTCATTCTGAGCGCTCAGTCCTGGCTCCAAGGAAGGTCAGGTCCTCCCTGCTTTTCTCAGCAGTCAGGGAAATTGAGAAAGCAGGGGTGGGTAAAGGAGCTGGAGCAGGATTTTACATGGAAAACATCTAGTGTTCTGAAGGGCAAGTGCAGTGTGTTGAGAGGTGATTGAACTACTTGACCAAGAACAGGGAGATGTTCAAGAGATAATGGGAATGCAACCTGGCAGAACTATTACTTGACCAAGAACAGGCAAATGTTCAAGGGATAGTGGGAATACAACCTGGCAGTGGTACAGGACAGCTGCAGGATTGGAATGTAGTTGCCTTTCAGCTGTGTATGTGCTTTAATTAATAAAAAAAGAACAAAGTTAGATATGAACAGAAGTTGTTTGCAGTGCTAAGAGGAGAGCCTGGGGAAGCCATGGTCACAGCCACTGGAGACAGGAGCCCAGGATCTGGGAATTCCAGAGGTGTGAAGTTTGCTGTCAGTGCTAAATCTTTAGGGATGGTGATTGAAGGAGAGCTTTTTAGTCCTGGGTGTTTCTGTGAGGAAACAGTGAATGCCATGGTAGTCAGGGAAGGTAAAACAGTGAAGTGCTGCTGCCCTGAAACAACACAAGGGTTAAGATGGGGATTTTTGTTCTGGCTAAAAACTATGACTAAGAGTCCTTTGACAGTCAAGAAAGTAAAATTAAAAATTGGAGTTAGTGGAAACAGAACAGAGTTTGAAATAGGAAGTGTATTGTCAGATGGGGTACGTGGTGCAGTTTTGGTCACTCAAAGGGAGTTACTGGAGACCTGTTGAAGGTGGAGAGAAAGGGCAACAATGATCAAAAGTGTGGAAGGGCTTACCAAGAATAACAGCAGAGGCTGGAAGAGTGAAAACTGAATGCTGTATGATGGAGAAGCACAAAATCCTGAATGTAAGAGTTGGGGAGCACACAGTGAACCTAAAAGATAAGATTCCGGGGTCACGATAAAGCAGAGAAGGTCCTTCCAAGTGTGTAGTTACTTTGCAGAGCTCCCTGCCTGGTTGGACTTCAGGAAGTGCCTGGCTGATGTCATGAAGGGAGAATCCATCACTGGCCAGTAACTGGGAGAATATAACCTCAACTTCTCTAATTAACAAGCTGCTGGAGATTACTCCTGGGAGGAACCACTGAGTGCTTTCCTATTCTTACTCTCCTCCCTGGACAAAGACCCAGCATGGGTGGGCAGAGCTCTCCCCTGACAGGAGAGGTTCTCATGTTTTAATAGAGCCATTGGTGCAAAGAAATGCAGTATATGCCCATTCTGAAGCTTCCCCAAGCATCTGTAAGCTATGGCTTCAATCAGGCTTTTGTGTTGCAGGGCAAGGAACTCGTTGTTAGCACCAGAATCTGTAAGATGATTGTAATTTGGAAAATGAGAGGATTTGTTCAGTAGAAAATTGGGATTAAAGCAGGGAATGATTCCATGCAGTAACTCAAAGCCTGATGCCTGTACAGGTGGGATGCCGTGGGAAAGCTGTGGCAGTGATTAGGAATTCCTTTGGGAAAGTATCAAGGACTGAACCATTGTGAAGTAGTGCAAGATAAATAGTAATGAAATGATGAAGGACTTCTTTTGATTAAACTGGGACATATTTAACAGTGGTGGAACACCCTCTCACCAGGGATGCCTCTGCCTGCCTCTCTGCCTGAAAGACTTGATGAATGCCTGGTTTCAAAGTAGCATAAATTTTCTGTTGCTATTTAATTGACAAAGCTACAAATAGAAAATAACAGTGAGAGCACGTTTAAAATCATATGGATGAGCTGTGCTTTTTGGGCCAAGTTTCTAAGGGTCTGTGTAGGAAGATTTAATCATTGTAAATCCAGTAATATGCAAAAAAATGCTGCAGATTAAAAATAAAGTCCAGGTAGGATAATAACTGAAAACCACATGTGCAGGGATAAAAGTAACAATGCCTTGGAGCTGCATATGGTGAGATAAGGCAGTAAATGCTGGAATGTTATCCTGGCAGCGTCAGACATTCTGTGAGACCACATTTGGGCTCCCAGAGAACAGTGTTGTCATATTGCAGGGGTGCAGCAAAGCACAGACACCTCCAGTCAGCTTTTGGGGAACACTGACTTGGAGAACACTCAGCCACAGCTGTCTGGAATATTTCTGGAGAACCTTGCAACGGGGTCAAACAGCAAAGAAGCTGCTGGAAAGTGAGAAGTGGATTGATGAGGATTAGTTGCCTCCACTTGACACGTGGAGATGACAAGTACTGGGATAAGATGAGGAGAAGAGGCTCTGCCAATGTGTTTTGGGCATGGAAACCAATTAGCAGGGAGGGTGAGGAGATGAGCTGGAGCCAGAGTGTGAAAGAAATGCATATAATCAGCTTGGGAGGAGAAAGTGTACTGCTGAAAGATCCTCCTGGGTGACACCACAGACTGGAGCAGGAGCTGGGGACTGATGTGCTGCTTGCTGGGTGATTTGTGCTGCCTGGCTCTTTAGGGACACGTCTTTCCTGACTCTATGAAATTTTCTGTGCCTGTCATTTCTCTCCTGCCTGTGCCACACTTCTGATCTTCGGCCATTCCAGCACTTTCTGTGATTAAGGCATACCTGTGGTTGCCCTAGGGGAGGTCAGTGAGCAGCTGATGAGCAGTTTAGCCAGGAAGATTCACTTTTTGTCCACTATAACATATAATCTGAGTCCTCTCTACCACCTGGCAGAGAACGTGACAAATCTGTGCCTCAAAATACTCCACCACTTCAGCAGCTCTGCAGTTAATTATTCCTAGCAACTTGCAGATGGGATAAGGTTATAAAAATATATAAAACAAAAGGAGTTTTCTGCTTTGATAAGCTCTCTCAGGAAAGTACAGAACAGCAAAATATTTTCCCCAAATATCCAGTAGCACACAAGTTCTCCTTGTTGTCTTTGAATCATCTGAAGTTTTATGTTTACAACGTAACTATCTTAAGTTTTGAGGTGACCTTAATTTATAAGCACAATGGAAAAAACTTTCTGAATGGTAGGATTTATAGGGAATAAGGAATCTCTTGAGAGGATGAGAAAGAAAAGGGAAAAATAAAAGAAGGATTTGGGGTGGAGAATGGCTCTGTTCATGGGCCCTGTCAGTACCCTCCATTTGGTACAAGTCAGAGCAGAAGAATTTTCTGGAGAAATGTCTGTATCAACAGCTACAAAACTACTACTTATTACTTGGCCCCAGGCTTTTCATAAGCTTAGAGATGTTGTAAAGGCAGAATTCTTTGCCTTTGCACATTTCAGATATTTTAAATAATTTCTAAAGAGTTTTTTTAATGGTGCTGAGATTTGTCTCTCGTGGATGGTTCTGGTCATTATGAATAAGGTACAAGATGGTTCTATTTTCCAATATTGTCTTTGACTGATTAATGCCTCATTTAAATTCTCAGTCAGTGAAGATCTGATATTATTTTAGCTATTTCCCTTAATTGCCTTTGTGTTGTAATTTGACTTTAATTTTATAATTTTAATTAAAAAAAAACTGTAAAAGCCCAGTATCTAAATAGTTTGCTAACATTAATTTTACTTTATGAAAAGAAAATAATTGAGTGTGGAGTTTCTAAATTGCTGCTTTTAGTCATTGAGATCCTCATAATGGTGAGAACTTGTTATCTTTGTATAGCACTTTAGATAATTAGGAAAAAATGAGATGTGGTGGTTGTTACCTTTTTCCTAACTGGGCTTCTGCCAGCACCAGCTTTGGGTGTTCCTCACACTGAGGGAACAACTGGGAGGCCAAGAACTAAACAGATGTGGAGAGCAAACCCTTGTTGAGTTGGGCTAAAATGACACCATGAGAGGATGTGGCAAACTGGGATTGGCCAAGAATGAGAGGACCTTCTCCTTAAAACCTGACCCCTGGTTGAGATTTTACTCTTGGTTGCTTAAATTTGGTCATGTAAACCCAAGCCACTGACAGCAGGGTGAAAAGAAGATTTAAATCCATGTTTATTTTTTATTTGTGCTCATTCATTGTCCGTCAAAAAACATGGATTTGTTACTAGGGAATAACCATCCAGTAAATGCACAAAGGTCTCTTACAGTCTAATTTATTGAGCTCTAAATGCCTTATTTTTTATCTCCGTGATATTCTGGAATACAAACACTGGACTGGAGAGTGTGTGCTTGGAAAGGTTTGTCAGTAGTGCCAGTAAAGTCCACCAAAACCATCACATTTAATCTGAATGCAGGATTTCTTCCTGGTTGTCAGGCATTGGAAGGGGCTGCCCAGGGCAGTGGTGGAGTCACCATCCCTGGAAGTGTTCAAAAAATGTGAGGATGTGGCACTTGAACACAAGGTTTAGTGGTGAACCCCGTGCTGGATTGACAGTTGGACTCGATAATCTTACAGGTCTTTTCCAACCTTAACAGTTCCCTGATTCTATGAATTTAATAAAAGGAAAACTTTTTCTCTCTCTCTTTTTTTTTTTTAATTTAGTTAGGAACAACCCTCAACTTAAATTCTCGAAGATGGCATGGATACAATTTGGAGGTGTCACAGGGGATGTTCTGAACATGCTAACTATCAAAAAAGATAGGAGAAAACCCAAAAGGGACCTTCCCCAGTTGGAAGCAGGGAATTGATAGTTGCTAGAAATACAAGAGGGCTGCAGGAAGCCGGGGCTGTGTCCAAGAGAAGAAATAGAAAAGATCAATACCTGGCAGATTGAACAGGAAGGTGTGCCAGGAAAGGGTTGGGAGAACAGTCTGAGGAGGGCATGAGAGCTAATAAATTCTTTTGCAGGCACGCCAGGTGGAAAAGCTGCCCACAGAGCTTGTGGGATGAGTAACAGAGGCACAAAAGGAATAGGCAGAGGAAGTAAGGCCAGAATAGAAAAGGAGGATGAATATTTTGCATCTGTATCACTCCAGAGATGTTTGAGCAGGTTGCCAAGCTCCTGTTTTGAAGGTGAGTCCTTTCTGCAACCAGCTGCAGTTCCTCAGAGCTGTCATCAAGTCTGGAGACAAAGAAATGTGGCTGCATTTCCGAAAGCATGGGATGTGGATGCTGCCCAAAGGCACTGAGAGAAACTGGCTGCCATGAAAGGACAGGTGAGAAACAGTGGATAAACCATAGGAATTTGGCGGCTGTTGTCTTTCTCAAATACCTTCTGGGAAATGGGCTTCATCTCCTTGTCTTCACGTTTATAGCTCAGCTAAGCACCAGAGTTGGCTGCTCTTTACCTTCCAACTGCCTTGGAGCTGAATCCTATTCTGCTTTCTAGCTAAGGCTGTCCCTGAATTTTTTTCTCCTTCTTTGCCTTTGCATACTTAGCAATAGGATGCCTGCAAGCTGTTGGTAAATCCAGCAGCATTGGGGGTTTTTACTGCACACAAAGATGTCAATAATTAACACCAGGCAACCTGCTTGCTGATTGCTCTTCTTATGACTCTGCCACTGTTGAATCTTGAATACTCAGTGCAAAATGTAAAAAAGATTCTGTGGGAACTGCTGTCTGGATGGAAGGAAAAGCAGAACTTTTTATTTACTTACACTGTAGGGTTTGCTTTGGGATCCTGGGAAGTGTTTTGAAAACTGGAGTGACAGGCAGCATGTGTTAATATAGCCCACAGTGATATCTTTAAAACACAGTGAACATTTGAGGGATTTTCTTTTTATATTAAGTCACACTTTATCCTAACTTTTGCATAGTTCTTGCCATAGAATCCTGGAGTGGTTTGGGTTGGAAGGGACCTTAAAGACCATATCATTTCATGGGCAGGGACCCCTTCCACTAGCCCAGGTTGCTCCAAGCCCTGTCCAGCCTGGCCTTGGACACTTCCAGGGATGATGCAACTGCAACTTGTCTGGGCAACCTGTGCATAATATGCATTTATATGCAGATATGTGCAAACACAGATCTCTTTGCCCCTCCTTGAACTCTCCTTGTGGCTCAAAACCATTTGTCAGCTCTAGGAGGGAATAACGTGAACGCCCGTGCCAAGGGTCGGCCTCTCTCACCCCTGCCACAAATCACAATAAACACGTTTTACCATGATAAATGGAATACTTAGCATTCCACTCCAGACCTTCTGCTTCAGGAGGAATGGGAATATTGTGACCTGGCAGCTGACTGGGCCGTTAGCCTTCCCTGTTAGCCCGTGATGGAGCGCCCGGTGCCGCACGCGCCGTGCACCTCCAAGCATGATGCCAATTATTCTCCCTGGCAAGCTGTCACCTGGCAGGCCAACTCTACTTTTGCAATTGTCCCTGAAGTACATGAAACTAGATGATGCACAAACAAGGCAGGCCATGGTTTATTCAGAATTGCTGCTTTAGGTGTTCCCGTATGGAAATGATTCTCTGGGGAAGCGTATCAGGAGGTGCTACATATTGAAAGAGGCAGAAGAAAGCCTGATTTGGGATGGAATGAGCGTTCAAGTCAAATTGTTGCATGTTATTGTGGGTTTCCTGTGCTGCCTAATTTCCCAACAGTTGCTTTCTGTATTTGCTTTCTGGCTTACAGCTGTTCCTTGTCAGCTCTTTAGTTTTGTAAGTGGCAAAAAAACCCCGTGTATCACAATTTGGATTTAACCCCCTGGCAGCACACATTGTATCCCAGAAATGACTAATGGGATTCATGGAAATTTTCTAACTCAGTTCATTCCAGAGCTCAGAATTCTCTGATGACCAGTATGAAGCCACATGCCTTGCAAACCTCCACTGGATTTGCTTTTATAAATACCTGTGAATACATTTAGGAAACGTTCACACATTTGCTGTTTTAAGGGAGCTGGTGGTGTTTGGATCAAAGGCTCTGGCAGGAACTGGGTTTACAAAGAGTGCAGTCATCTTCCTACCAGGCTGATGCCCAGGAACCTCGTGGTTCTCCTGCTGTTTGGAATTTCCCAGGTGATTGCCAGAGATAATTTTCTCCTGCCCACTTAATTACAGCGAGTCTCATTGAAAACCAGGGCTAATCCATGTTTCTGGCTCAGTGAAATGGTATTAACTCTGGGCTTGTCTTTTGAGCCTGTGGATTTCGTTTGGAAGATAAAACACAGATAATGTCAAGGTTTTCTTAATGGAAATCTCACCATTACCTCAAGTAATGCCTCCTGGAGCTTGACAAATGCAGCTATTTGTTACCA
>NW_021940593.1:4077687-4083210 GCF_001715985.3 Manacus vitellinus
AGAGAGAGAAAGAGAGAGAAAGAAAGAGAAAAAAGAGAGAGAGAGAAAGAGAGAGAAAGAGAGAGAAAGAGAGAGAAAGAAAGAGAAAAAAGAGAGAGAGAGAGAGAGAAAGAGAGAGAAAGAAAGAGAGAGAAAAAAGAGAGAGAAAGAAAGAGAGAGAAAAAAGAGAGAGAGAGAAAGAGAGAGAAAGAGAGATAAAGAAAGAGAGAGAAAAAAGAGAGAGAAAGAGAGAAAGAAAGAGAGAGAGAAAAAGAGAGAGAAAAAAAGAGAGAGAGAGAGAGAAAGAAAGAAAGTAGAAAACAAAGAAGGAAAATAGGAAAGAAAGGAAAAAGAAAGAAAGAAGAAAGGAAAAGAAGTTTTCCTTTAGGACTCAAAATGCAACTGTTGCTGTCTTAGCAAACTCGATAAGAAGGTAAAAGCAGGAATTAATAAAATGCTCCTTTGGTATTTCTCTTTTCATAGAATCATATTTTCATCCCAGGCTCTGGTATTTCAATCTCCTGCCATTTTGGAATTGTGAAAAAAAGGAGAAAACTATTGGCAGTGACCATTGATATTAAAGAGAGCAGAGAAGTACAAATTCTTTTCAGTGTCCAGAAGTGTGAAATGGAGAACCTGGAGGGCAGGTGTGTTCACAGAGGACTGTCCATGGTACAACACCCCACCTGCTCTGAGCTCTGAGCTTGAATGACTTCCTCCAAAAGGGAGGAAATGTTGATCCTTATCCAGCAGCTTTCTGGTAAGGGAATTTGGCCACATTGCCTTAAAATGAACCAAGTGGATTATAGAAACATAAGATAGACTGCTTTTTCTGGCTTTTTTTTTACTTGATGTAATCAAGTAAAGGTTTATTTGCCTAAAAGGGGAAGGGTCACAGAAAGGGTATTTTGCAATATTTCTTAAATGCAGTTTCTCCTGCAAACTGAAGCTGATTTATTCCTTTCCTTGCCACACTATGAAGTTTATTAGGTTTCACAGGTATCAGAGGGAAAAGTTCTTTGCAAATCAGAGTGGGTAGATGGAGACTTCCTCTGGAGTGAACTTATTGTGGCCTTTCAGTACCTGAAGGGCCTACAAGAAATCTGGAGAGGAACAGTTTCCAAGGGCCTGGAGTGGCAGGACAAGGGGGAATGGCTTCCCAAGGACAGAGGCAGGGTTAGATGGGATGTTGGGAAGCAATTCCTCCCTGTGAGGGTGGGGAGGCCCTGGCACAGGTTGCCCAGAGAAGCTGTGGCTGCCCCTGGATCCCTGGAAGTGTCCAAGGCCAGGTTGGACAGATCTTGGAGCAACCTGGGCTGGTGGGAGGTGTCCCTGCCCATGGCAGGGGGTGGCACTGGATAAGTTTGAGGTCCCTTCCAACCCAAAACCATTCCATGATTCTGTGATTTAAAAGATCACTTCATCTGTCAAGAGCAATGAGTGACCCAAACACATTTTTGCAGTTTCTCTTGCCTTGTTCCAAGTTTTTTGCATTTTGAGTTATTTGTAAAGCAACTTCAGCTGCAAAAATACCCTGGACACCAGTCAACACAAATTCTGTGAAATCATGGAGGCAATGAACTTACCTACTGCCAACATTCCCAGGGAAACAAGTTTCCTAATGAAAATATTGAGTTAGGATCACTGAAAGAGCCGTAAATATTGTAGTTAAAAGTGAGAAACAAGCGTTTTGTATTATAAATATATTTGCAGTTGGTTTAGGTAACAGCAAGCCCTTAGTATTTAAACTGTGCTCTTGAGAAACACGAGTGGATGAGTTTGCAGTGCTGCATCAGGAGGGGAGTGTGGAGAACAACCTGACAGAAATCATGGGACACAGATCTGTGTATTGCTGCATTTGGATATGGGAATGTTGGGAAAGTTGAAACAGCTTGGATAAAGTAGGGGGTTTTGTACTTGTCCTTCTATAAATCCTCCTTTCTAGGGGGTGCTGGGGGTTATTTAGAAATTATCTGGGGGAAAATAGTAGCATCCTTCCCCCTCAGCAGCTTTCAGCAGGGAAAAGACATTGAAAACTCCAGGACAGTAAAATCCAGGCAGCCCTATTCCAGGGTTTAGTTAGTGCTTCACCAAGAGACAACTTGGTGAAAACTGTTGATGTTTGCCATTCACAGTGTAACTTATAAGTGGTAGGTATTAATATATTTAGAAAAATTGGTTTTCTGTCAAGTAAAAATTACAGTAATGGAAAGATAATGCCCCTCTTTTGACACTGAAGGAGTGCTTGGGCAAGAGTTCCTTATTTCCTCAGAAGCCTTTATTTAATTAGACAAATATCAAAGTAGGGGATTAGTAACTTATTGGGAATGAAGTCGAGAGAAGGAAACCTAAATTAACATTTCATAAAAATATTGCAGGTGTTTCTCTCCCTTTCTTTAGCTCTCAAAAGACAGGCCCTCCTACCCATTTCAAAATTCTTCTTGAATTTGGTGGGAAGTGAATCACTCTTTCTCTAAATTATTCAGGTTGCATAATGAATATAAGAGTAAAATCCAGCTGAAATCCCAATCTGTGCTGTTGTCCCAGCCCCTGTAACCAGTTTATCTCCCTGACCAGGCTGAACTTTAAGCACCTAATCCATTTACCTGCATATCAATTACCCTGTGGTGGTTAATTAGCAAGTTATCCCGCTGGGGAAACAATCAAGCAGTCACATATGTTCCCATTTTTCACAGCCATCAAATATGGTGGGTGCCTTCTTGTAGCAAATATTTGACCCAAACACTTCTTCTCAGTAATGACTACAAAAATATTCCTCTGGAAAGGCAGACCTCAGGAAATCAATGTTCATTTTGGGGGTGGAAGTTCTGGAGCACTTGCAGCATTTGTTTTACTGCTGTCTTAAAAGGATGGGTCCAGGTCCCTGGTGTTATCTTGGCCCCCTCCTGTGCCCCAGAAGCATCCCTGAGCTGGGGACAGCCCTGTGTCTGCACCAGAGGGAACATCTCACCTGCCCTGCAGGGATGGGTGGCTCTGAAACTCCTAATTCTGGAGGAAAGGCAACATTTTTAGCCTGTAGGGTAAAATGGAAGAGCATCCACTGCCTCACCTGGAGGGGATGGACAGAACCAAGGTGCTCCTGGTCTAAGCTAGTGCCAAAATCCTGCCCTAACTCAAACCAGGGAGCTGTCCCACAGCTTCAGGTAAAGTTACAGAGGTTAAAATTCAGTTTTCTGAGTGTAAAGGTTTTTATTTTTATTTTTAAGTGTGGATTGAAGGCTCTTCCCCAATGCAGATACTGAAGGGAAGAAATCACTGCACCCCACATTGTTTTTCACCCCTTGTGAATCTGTTTTAGTAGGGTGATTGCCTTGAAAATGGTCTCCTTGGGAAGCCTGGGGAATTAAGGGCTCTGTTTTGTTTTGTTTTCTTCAGACAGGTAGGAAGAGCTAATAATAGCACTTAAAGTATCCTCTTCCTTCTCTTTCATTAACAGAAGATTGAGGCCAGGCTTAGATCAGTTAACAGGGGACATTAGCAAATGAGTTGGGGCAGAAGGTCCCTGTAAAAGGGGTTTGTGGCTGTGATGTCCTGCAGCAATTTCAGGATCCTGTTGGGCAAAGGAAACACATTCTAAAATGCAGATAAAGTTTCTTTGTACAAGGAGCCCCTCAGTAATCTGTGCCGTGTACACGGGGGTTTTGGTGTGTTTTAGAGCCAGTGCTGAGGCTTCTAAAGCCTTTTATATCAAACATAAAGCAAAAGAAATCGGCTGCTGGTGTCTGTAATCCCTGAGCCTGGGTGGGATATTCATGCTTGCTGCTTTGGATATGAAGAGAAGTGAGGAAAATTAAATTCTGCACTTCCAGCCTGCTGAACCAATTCTGCTGATCTTTATTCACTGGCCTCCAAAAGCACAGAGTCCTGAATGCCTCCAAATCCCTCTGTCTCAGATGGGATTTAGGGAAAAAGAGGTGTTACCTTTGTGCCAGGTGACTAAAGGTGTGGCTCAGGAGCATCCTTTGGAGCTGTGGTTGCATCAGGTGATGGCTGAGCAAGGTGTTGGCTCTGCTCTGGGCTGGGGCAGGGTGTTCCAAGAGCTGTGGAATTCTAGGACTGGTGCAGAGGGTGTTGCCCTAAATGTGAAGGCAAAATCAACATGGTCACCCCATGCTGGGTTGGATTTTGGCCAGAGAGATGAAGAAGGCAACAGCATATTCAGGGGCTCTGCACATAGAAATAGCTGTGTGCTTTTTTTGGCTCTTTGCTGAAGGTACAAAGAATTTATGATTTTTGAAAGTAAAGAGGTGGCACAAAGAGCTCCTCAGTCCACGAGTCTTTGCAAGGTCCTCAAAGCTGCAGCTTTTCAAGAAAGAAGCAGTAATTAATAATGACAAAAACCTCCTTGTCTATGAATGTTTCAGGGTAAAATGCAGTTTGGAGTCCAGGCTCTGGATGAACTTTGTGACATGGGCTGGTCAGCCATTTGTGCAAAGGGGACTTTCCCTATGATCCACTCTCTTTTTAAGCCTTCCTGAAAACCCCCATTTTAACCCAGCCTGGCCGTAGCTCATGGGCTTACCTGGTGCTGGAGGTGGTCCCTAAAGCTTTGGCACACTTGATTCTCTGCTGAAGGTGGTCCCAAAAGCTCCATCACACTTGATTCTCTCATGGCCTCCTGGGAGGTGAAGCCAGATGAGCTCTGAAATAGAGACCCCATAGGAAATTTTCGGCACCATATGGATTTTCTTTAAAAAAGTGAGCATACAGTGGCTGCAGGGAAACAAAATTCCTGAGTTAACAGCCTCTCCTGGGAAACCTTCAGCAGCCACAGAGCACTCTTGGCCCTTTCTCAGATTTTTGGGAGGGTTATCAGGGTGGCTTTCTCTTGCAGGGGCACTGTCTGATCAAAACTGTTGCTGTCTGTCCTCTTCTTAAGCATATTTATTTCTCATGTTGCCTTTGATCCCAGAATAGAGATTTGGCTGTTAAAATGCTGGATGTTTGTCATGGTCTCCCGAAAAACACCTGCCCCCAAATTCCTGTCTGTGCCAGCTTAGATGATTCCATATAACTGCACCCAAGGGCTCATGCAAGACAAGACAGTGACTCATTCTTTCCTCTCATAAATAACATCCAGAAAGCTGAACAGAGGAAGTAAACAATGAACACAAGGATGACAAAAATGCTCCCATTCTTCACAAGTTAATTTTAGAGTAAAATCAACATTTGTTTGTGGTTTAGAAAGATCCCCATCCTCAATATTACCATTTTTATTATCACTGTGGCTATTTTTAAGCAGCACCTTAGATTTCCAAGGGGTTATTTTTGACCAAATGGAAAGATGTGCGTTGGGCATCAATGGCAATCAGAGGATTGGTTCACCCTACTCTGGGAGGGTGAATTTATTTGCAAACATGACGGTTTTCTTAGAGGATTCTCTTTTTTTTTCTTTTTTCTCTTTTCTTTTTTCTTTTCTCTTTTCTTTTTTCTTTTCTTTTCTTTTCTTTTCTTTTCTTTTCTTTTCTTTTCTTTTCTTTTCTTTTCTTTTCTTTTCTTTTCTTTTCTTTTCTTTTCTTTTCT
>NW_021940593.1:4083400-4096373 GCF_001715985.3 Manacus vitellinus
TTTCCCTTTCCCTTTCCCTTTCCCTTTCCCTTTCCCTTTCCCTTTCCCTTTCCCTTTCCCTTTCCTTTTTGAGATGGTGGTGAGAGATGGGGAGGGTGACTTTGTGAACTAATTCCTGTTGCCTGTTAGGACCTAAAAAATAGGACATACATGGACACTGGCAAAAGCAGGGAGACTTCAGTTGTGCAGACTTTCAGAAGTGTCAGGGTGAGAGTCTTGGTCAGGTCTCAGGGGATTTCTACCCCCCATCTCACTGTGACTTTTCCAAGCTATTTGTGTCCTGGTTTTGATCCCCCATTTGACTTTGCTGGGCACCATTTCTGCCTGTTTTGATCGCTGGTATTTTATGTTGTTGAAGACAGAAGTTTAGAACCCTCCCGAAGGGAACTTGTCATTTTTTAGGGAGAAAAAAAAGTCAACTTTCATCCTTCCCTCTGACTGTCTTTGATTTGTGAAACACAGGAGTCCAGAGAACGTTTCCCTGTGGAGGAAAATGTGATGGGTTCCAGGTGATGAACAGCAAAGTGAAGTGGCAATGGGGAACATAAACCAAGCAGTCAAAACAGCCAAAGTTTTTGGTGGAGCCAGGAAGGCAGCATAACATCCCTGGGCAAGGCTGATTGCTCTTCCAAGGCAAATAAAACACTTCTTTCCTTTTTTTTTTTTTTTCATGCTGAATGAAAGTTACCTGCCCATAATGACAGCGACTGTCCCACAGGTATTTAGCTGTGTGTGGAAGGAGGAAATTCTCTGATTAAAGCACTACTATGACCAGGGGGAAGGAGGACAAACCAGCCTTTGCCATGTCACATTCTAGAATGGAAATGTGGCACTTCACAGAGAAAAAAAAGAGAATATTGTCATAATTAAGTTTAGCAGCTTAAAATAGCACAGGACATAGTGTGAGTTCTGCTATAGTCAAAATGAGATGTAGACCTTTGGTGAAGGGTCTTCAGGGCTTATTGTCCCAAAAATTCCCTTTCTGATTGAAATTTTTCATTACTCAGCCTAAAACTGATTTTGGGTGGAGAGACTGTTATACTGTTTTCTGAATTACCAAAATAGTTCATCTGCCCAGTATAAATAAATGTCTTTAGGCAGAGCCAGCTGACCTCTAACATGCTGCTTGGCAAGGAAAATTCTCATATAAAACTTACTATTGTAAAAGTTTTTTGTTGTTTTTAAATAAATTAAAATATTTCTTCTCTCTCCCCAAAAATGTGTGGCTATTTAGAAATGGAGGCTTCTATAAGGAAGGGATATATGTTCATATTGCCTTTATAGGAGCATTATTTCTTATTTCTATCACGTTATACTCAGCAGGATCTTCACTTCCTAATATTATTCTGATTTAAAATTAATAAAGTTTAGTTGCACTGAATATAAATGTTGGCTATGCAACTTGTATAAATCACAAGATGAAGTGCTGTTCTCCCTTGCAACTAATAATTGGGTGTAGATCATGGAGTGATCTCAGAGGAGAAAATCCACTTGGATGTTAATGCTTGTATTTCACAATTAAATTTTCCTCTCTGAGTCAAAAAGGGAGATGTGACATTTTAGCCAAAAGGGTGGGAGGTAAGAAATGGGGTTTAAGATGCTTTGCTTCTGAATGTGTAACAATAGAGTATTTATTTCCAGAGAGTGACCATAATGAGGGGAGAGCAGGCTCTGCTCGGGGGGCCCAGCAATGGCACAGGAGGAACAGGCAGGAACTGATGGCCAGGAAGTTCCAGCTGGACAGGAGGAAGAACTTCTTGGCTGGGTCTGAATAGAGAGCAGAGAGGGGGTGGAGTGTCCTCCCTGGGGCTATTCCAGAGCTGTCTGGACACACTCCTGTGCCCTGTGCTCTGGGCTGGCCCTGCTGGAGCAGGGAGGTGGCACCAGATGCCCACTGTGGATTCCAGGCTGATCCATCCTGGGATTCTGTGATAATCCAGTACAAAATCTCAATATTTCTTCATTAATGAGCTCCTGTCTCATTATATGCAGATTGGTACCAACCTGATATTTGAGCTCAGTTACAATTATCAGCGAGAATGTAAAACAGTTACAGTGACTCCCATTTGGAGTTTATGGAATGGGATTTGTCATTTATTCCTCCTCATCTGCTCTCAGAGCCAGCCTGGAGGATGAGCAGAGCAGCAGAGGCAGGGCAGGATCATCTCTGTTCCTGTGTAGCTGAGCTGGTTTTGCTGTTCAGTGTTTGATGTCGACCTGCTCATGTCATGGCCATTAGAGGTACAACCAAGTCTAGCAAGTACCTTATTTGGATAAATTCCTCTGGTTTGAACTGCAGATTGAGGGCATTACAGTGATCACTGTTGTGCCCAGGCCTGACTCCACTCCAAGATTTACTCTTAGATTTATCTGGGGCACATACCCAGAGTGGTTGAGCACAGGTACTAGGGACTGTAAGCCTTCCCACTGCATATCCCACAGGGATCCCTGTATTCCCTTTGGAAATACAATGCTTGGTTTCTGCAAGAGCACTATTTTCAGCCTTGGTTCACCTTGTGCTCAGGGCATGGTCAACTCGTGGGTTACCCCTTACTGTCCCCAGTAATTCTTTTTATTTGGAGAGAAAGGGAGTGGGACAGAAGACATCCCAAATCAGCTGGGAGCATTGCCTCCTTTATGCCAGGATCCCATCCGATCCAGGCTGGTCAGTAGAGTGGAATGAAGTGTGATGTAGACTCTGGGGGTAAACCCAGGCCTCCCACCCAGCAGCCACAGCTCTTCAGGATGAGCTCTCTGTGCCAAAACACCTGGACTCTGTGCTGGAAAAGGAATGTGGGATCCTTGATCTCCCTGTCAGATAGAGAGCTGCTTCCAGATGCTGGCACACTTGGGTAGGAGTTTAGTCTCCATAAATACTTCTGCCCAGGGCATATGAATCACAAGAGGTGGAAGGGCACCAATAGTGGAATGGAAAAACATGGATGTAGGAAAGCTAACAGACAGCTGAGAGTCAAGTCTGGAAATTCTGAAAGTTTTGGGAAAGCTGATTATTGCATATCATATTGGGGAGTACTGGGGGGAGATAAGGGGAGAAATGGCTGCAGGATAGGAGTGGATTCCACTGGATTCAGGATGTGACCTCTGTGACCTCAGCAGCTGAAAAAAGTCCTCCTGAGCCTCCTCCAAAGAGACAATGAAGGGAGGAAGGCACGAGAAACGAGGTAGGGACAGCCAGGAGGATGGCAGAGGAAGGAGATGGGAGGAGAAGTGGATCATCCAAGTACATGAGGAGGAACCAGCAGAGAAGAAAAGGAGGGGGTTCCAAGCAAGAATAGGTGATCCTGAGACAAGAGGAGGAAAAGGGTGAGGGCAGGAACTGGCAGGGGTAGGCACAGAGGAAATAACAGGGATGGCAAGGAAGGGTGAACAGAGAGGCACCATTGAGATTTGGAACTGGTTGAAGGTCTGGTGCAGATACACAGAGAATGGAAAGGAGGATTTAACAAGAAGAGAAAGTACCAGGAGAACTGGAAAGAAAGGAGAGAATAAGGATAAGAAGTGATTAAGCTTAAAGCAAGGGAGCTTTTTGATCGAGACAAATTACATGGGCATAATCAGCATTTAGCAGGGAGAGAGAAAAGGCATTTTGAGGTCTGGACCATGTTTTGAAACATATTTTCATGATAAAAGATAAATATGAGTAAGGGAAAGCATATTACAAAACAGTTCTCCAGCTATCTACCAGGATTTGGCAATTATAGCAGGAGAGTGCAGGAGAAGTTTCAAGAGGACCGGGGTGGTTCTGCAAGGACATTTGTAGAAGGGGCTTCATACACATGGGTGATGTGAGAGAGGGAAAATAGGGGCATGTGGATGAGGGGCACAGGTTTCTTTCTTCTTTTTGTTGTCTCACCTGAGAGAACCAGCAGGGATGTTTCTGAAGAGTTACTCTGGTGGCACAACCCATGTAATGGTTGCAGGTATTGAGGTTTCAGTCAGAAAATGACCAAAGCATGAGGAGAACTGACCTTCCTCTTATTCCTTTGTTAGGCTCTGCAGATACCTGGAGACCTGGAGACAACCTAAGTGTTCTTTGATTCAGCTGAACACTGACTGTTGTGCTTTTCTCTGGAGGTGTTTCATGCAGCTCTGGAATATTTCAGCATAAAAATTAGAAATGTGGTAGAGAGCAATGGAGATGGAAAAGGGATAAGGCAGTTATCTTCAAAAGATTTTAAACTGTAATGTTAATGACTTCAGTCTTTTCTGTATAATACTTAAAAAACCCTCAGGTCCATCTGAAGTATTTTATCGTATTTCCTGTAAGGCCTGAATCAACATAAAGATGAATTTGGGGAATACTTAAAGGTGTTCTTAATCCACCTTTGTTCTTTTCAATATGCTTTAAATATGTTTCCATTAACTTTCACAATTCTGCATAGTGTTCCTTCTTCTAAGAGCTGCTTGACCCTTGCTCAAAGTCTATCACATAATAACACATTAACATAGAAATGATTCCAAGAGGTGAAGGTGAAGGCATCGAGTGGTTACAATCTTCCTTCCTCAACTAGATGAGAAATGTGCAGGAAAAGATGTTAAATACACATTGTACGTGGTCCCTACTGCCCAACAATTTTCAACAGTAAATATATACAGGCTATGCAGAACATTTTAAGAATTTTAAGTACTGCCAGCTTTAGAAAAAATCAGGAAACCTGGGAATTGAGGGCTCTGTGGTTTGCCGTGGGCACTGTGGAGAAGCCAGGATGGCTCCATCCTTTCTGCTCCACCTGGCTCCAGTCAATCTGCTCCAGCCACGTGCACAATAAGCTCCTTGGCACTACAGAGATAATTATTGGCCCCCTGCTCACTTTATGTACAAGACTCCACCTCGTAAAAAACGGCAGCGCTGCCGTTGTGTTGAACTCATGGCAAAGTCTCCTTTGGAATTTAGTCCATCAGAGTCTTAGCAGAGGCTCAGAATGGCAGAACTGTGAAGTCCAGGTTAGATTTTTACATTCTCATCCTCAGTGTTCATGTTCGCTCAGAGAATAAAAAGTAAATTGTAGAATCATAGAATCCTTAAAGTTGGAAAAGATTTTTTAGGATCATCAGGTCCAACTGTCAAATCAGCACCACCAAGGTCACCACCAAGCTGTGTCCCAAGTGCCACATCCACACCTTTATTGAACACTTTCAGGGGTGGTGACTCCATCCTGTTCCTGTGATCCAAAGGTATCCACCTTGGATCTTTTCTGGATCTGAAAGAGCAACCTCGGAGCTGTGCCAGTTGGTTGAAAGACTGATGGAAGTGCATTGCAACTCAGCTTTATCCAGAACTGAGGGAAAGGGGCTTTGGCACACAGTGGGTAATTCTTCTCTCCTGCAAGTTCTCTGTGAGGTTGTGGACTCCCCATCTTTGGAGGTGCTCCAGACCAGGTTGGACAGGGCTTGGAGCAACCTGGGCTAGTGGAAGGTGTCCCTGCCCATGGCAGAGGAGTGGAAGTGGATGAGCTTTGAGGTCCCTTCCAACCCAAACCATTCCATGATTCTGTGATTCTCTGGCAGCTGTGTCTGATAGGCTCTTTGCAGTTTTGTGGGATTTGAATTGGGCAAGGGGGCACTTCTTTGCCATCATCTCTTTCTTGGAAACTCTGAGTGATAATTTAAGATTTCTCTGTCTACAAAGGGAGAAACAGACTTGGAGAAGGGGAAAAACTGGACAACACTCACGGGCACATGGGGGTGTCCTGTGCAGGGCCATGAGTTGGACTCAATGATCCTTTTGGGTCCATTCCAACTCAGGAATGCTATGCTTCTATGAACTGAAGAAGTGGAGAAGGTGTGGAGAATGTCTAAAAGAGAGAGCTCAGGCTTCTGTTGGAGTAAGAGAGTGGATATCCCTGCCAAGTGCTATCCACAGGCTCTGGGAACAAGCATTCATCTGAAGGCATCAAGGAATCAGGAGGGCAAATACTCCTCTGAATGTAAGGAAAATGTTCATTTTGTGAAGGAGCGAGATTGTCTGTCTCTGTTTTTCACAGCAATTCAAACCCTCCCGTTCAGAGTGACAGTGCTCTGCATTCCTTGGAGAGCAGTTGCATAAGGACACCAGGAAAGCAGGGGGGAGGGATTTGTGGTTGTGGGGTTGTCCCTGACAACAAGTGACTGTGTGATCGTGGCATTAACCACGGTAAACACACACGGAGCCAGGAGTGGGTGGTCTGGGAACGACACACACTCAGGGGTTGGTGGGCTTTGGTTCACCTCCTCTGGCACTTTTGGCACAGATGGTAATGATTAATGGGCAATTCCTTTTTTTGTTTCCTCTAAAAAGATGATTTAGGAAGACACAAGAAGCTCTTCTTTTCGCAGTAGTGTTTAGGACCTGGGGAACTGTAAGGATTTCCTTCTCTAATCTGCAGGAATTAGCCCTGACAGACAGGGGAACTAGCATACAGTTGACTTACAGTCCTCAGCTACCCTGCAGCTCTATAGAACTACGGGAATAAAGCCTTTTTTGTCCAAAGTGGAATTCCTATGAGGATCCAACCAGAAGGGTCAATGCTGGAACGGAGGTTGCCATCGTGTCCTGGGGGAAAATCCATGCAGGTTGGAGGGCAAAAAGTACTTTTTGGGGGGTAAATCTTCAGTGTGTAGTAACAACTGATTAGGGCTGTGAGGTGAACTGTGAGAAGAATAATAGTAGAAACTGGTGTGTAGTAGTTTTACTAAAAGTAAATTCAGTGGCTGTTGTGCTGTGTACATGTATGTACAGTGTGTCATGTTGTAGTGCTTTAAAGCAAAGAGAGTCTTTGACCTTTCTAAAAATGTAGTTGTGAGCAGTAAGCCACTAAAGAATAGCCATTTGAAGAATGGAGTTTCAGGTACTGAAAAGCAGATAATCATCTAAACACACCAAGTGTGGCAGCTGGAAACAGTGGGCAGAGTACGGGAGAAAGTACCCAGAGAGGGAAGCAAATACACCAGGAAGCCCTAGTGCAACGTTTGGTTTATTGCTGGAGCATTTAGGGAAATCTCTCAGACAGGATTACAGCCTTTCCAAAATTGTTAGATGAGGAGATGTCAAACGTCTCATAAAAACTCGTATTTGGGTATAAAATACCCCTTTGCTCGATGCCTTCCCCTGCCCTTTTATTGCTGAAGGAGGAGCAAATCGCTGCAGTGAGTTTTACGTGTTTCCCTGCTGCCTCTGGCAGCTCACCTGGGGAGAAGGAAAGGGAGTACAGCACCAGAGGAGCTGGGTTCCAGCAGGGCAGGGATGAGGTGGTGTTTTTCCATAGCTCAGCCGCTGAATTCCGTGTTGCTGTAGTGGGAGTGAAGCCAGGCCATGGCTGTGTGGCTGTGCAGCTGTCGGGTTCATGCTCTGGGGAGGAGTTGGTCACTGAAGAAAACTGTTTTCAAGGCTGATATTCTTTGACTTCAGGTTGGCTGCACGTGAAGGACAGAGGCACCTGAACCACGGAGGTGTTTGTAGGAAGAGACCACAGCATTGGGATGTGGCAGTGGGGTGTCACTGCTGTGTTACTGAGAGCTCTTCAGACACACCTTCCCCAGCCTTGGCATCCAGAGGGAGAAAGGAGAGGGAGAATTACAGTTCTTATTGGTTTGACTGTGATTCAGTAGCATGGCACTGTCTTGTGCTTCAAGTGCTTGGACCTTGTTTAAGGTTCCAAACTTAGGTGGGCTTAAAGTGGTCGAGAGGGGGAGAGAGCAGCTGAGTTTTTACACCACCAATTAAAATGTGCACATTTTCCAGGAGCTTTGTAATACATGTGCATGTGTGTGTGTGTGCATGTGTGTAACTAGGCATATTTTTTATATTTGTATTTATATATGTGTGTGTGTATAGATGTGCATTTGCTTTATGTGATGTGTATGTGTGTATAGATGTGTATTTGCTTTACGTGCTACATTACTCTGCCCCTTCCAAATATCAAGGGAACTTTAACAACCCCATTGCATCTTCTGGCACCCAAGACAGCAGCTCTCCCTGGCACATGCTGGCCCCACAAGCCCATAGCTTAGTCGGGATGGCACCATGCCTGATTTTGCAGACCTTGCCCCCCAGCAGCTGCAGGGAGGTTCAGCACCCCACCACACTTCCCTGGGCACACTGCTCCTCTCTGGAGCCTCTTCCCTGTGCCATGCACTGTACACGTGCCACCAGTTGCCACACATGGTGACCCCGGCCAGGAGGAGCCTCCCAGGGTGGCATCCTGTCCCTCAGGGCTGCTGAAAGGAGAGCTTTGTGCCCACCCACTGGATTGCAGCTTTGAGGGTAGGTTTTCATCCTCCTTCTTCCAAGGGTTAAGCAGAGCTAACATTTTCTGTTTCAAACACGCCAGCAGCAGGAGGATTCTGTCCCAGGACTTTCTCTGCATTTTACATCAACCAGCCTAATCACCAGGACACTGAGGAGTTATCTCTTAATCTGGCTTTGCAGCCCAGTAAAACCCGCTTTGCTGGCAGGGATTCAGCAGTGGAGGTGAGGAATGTCTCCTAGAATTGTTACTATCCTGGTGCTTGGAGTGTTTTCCTGCTGAACAGAAGTGGTATCAGCTTGTTTCCTTCTGGTCCTGAAGGGCTTGAGCTTGGTTTCATTTCCTGTGTGGAGGATGATGGGCATCTCATCCCTCATCCCTTCTCCAGCTGAGTGTTTATGGAAAGCTGTAGTAGTAATTCTGTGGAGGGCCTGGGACATGGGAGAGAGGTCATGGGAGGTGAAGTGTAAGGAAGCCTATATATACATCTTAGTTGCTGGATTTCATGTGGCTTAAGGTGGGAAATGTGTTTCTCAGCCTTGGTGGGACCAAATTCTGAGTCTGCAGGGAGCCAGAGCTCCAGGCTGGGAAATGCTGAGGTTCAAATGCAGCAGCCCTGGTGGTCTTCCAGCAGCACAGAGTTCTTGTGTGAGAGGGGAGCATTTCCAGTGAGGGGTTTGATTCAGGCATTGAAAATTCCACATGTCCTGTTCCAGCTCAGAACTGCTGGGCTGGCCGTGTTCTGCCACATTGTACTGGAGTTTTTTTCCTTCCTTTCTGCCTCCAAAGCCTCATAGCAGAGATGGGGACCTTGTCCATACCAGACTGGGAGCACATTCTCCCAGTCCCAGTCTGTGCCAAGCCCCCACGTGCTCTCAGAGTCCTTGTCCTGAGAGTTTTGTGCAGGTGTTTTAAGGACCTGCACCACAAGTGCTCCTGACACATCAAGCACAAATTCCTTGGCAGCACAAGGCAGGATTGGCCCCAAAACATTGCCTTTGCATTAAGAATCCCAGGTTGCACAGCCTTAGCTGTGCTGTGCCTTAGATGAGAAGTTACTGTGCTGCTCCATCCACTTAAACCTCCTGGTTCTTTAAATAGGTGTCCTTGGCCAGCTTTTCTCACTCCGTTAATCCCAGCACAGATGAACCAGCATGGATATAAATGTTTATGGCAGTCGTCACAGCTGCATATGGAATATATCTGATTGTTGCATATAGGCAGTGCTGGGGGCTTGTCATTCGATGCTCTATAAAGAGTCTTGGATAATCTTTCTGAAAAGAGCTGTGTAAATGCAGATATAATTAGCTGGGTTGTTTTTTTTTTCCTTGGAAATAGATATCTTTTAATAAAGTACTGGAGCACAGAATAGCCATTTCCTGTGATTTTCATTCACATAATATTTATAGTGCTACAGAACAAATGAGCCGTTGGAAGGGGAGAAAAATGAATACCGGGAACGAACTTGCCTTGAGAGGAATTTGTGATGAAATTAGGAATCTAACAAACTTCAGTAAGCCAACTGCTGCTCCTCCTGGATTTGTGAGTGTGCAGGCTCAGTGGGATTTGGTGTAATCCCTCCCTGTGAACAGATGGGAGGATTGCAGGGCTCCTTCCCGATCCCTTCCCCAGCCGGTGGGATCGTGTTTCTGTACCTTTTGTCTCTCAGTGACAAAGGTGCTCGAAAAAGGATTCAAAAGAGAATGAACAGAATCAGTTAAGACGTTTCTGATGTGTCTCTGTGCAAACTGGCTTTAAGTTTTAACCATCTGGTACCTGCAGTCTCCCCCCATAGAAGGAGGGTGGTCCTTTTCACATTCCCAGTGGCACACCGGGCTTACGAGTTGGAGTTAAGAGGTGGTCAGCATTTTAGTGGAAACTGCTGTTTGCAGGGAATTGCACAACAGCCAGATCTTCCTCTCCAAGGTCAAACCACCTAAGTTACAAGAAATAAGTCCAGAATAATTTTTAGTCCTCCCTGAAATCAGCTGGCTCACAGTTACTGAGTTGCCATATGCAGCTTTTGCCTCCTAGAGCTGCAAAATTTCTGCTTTTCAGGAAGACAGAAAAGTGCTGCATCAGGTCAGAGATGAAATGATTTTGTATTTTGTCCAGTGTAATTGCAACAGCCTCCTTTGTGCTCCTTACATTGCTCTTTACACAAACCACATGGCCTGTATAGCAGAAAGCTGCCAGTAGTTTCTTTTGCCTCAACTAAACTGCATAAAAATCTTAAAATCATTAACATTTTTAACTGTATTATACGGTTGTGGTCTTGCTTGTAACTGGAAATACACCTGTTGGTAACTTTGGGACTCAATCCAATATTTGTTTCCTAAGGAGTAGGTACTGCTTCTCAACTGTATTTGGCACCCACTCAGTAATGAAATAATTTGCTGCCTGCTTATGTGAGTGTGTAACTTACTGGAGGCAAGATTAGGAACGACAGAAAATTTATGTTGGAAGGGAGCTTGGGTTCAAACCAGGCTCTCCAGAGCTTTGTGCAGAAAAAGCATGAGGATGGAGCGTGCACAGCCCCACTGGCCACCTGCTGCACCGCTTCTCTCTCCTCCAGGGGAAACCTTAGTCCTTATCATCCCTATTCATTGTTTCAGCTTATGAATCCTAGAATATCCTGAGCTGGAAGGGACCCACAAGGATCATCCAGTCCAACTCTTGGCCCTGCACAGACACCCCAGCAATCCCACCCTGTCCCTCAGAGCGTTGTCCAAACCCTCCTGGAGCTCTGGTAGCTTTGAGACCATACCCACTGCCCTGGGGAGCCTGGGCAGTGCCAACCACCCTCTGGGGGAAGAACCTTTTCCTAAAGGAAAAGATCTCTCCTGTTGTCTGTCCTCCTGCAACATCTGAGCCCTTTCATTTAACTGTTTTTTTAGTTCACCCATTTTTTACTTGTTCAGCCCTTTAGACCATGCCGTCCTCACTTGGATAAAAAAATGTCATGGAAGACAGTGCTGAAAGTCTTGAGGAATTACAGCTGCTGTCCTCTCATCCATGGTCCATCCCTTTATTATTTCTGTCACTGTTCACAGACAGGTTGCTCAGGCATGACTTAGCTGTGGTAAATCCAGACTGAGTGAGCCCAGTCACCCTCTTCTCCTTTGTATGCCCAGAGAAGTGTTTTGGGAGGACAAGCTCCATCATTTCCAATGATCTCAATGTCATACAAGGTGTTTAAAATAGCTGGAAGATGAGAAGTAACTTTACACAAGTTTTAAAAGGCTAAATTGAAGAACCTGTTGTCTCCAGCTGTAACTGTGAGGAGAATCAGAGCCCTGCAACAGCTCTGGAGTGTGTCTTGGGCAGTTGGGTTGCATTCCTAGGACAGGTTCCCTCTCCTGGAAATGGTAGGTGGGGGGATATGGTTGGTGAAGAACACCCAAGGCTCTAACAGGACCTTTTGCTTTTTGCAAAGGCAGAATTGATTTCCCAGACACCATATCCCCAGAAAAACACCCCTCTGAGTCTGGCAATGGTGTATTTTTATCCTCTCCGTGCTGCACTCCATGTAAATGCATCCCAAGGAGAATTTGCCATTAATTGCTCATCAATTGATTGCTGGGAAAATCCTCTGTGAAATGCCAGCCCTGGCTACCTTTTGGACACACCCATTGGTGAGGCACAGGATCCTCACAGAAGGTAAAGGAACTAATGAGCACCTTTCCAGGCAAACAGCGCTATTTCTGTCAGGTTTCCACACTTCCCAAATCATTTCCCTCTGGAAAGCACTCCAGTATTGTAGCACATCAGTAAATTACCTCCTTTCGACAATGTTCTGAGGAAAACTGAAGCTGACAACGATAACATTCTTGGAGTATATAAAATATTTAATGCACACGTCTGTGCTGGAGCAAGAAGTCTTTCCTCCCACTCAGTGGTGGTTTCTCTTGGATAGTCCTTTCTGCCTGCAGGAATTCTTCCTTTCTGGAGAAGAAATTTCTGGCTTGAAGATCCTGTGCTATTGATTCCATGGCAGCTGGTCTTGGTGCTTTGGGAACATGTGAGCAGTGAATACTGTTACAGAAGTACAGTATTGTGTGCTGGGCAGGTGTATCTCACAGGACAGCTGAAGCTCACTAACAGATGGAAAAACAAACTAAATTCACCCCCTCCACTGGGAAAGAGCAATTACCCCGGGTCTTACTATGCAGACCAGCTATTTTATTATTTTATTTTATTTCATTTGAGGTTTTCAGTGTTCAGGTATCAATAATATTTTGGTCTCACAGGGCAAAGAAAATGCTCGTTCTGATTAGCTGCGATTTTTAATCTTGTGAGTTTCTTTTGAAAGAAGTTAAGGTTTTTAAGTCATATTGGTGAGCAGGGCTGCTGGATGAGAAGCTGTAGCATTAGGCAGGTTTGCAATAATCCTGTGTATTTTTTTTTAAAGGGTCCACAAGAAATTTTAGTCCCAGTAGAGGTTTTCAAGTAATTGAAGTGCTCTGGTAGAAGCTCATAGAGGTTGCATCATTTTATTTACCTTTTTTTGTGAGCTCCTCTTTAGTCTCACCATGTGCTCTCACAAAAAATACTCTTATTTTGAAAAAAATGGACTTTTTTTTTTCTTTTAATAGAGACAACAATACAGTAAGAAATTCAAACTGAAAGAGGAGAAATTTAGATGAGATATGGGGAAGGAATTCTTGGCTGTGAGGGTGGGGAGGCCCTGGCACAGGTTGCCCAGAGAAGCTGTGGCTGCCCCTGGA
>NW_021940593.1:4097319-4101408 GCF_001715985.3 Manacus vitellinus
GAACTAAATACTCGCTTTTTAGTTATTTGGACTGGAAATTGATGTCTGTTGCACTGTATGGATCCCACACCTCTGCTCCTCTTCCTCGGAGGAATTTATTTGCAGCAGCAGCATTTTGGCTGGTTTTTCTGGGTTTTAGAGTTGAGGATTAGTAAACTTAAGGGTTTGTACATGGCTAATTTCTTGATAAGCCTTTAAACTCAGCTGTAAGTGCCTTCTCAGTACTTTTTGTTAGTCTCTGTCCTCTCTTCTCATAGCACAGTTAACCTGAATTTGAAAAAAAAAAGCTGCTTTTTTTTTTGGTCATACCTTGAATGTCCTTCAGATTCAACTCTTGTTACTATATGCCTTTTTGAAAAACAAAACAAAACCCCAAAAAACTTCTTCCTTGTGTGCTAATTTGGCTTCTTGGTATTATTTTAGTAATTACTGTTCTTGGCTTTCTGCATTTTCCTTGCCCGATGTTCATCAATCTAAAGCCATTAATTCACCTTTTAAAAAAAACCTGCTAAATTTTAGTGATTACTGCATCCCATTGAATATGGAGAACTACAAAGGAGTTTATTATACTTTCTGTAGCATCTGAAGCCAGGAGGGAGATGTGCATCTGTATTTCCCTGCCAGAAGGAAGCCTGTGTTTGAAGGGCTGTGCTGTCCCTGTGTGAGGGTAACTCTGGGTCCACATCTCATTAAAAGTCAGCTGATTGGTGGAGCAGGTAATGAATAGTATGGGAGATATGGTAAATAATTAATAATATTAGTGTAATGGACTTTTCTGGGATGGGGCCTTGCTCTGGAGAGTTTGAGACTTCGTGTGAACTCTCACTTACTCTTATCTGAATGTCACCGTTGCTTTTGGGGTTTTGGTTTGTTTTTTTTTTTGCCAGGAGAGGCAGAAGAATGGTGAGCCAGGGGTTATTTGATGCATTTTATCTCTCTGTGTTAGTCCTCAGGTTTCAGGAACATAATCCCTGTGGCTTTGCAGGTGCAACCCTAAGGAATAAGAGTGCAATTTAAGGAGAGGGCTGCTCTGCTTGGGGATGGAGTGCTGGTCTCTCAGCTCTCATGCCAAGCTGCTGAGGCAAGAAAGTTGGTCCCAAGTGCTGTGTTTCACACCTTACCCTTGGAGAGTGAATGTGCAGACTGCAGGGAAGTTTGGGGCTCGATATCTTCTTTATGGTTTTCCACTTGTGCTAAATCACTGGTTGGAATAATTGTATTGTCACCTTGTGTCATATTTGCTCAGGTGTAATAGCTTTGCCAGAGAGGCAGTCGCCTGTAAAATTGTGCTGCAAAATTTTTAATGTTCCTGGGAAAGGTGGGGAGGGTTTAGAGGCTTTTTTTTTCCCCCCTATTATAAAAGTGTTTTTTTAAAATTTTTATTCTTTTTTCCTCCCTTTTTTTTTAATTATTAACTTATTTTTAGTGGTGTATGGAATTCTCTGGTAGTATCCTTTTTTAGGACTAGTAGATGGGTCTGAAGACACGTTTCCTCAAATTTTCCACAAATATTCCACAAATATTTTCAAATGACAGGAAATGAATGAAATTTAAGCTGTTTAGATGCAAAATAAAACTAAGTGGTCCCGCTGGATTCTGCTCTTTACTTGCTGTACAGCTAAATTGTTGCAAGGGTTAAAGTGAGAATAAAATGAGAATCAATTCCTTGTGTGCTGCAGGCTTTGGTTTAGGTGTCCAGTTTTAACTTAGTTTCTGGTTTTTAAATTGTGTGTGTGGTTCTTTATTTTTTGTTTTGTTTTGTTTGTTTGTTTGTTTGGAGGATTTTTGTCTACGAATGTCTATTATACACGAAAAAGAAAAGAAAAAAGCAGATTTTCAGAAAGACTGGACTTGTGAAGGGCACTGGTGTAGTTCAGTACCTGTAGTGAACTTTCAGGGTGGAGAGGTGGCAACGCTGACATTTGTAGTCAGTTTTGGCACCGTTGGTTGTAAGATCATAATTTTAAATGTGTGTTAAGAGCTTCAAATTGGAAAAGACCATCTGCGTCTCCAGCTGTGCTTCTTGGTACCTCAGCCTTAATGCCAGATTGTCAGGTGTAATTACTGAGTCCCTTCCAAACCCAGGGATGTGGCTGGGCCTTTTGTTCTCAGAATCCCAGAATTGTTTGGGTTGGAAGGGACCTTAAAGCTCATCCAGTTACACCCCCTGCCACGGGCAGGGACACCTTCCACCAGCCCAGGTTGCTCCAAGCCCCGTCCAGCCTGGCCTTGGACACTCCCAGGGATCCAGGGGCAGCCACAGCTTCTCTGGGCAACCTGTGCCAGGGCCTCCCCACCCTCCCAGGGAACAATTCCTTCCCAATATCCCATCTATCCCTGTCCTCTGGCAGTGGGAAGCCATTCCCCCTTGTCCTGGCACATGTGTTGTGAGAAGCAGATGGTTTGTCATTCTGTCATCATTAACTGAAATTCCCTGGTCCTCTTTTCCAGTTTGCACTGGGAAGGGCAGAGCACCCTAGGAAGTGCCTTGTCCTCCCTGGGTACACCATCCTGAGCTGTGCCTCACTGAATTTTGTCCCGTTTCTGTTACTTCAGGTCTTCAGAGCCCCCAGTTATTTCTGTGTAGTATCTAAGTCCCCCCTTCTGAGAGCTGTGTCCCTGCTGTGTTATGTCTGATCAGCCTGTTCCTGACACCAGTGACAGAGTTACTGGTTGAAACGTGTAATAAGATCAGCTCCAAGCCTGATTTTTAAGACCCTCTAATAATCACTTAAGTTTTCAGGACTTCTGCTGTCCTCTCCCCATGAACCAGATGCTCACCTACCTCTAAAAGCCTCTGCTAGTTGCAGCTTAACTAACAGTTTCCCACGTGACACTGCTGAATACTCAGCTAAAATCCAGATTAATGAGATCTACAGCATTTGGAGAATGTTATCTGATGAAGTAATCTCTTAGGTTAGCCTCTCACCAGCTACCCTGTGCTAAATAATAAGAAATTTGGTCACATTTTCCCAGTGCTTTCATGTCTCTAGAAGGAAATTTGAAGGGGAGAGCACTTGGGTCTCTGTGCCACTGAAGTAAGTGTTACAGGCTTGTGGAGAATTCTTCTCTTAAGCATGAATAATTTATTTGCTCCTCTTTAATTGCATGCAGCATCCTAGTTAAAAGAAATGTCTTAGTGGTGTTCATTTTGTGTGCTGTTCATTTCAGAACTCTGGGCTTGACTTTAATGGCCCCTGTGGTTTTTATTTCCTTTATGATGATTTTTTCCTTTTGTACCCTCGTGTTTCTTACTTTCTATTTCTTTTCTTCACCATTCACCCCCTTCCTCTCCTACCACAGTAGATATTAATACCCTTACTGAAAACAAGGTCATGAATTTCCTTTGGTACTTACAGTGGTTGGACTAGAAAGGTTGGACTTGATGATTTTGGAGGTCCTTTCCAACCTTAATGATCCTGTGATTATCCTTCCCAAAATACTTTTCTCACTGCACAGGAACCCAAGCTGTTCTTTTCCTGATCCTTCCCTATGTAGAGCACCCAAGTATCTTTATAAAGGTATCAAACCAGGAAAATACTGTGTTTGGACTGAGAGATCTTACTGAGATTCTGTTATACCAATTCCCTATGGTTTTTCTTTTCTTGACCTCTCGATTGTGGCTTTAGGCTTTTATAAATCCATGTGTTCCCAAGGAAAGCCTTCTAATGTTGGAGGTAGTTCCCTGTTAGCTGTACATCCAAAGAGTCTTTCTTCCTGAAAGTCTCTCTCTCCCTCTTCTTTCCTTGGAATACTGAAGGCTGTGATACCTGGGATTTGAAGATTTCTAGACCTCCTTCATATTCTGAGCTCCTCATTTCAGTTGATTTTTCTAGTTAGTTCCCTTATTTTCATTTTTTTTTTCCAAAACACATGCTGATAACCCTTAATTACAAATCCGTTTTCTTTTGTTCTTCTATCTTGTTTAATCAGCTTATTATCATTCAAATCCAGTTTATTTTCTGTCAGTGAACCCTCTCAAAGTCCAGTGTGAATTAACCTTATTTCTTACAGATACAAAGGTGTCCTGCTGGATCAGTCCTGTATGAGAGCACACAAATTAGGCTGCCACTGGTATTCTTTGTTCTT
>NW_021940593.1:4101993-4107036 GCF_001715985.3 Manacus vitellinus
AGACAATGTTCTTATCATTTTTTTAAGCACTTCCACTATCTCAGCTCGAATGAATGAGGAATGAGCAAAGCAGGATTGTGCCAATCCAATCATGCAAGAGGGACCGGAGACGTAATTTGTGATGATTCACTGGCACAAAAATGGTTTGTTGCAGTTGGAGTGTGCAGAGGCCAGGATGCTTCTAGGGTGGGGAAGAATTCAGGTTCCTCAAGTATCACGGGAGAGTGGAAGGCTTAGAGAAATTTTAAAAAGCAAAGCCTTGTTGGAGAGTCTCGAGGTGCAGGAAGGACTCCCTGACTTTCTAAACCTCTTCTCAGGGAAGGGTTTAGGTGCAGCTGAATCCCATCTTAGCCCCAGACTGTGTTAGTGGTTTAAATTTAAAAGGAAGTATAGAAGTGTGATTAAAGCACTTTGGCCCACGGGTTTTAATGATGGCAAACCAGAAGGATTTATATAAATGAATTATTTATTGTGACAAATTAACAAACAGGTGAACAGATGAAAGATCCTACTCAGAAGTATTTACTACACGGTGTAAAAACTAAAAAAATCTACTAGTAGAGGATTATATAACAAAGCAATAAAGTGCACTGTAACAAAACAATTATAGTAAAGCAATTGTATTGAAGCTAGCAAAAGAAACAAGCATTAAATAGAGATTGATATAATTTACCATAGGAGATAGAGGGCAGATCTCTCTCTTAACCCCTGGGAAGTAACCATGGTGAAGTTTCCCCACTTCAAGGAAGTCTGTGGAAGAAATCTGCCACATGGAAGTTTGGACTTGGCTTTTATAGTTATGAAGTGATGGACTGGTAGTCACAGATTTACAGGCTCACAGACTCGCTTATCTGCCACAGCTTGTTTAAAAAAAGAACGATGTATGTTTGAAGTCTGGTGAACCAGGATGGTCTCAGCATAATTTAACACCAAGACAGCACCCTGGTGCCAGCAGCTGAACTTGCATGATGGCTTGCATTGCATGCATTATTGGATTTTAAATCTGTTCAGGGTGGACTGTCCTCCATCAAGTGACAGCTCCTGATCCAGCCATGGTCTGTAGGTCCTGCACATTCCCTGAATCCCAGCCGTGGGATTTCTGTCTTCTGGTAGAAGAGCTTGTCAGGGAAGAAGGTTTAGAGAGGGGAGTTTACTGTTTTTACTACTCTCCGAGTGTCACTGTAAAGTGCTTCCATGGTTTTGAACTGTGAGAGGGAATGCTGGACCTGCTGCACTGCTGATGCCAGGAAAGTGGGCTCTGATTCCACGTTAGCAGGTGGGAAAAGCTGGAGAAGGCCCTGTGCTCCCACCTGGAGTACAGTCACCATCACAGCTCTCACAGCCCAGGAAGCAGCCAAATAGAACAGCTGCAGTTTGACACAGCAGGTCAGAAGCTGATGATGGGATACAGAGCCATTCTTGGTCCATAAATTTACATCCTTGGGTCATAAATAACCAACACTTAATTTTAATTTGGTGAAGTACTTGCACACGGTATCTTTCCTTTAACAGTTTTGTCATGAGTTACCAGCACACTTAACGCTTTAGGGAGTCTGTTTTAGAAGCTCCCTGCTCAACCTACTGAGACTTTGCTGTAGAAATGCCATGTATTGACAATAACTTTATATTCATCACCACTTGTGTGGCTCAAGTTCTGTGTCTACATGTCTTTGGTATATCCAGAGCAGGGAATGTAGTGCTGCACTTTTGAAATCACTGTTAACCAGGTAAGGTCACCACACCACAGTGGCCTGGATTCTTTGTAAATCAGTTAATAAGCTGGGCAGGGCTGTTCTCGCTGGGTAGACCATTCCCTGCAGTCGCAAAAATAGGCAAATTACAGCATAGCTGACCTATCTCTGAAGTCATGAACCTCGTAGGGAATGAGCTACATAAAACCCAGTCTCTGTTTCTCTGCTTCTGAACTGAATATGAAGTGGCCACCAAGCTGTTGGCTGTGGTGGAGTTGACTCTTCCTAAGGTGTGCCTGGAGTAAAGCCTCCTCGACACCCCGTGCGGTGTTGAGTTGATTCATCCATGCCAGGATTCATCTGTGCCTGTGTCTGTCCTCAGCAAAACATGAGAGCTGCTGCTTGCCCAAATGGTGAATATTGTGAGGCCTGGACAGGTGAGATGTTCTGTAAAATGTGCTTCCCAGCAAAGTAACACATGAGGGGTGTGGGAGACAGCATGCCAGTGAAGTGGTGGATGGGGCTCTGAGAAACCTGGTCTAGTGAAAGGAGTCCCTGCTCATGGGAGGGGGTTGGAACGAGGTGATCTTTAAGGTCCCTCCCAGCCCAAACCACTCTGTAATTCTGTGATGGACAACCCTCTCTTTTCCAGAACTAGAGGGGTTTGTGCTGGCTTGACACCAAGGGCCCTGCCGTGCCTGGTGGAAGCAGGATGTGAATGCCCTCGGCTGCCATCAGAGCCGTGTTTAATTTGTACTGTCGTGACCCCTCAGCCCCAGGCAGCATCCAGTCTGTTTTCTAAATAGCTAAGGTAGGCCTTGGTGTTGCTTTTGCAATCTTTATGCTGCACATAGTGCTTGAAATGCAGCCAGAAGTCTAGAATAGACTGTACTTGTCCCAGGCGTGCCTGTAAACAAGTGGAGCAGACGTGCTCCTGTGGTAACCTTGACTCCTGTCCTTTGCTCCTGCATGGCTCTGATTTACTTGCATGTTGAACACACCACAGACAGTGCTTTCCTCTAATACAGGGAGCAGGATAAGGAGTTATGGCCCTGTAACTTCCAATTTAATGGGTTAGGATCCTCCTGATTTCCCAGCATCAGCTGGAAAGTGGAGTCCCCGTTGCAGTTTATGAGCCGTGGTAGAACCACGGTTATCACTGCAATTGTTTCAGCTGATGAGCTGCACACCAGACGTAGCTCAAGGCTGCTACTACTGCTTACAGAGCTTTCCAGGGGAAACATGATTGATTGATCCAAGGCCTAGCATTGTCTTGGCCTTGGAGCAACAGCAGAGAACTGAGAATGTGGCACAAAGTGTCGTGTGGGTGGACCCGTGCTTATGTTTTGGTAGAATGTCTTTCTTATTCCCTACCCACGTTGGCTTAGCTCAATGCAAGAGAATTGCACGTAGTATCCCTTGGACAGGTCTCTGTTCAGATAGCTTGCTCTCAGGTGAACGCCTCCAGTTCCTGTCCCTGTTGCTCTTATTCCTCTCCTAAAAGTGGCAGAAAGCCCTCACATACTTTTTTCCCCACAGTCTTCTCTTGGAAAGCTTATGAAGATGGTACCTCTCAAGAGATCCAAACAAGCCCCATGTCTGCTTTGACTGATGGTGCCTCTCAAGAGATCCAAACAAGCCCCAGTGGCTGCTGGTCCTCCTTATACTGAGGGACACATGGAGCTGCTTGTTCTTCCCATCAAGGCCTCCCCCTCCAGTTCAAAGAGCTTTTCCCCCTGGTAGGGATGGTCATCCCTTTGGAGCTGGTCCGCTCTTCACCTTAGTGGGCACTGCATCCCAGGTGTGTTGTCAGTCTCTGTCTGCACCCCTCTTCAGCAGCAACAGTGTCATTTTTAGACCCTTAATGAGGATTCTGAGCCTTAATGGCTTTGCTGAGGGGCTTTTCCCTTTTGGGAGGAACACAGCAGCTCCTTGATATTCATGTGGGATCACTGTGAGTTGTGAGCCCTGTCTTGGCCCCGCTGCCTGTAGCAGAGCTGAAGGGGAACTTCAGACCTGGAGTCACAGAATCCCACAATGGTTTGGGTTGGAAGGAACTTAAAGCCCATCCCATTCCACCCCCTGCCATGGGCAGAGACACCTCCCACTAGCCCAGGTTGCTCCAAGCCCCATCCAACCTGGCCTTGGACACTTCCAGGGATCCAGGGGCAGCCACAGCTTCTCTGGGCAACCTGGGCCAGGGCCTCCCCACCCTCACAGGGAAGAATTCCTTCCCAATATCCCATCTAACCCTGCCCTCTGGCAGTGGGAAGCCATCTCCTCTTGTCCCTCCATCCCTTGTCCCAAGTCCCTCTCCAGCTCTCTTGGAGCCCCTTTAGGCACTGGAAGGGGCTCAAAGTTCTTCCTGGAGCCTTCTCTTCTCCAGGCTGAACAGCCCCAATTCAGTCTGTGTTCATAGCAAAGGTGTTCCAGCCCTCTGAGCATCAACTTGTGTTCCTTCAGATCTCTGGCACATGAACCACCCTATGTGGGTGCAAGGTTTGTAGTTTTTGTTGCAAATTGCCTTCAGTATCCTCTGAGGACTGTATACAACATATAATCCCTGAAAAATGGGCCTTAACTTCCGCAGACTTGTGGGAATGTGACCCCAGTGAGGAGCAGCAGTGCTGATCTACTCTTCAGAGGCCAATCTGAGAGTCTGATGGGGGTAGAGGAAGGCTTCTGTACTTCCCATCTCACCACACAACCTACATGATTGTCATGAAATGAACTGATGAGAGAGATTACTTCTCCCACCATCATTAGGATGCAAGTGTTTGCTGAATGTGCCAGATGTTTGGCTTTCATTATCTGGAAGTTTCTTTCATTTCCAGCTCTAGTGAAAGGGAAGCCTGAGCACGTCCAGCGGAATTATAAACAGTTTCCTGTGCGAACAGAGAACGGCATAATTAATGAACCCATCAGGGTAAGAGTGAGTCCAGCTGATGAATGCTTTCCCTGTCATTTTAGAGAGGTGGCCAAGAGATGTTTTTTTCCAGTTCTGGATCACTGAATCCGTATGGATTGTCTATCTCAGAAAGGCTTCTTTTTATTGTAATATCATACTTTAAATACCCTGTGCTTTACAGTTGGATTTCTGAGCTATTCACAATATCCTTGTATTTAAAGCTGGTCAAGGGTCTGTGCTCTCTATGGCAGCAGTTGAAAGAAGTATCCTTACTAACACTTTTTGTGTTTATTCTGGAGAAATCCAGTGAACATCTTTTCAAAGCACTATAATTCCACAATCACAGAATTGCTGAGGTTGGAAAAGCCCTCCCAGCCCATGGATTCCCCCCTGTGCCCGATGCCCACCTTGTCCCCCAGCCCAGAGCACTGAGTGCCACGGCCA
>NW_021940593.1:4108253-4111591 GCF_001715985.3 Manacus vitellinus
CTTCTCTGGGCAACCTGTGCCAGGGCCTCCCCACCCTTACAAGGAAGAATTTCTTCCTAACAACCAATTCACAGGAGCTTTGTGAAGAGTGAGATCATCTGAGGCACCGTGTGTGTTGCCTTAACAGGATACTCTGCATTTTCAGCAGGAGGAGGGGATGGCACTTCAAATGGTCCTTAAAAGCATTTTCCCCCCATTTTGCCAGCATGGCTTTGTCTGAGTTGTTCTTTAGAGAGCTCCTTTCCTCCCAGGAGCAGGGAAATGCAGGGATATTTTTGTGTGAGCTGTACAGCACTGGTCTGTGGGGAGTTGCCATCATCGTGTTGGCATCTCTGCCTGTGCTTTCTCACTCTGCTCTTCTACAAAAGGAACTCAAAAGTGGGGGGTTCATCCCTCCAAAAGCAAATTCGAGGGGATCAGTGTTTCCATTCTGGGAAGGCTGGGTGGAATTACTGCAGTGCTGCACCATTTCTCCCCAAATAACTGGAGGGAATTTGAAATGTACTTTGAAATATAACGTGTCAAAAAATGATGAGGCCTCCAGCAGTGTGAGTGTGGAAATCTTATCTGTGCCTGTCTCATAAGTCAGAGCTTCTGGAACAGTTCTGTGCAGTGGCCAGCTCAGCTCCTCAGTCTCTCAGACCAGGGTCATTAGGCAATATGACATTTTAATGCAGTGCAGTGGTTTTTCACAGTTTTGATCAGATTGGGTATGAAAAGTGGATCGATGGAGATCACTTTGGTGTGTGGGTGACATTGCAAGTACTGGACGTGGAGCTTGCATGTTCCAGGGACTTGGTGTGCCTGCTCTGCAGAAGGTCCTTAGTCTGGGTCAGTTATGACCTCAAATCCTTTTTGTCAGGAAGCTGCAAATTGAAAAAAGGTTGGACTCAGTGACCTTGGAGGTCTTTTCCAACCTTAATGATTCTGTGAATCGATGAAAAGGATTTGTTCCTTCGTATTTTCTCCAGGAGAGCAGTGCAAGGGTTTGGACTGAACAAAAGCAGGGGAACAACGAAGGGAAGGGCAGCAGGTGTGAAAGGAATGGGAAGAGCTGCAAAGATAAGTCATGTTGGATGAGGAGGAGGATACAGAGGAGGATGAGGGGGAGAAAGAGGAGTAAAACCTGTGATTAAGCACAGAAGCAGGCTGGCCCAGGTGAATGCATTTTTTTCCTCCGCAGGAATGTTGTGAGAAGAGCTGCACAGCACGTGGCTCTGGCTGGCTGCTGGAAGCTGGGCGGGAATTGCCCGGAATTGGAATGATTTTGTTTCATAATCTGTTTTGAAAATGACAGGAAAGCCATCAAGTGCACACTCTGTTCACAGCAATACATTATCCCTTTAATGCCGTGGTTTTGAATGTGTTGAATGTGTTGATATGAGAAGTGGAAATGAAATACAGTAGTTAGTGTCCAATATATATAATACATGCTCCATGCTGGAGTATTTCCTCTTGTCTGAGGGAAACTGAAAGAGGGTTTATTTAATGCTTAAAGAGGTTTGAAAAACATCCCTCTGCTATTGACCTGAATCAGCTGACTTGGAGTACTCGAGTGATTTCTAAGTATTAGAGTTAAAATATCAGATATACAACTTCTCAGAAACAGCAAATGATTTGTAAAATATGGTAGTCTTTTATGTATGATCTTTAGTGCCATGTGATAATTGCTTGTCACTTGGTCCTTGTAGCAGTTTCTTCACCTGGTGCTTGGACCTCTTACCCTACTTTCTCTCTCAGGCCGAATTTGGGAATTGGGGTGTTCCCAAATGTGTGATGGAAGGAGAACTTTATTTCCATTATTGGTTTTCTGTCGTAGCTGCAAACCCCAAGAAATTGGTCATATGTTCTAGCAGGAGTTTGGGAAAGAAGACAGTTGCATTCTGCATGTTGGTACTAATAAATCCTATAAAATTCAGAGAACGCTGTATTTCCTGCAAAATGTAGGTGACAGGAAGCACCATAACATCTGTTGCTCTCCAGAAAAGGATTTTGGAGCAACTGCTGCCATTTCTTAAAAAAATTATTCCCCTTTTGCTCAATTGCTAACAGTGAAGTATCATTAAATAGACATAAGTTCCTTGAAATACAGCCCAATGATTTTTAGTGATATTGAGGGTTTGAGAATATATAGGAATAAGGATGAGCTTAAGGGAAAGGAAAAGCCAATAAAACTGTGGTTTATTTTTACATGCCACACACTGGTTATAAATTTCTGGCTTACAGGTAATTAGTCATATTCAGTGATCAATATTTTATAAAACAAATATAGAAAAGCTGATGCTTTGGCAAGTTTTGGAGAGGACAGCTAAATTTCAGAACAAAACCCCAGCCTTCTTCTCACTGCAAGAACAGTAGTAGTATTACAGAACTCATGGAGAGAAGGGATGCAGTTTTTCCCTGAGATGTTTTACATTAGCATAAGTTATCAGTATCCTTTAGTATTATTGATTTGATATTATGTCTTATGTACCTTGAATTGTAGTTGCTTCTGATGAGGACTCTGATTCTTGCAAGCCTATTCCTGCATGTATTATTCTGAAGGGTTTTTATGGGTTTTTGGGAGGAGGGGAGAAGTGGGGCTTTCTGTTGTTGTTTAAAGGATAGGTCCAGGATAAGTGATGGCCCCAGGAGCCTTTCAAAGATGTGAATCATCCCACTTACTGTACCTGAGAGGTCAGGCCTTGCTCTTGCTCCCAAAGTAACTTTCTGTCATTGCAGCTATTGACATTTTGTCAAAGCCAGACAAGCAGAGTGACACTCACCCAGGGCAGGAGTGACTGGGGATGGCTTTGCTTTGAAGGTGTCCTGGGCAATTGTTTTCCGTGTCAAGACATTAAAAATTCACAGAGAAATTAGTAACTACAGGTTGCTGGCCCTAAGGTTTTGTAGAGCCTCTACCCTTCCAATAGGAACAGCAGTTCTGCACCTTGAAAACGTGTTTTCCCAGTCTTTCTGTGGATTAGGCACATGCTGATGGCTCCTGTGCCCTGGCACTGGCTCATCCAAGCTCCAGAGCTGCTGTGACTCATGGTGTGATCCTTTCTCTTGCACCACAGCACTACTTTGATTTCTTTTTGGGTTCTTAAGGCTTTTGAAAGGAATGTAAATACTTCATTCCTCAGAGGAATGGGAATGACTCCTTCCTTGTTTTTTCCCTCAAGGCAGGAGAGACCCGGAGGGGCTGGAGCGTGTGCAGGGAAGGGAACGGAGCTGGGAAGGGGCTGGAGCAGCAGGAGGGGCTGAGGGAGCTGGGGGGGCTCAGCCTGGAGAAAAGGAGGCTCAGGGGGGACCTTCTGGCTCTGCAAGTCCCTGACAGGAGGGGGGAGCCGGGGGGG
>NW_021940593.1:4112339-4122938 GCF_001715985.3 Manacus vitellinus
AGTGGGAAGCCATTCCCCCTTGTCCTGGCACTCCAGGCCCTTGTAAAAAGTCCCTCTCCATCTTTCCTGTCGGCTCCTTCAGGTCCTGGAAGGAACAATGCACGTTCTCATGATGGTTTAGTAGAACATGCCCATGCTGTGCTATCCATGGCTGCACTTGTTCCCTCTTCAGTCACTTCCCTTCTCCAAAGCTGCCAAGATGGGAACACACCTGGCACTTGTCTTTCTCAGGAAGTGTCTGGGGAAGAGGAGAATACTTGAGGGAAAACACTGCCAGGTAGAAATGGGGGTTGGAAAAGGAAGAGGTTTTTGAAATGTAAGGGAAATAAATCAGTGCTTTGAAAAAACACCTTTCCAGGCCAATTTAAACTATTTTCATGTATCCATGCTTTGAAAATGCACCTCCCATTGGCTGCTCAGCTTTGACTAAGGGGTTTCTCAATGGAACAATATTCCAATTGAGCATTTTTGTTTCTCTTTTTTTTTACAGAGAAGAGGAATGTGTACTCTTGCTGTAAATGACAAGCTTAATCAATCTGAGTATGCCATTTATCTAATTACAATTGGAGATTATTAGGTTTTTAGGTAATCCTTTAAATTAGATCAGAAATCATTTTGTCTTACAGCTTGATGATTCCTCTCAAATAGAATTTTGCTTCCCTGCCTAGAAAAATGGGATGTTCTGTAGTCTCATGGCCCATTCTCAGATATTCCTGTTGCATTTCCATGCCCTGGAACTTCTGAGAAACCTTGATACAGATATTTTAAAGCAATACATGTTGTTCAAAGCACTGTGCTCTGTACATACATGAAGGTATGGAGTGAATCTTCTACATGGACAATGCCAAGTGGCTTTTTGGCTTACAGTGGAAGAAGTGGGTTCTTAAATCCCTATTCTATACCTGTCAGGTGTATACAGCAACCTGAGAAGCTCATGGGGAAATGGTTCTGGTTTTTAACCCTCTGTTCTGTTATTTTTTTATTCCATTTCTTATTTTGCATGAAAACTATTTTGTTGAGCTTAACCTGTCCCCCAAAGTGAGGATGAGAAGGACACAGGAAGGACAGCAGCACTAATAGGACCTACCCCTTCACCTTTGCTCTGCACAGCCCAAATTCTCTACCTGAGATGGTTTTAGGTCCAAACAACAGCTTTTGCTTCCTTTCAGGATTCCAGTGCCCTGTGCAGTTCATGCAATATACAGTAGACTCCTATTTATAGCAAAGCTATTTTTCATGGCTGGCTTTGAGTGCAAATTGCCCTCCTTTAAAGCACTTCAGCTCTCCTGTACCACTGCCTGTGTCCCCCTGCTGCCCCTCTAGACCTGCTCTTGGTGGCCACTGAGCTACTCTGGCTCTCCACCTGAGAGCTGGCAACAGTCATGGGAATGTAATGTTTAAATTCCACCACAGAGGCTCCTTCCTTTGGCTGCTTTAAGTCAAATTTGCCTTTAACCCGATTTATTTATTTCTCCCCCCCAAACTGAGTGCTGCTGGAAGAGCAGTACATCACAGCTGCTGATCACATACCGTGCCTGCAGTTGTGAATCCTCCCACTGGGTACAGACACAATCCTCCTCTCCCTAATTGTGATTAGGATTCAAATGGTGCTGCAAGGAGCCACAGTGTCCCTGCTCTGCATGCTGGGGTCACTCCTCTGTGCATATTGCTCAGACAGTGGGGTTTGCAGCTAAAGGGGAACAAGAAAAGGAAGGAAAAAGAAACAAACCCCGTGGATGCTGTTGCTGCAGTGTTTCATTTGTGAAATGTGCATCTTTTGGCTCTTTTGCCCAATCTGTTGGTAACAAAGAGAACCTTTTCAGGTGTTCTGTTGCTGGCTTAATTTGGGGAGGGGGGTGTCCTTTTTTGTGGTCAGGTGTTGATGCCACCTAGGAAACAGGTATTTCAGTAAATGCTGTTTTGTCAGTAATTTCTGTTGAAGAGCTGCTGACACAGAACAGTGTTTATTTTGGGGTTTCTGAGACCCCTGAGCAGTTAAGCACCTACTGATTATGGGCTGGATGTTCAAAGGTCTCTTCAGGAGGGACAGCTGCACATACCCTGGGGTGTTTACAATAGGTGATTCCTAAAATCTTGAGTTTTCTTGTACAAAGGGTCCCTTTGTAGCCTGTCATTAGTGCAAGACTCAAAAAACTGGCTGAAGGAGATGAGCTGCCTTCCCCTTTCAGTCATTCCAGCCACTGAGGGTGCCAGGGGCAGTGCCCTGGGTCACCTCCCTGGGGTCACTCTCTGTTTCCTTTGCTTGGGGCTGTTTTGGCTTGTAATTTTGGATATTCTCTGTGCAAACAAATGTGGTTCCTGAAGCTTGGCAGGTCTCGAGGCTTCCCCAGGTGTATCAGGTGGTGGTGCTGCCCAGCTCTTCCCACTTGGATTATTGGAGGAGCTGCTTTGGAGCTGCAAATGATCCCAGTCACTGTGGTGCCACTCATTTCAAAATCTCGGGGTTTTTTGGCTGCAGGCCCTTATCATGACTGGTTGATGCTCATCTAGGCTGCACATTCTAATCCATTGCCTTAGAGACTGGCAGAGTCTTCCTCACAAAGCATCACCTCCAATTTTTCCTGCTGGATCCAGCCCTGAGCCCCTGTGGATCACTGCCCAGTAGGTGGTGATGCAGTTGCATTTAGCTTTGGAATCTTTACAAGTACGTGGGGTTAATCCTACATTTTTAAAACTTTCCCATTTTGGATGAATTTTTTACCTCCAGTTATTTAACAGCCAGTTAAATTTTAGTTTTAGTCTGTAAAGTAGCACAGGCAATATTGCTTAATCAGTTGCTCTATTAAATTAATGAAGGCTTAATCTCATTCTTGATATGTTGCATTTAATAATCCCATTAGTTCTCAGAGGTTAGAAAGAAACAAATCACAGGTTTCCAAGATTTATAGTTGTGGCATTCTGCCAATTCTGCTTTGTGTGCTTGTATTTTTTGACAGAATTTTTAACTTCTGGGAAAATCAACAATTCTAAGTCATGCACTGAGAAATTCCAAATAAATCCCAAATTGCTCTGGGCTTCTGGGAAGGACTCTTCTGGTCTTCTCTAGTTTCTGAACTCTTTATGTGCTCAGTAGTTTCCAAGCATTTCTAATACTTGGTTACTCAGAAACACCAATAAAGCAAATATTAGCATTTTCATACAAGTCTACGTTTCCAGAACTCCTTCTTTTAGGGAGTGGGCCTGATTCCCATGCAAACCTCAGCAGCAGGCAGCTAAGAAAATGAGAAGCTGTTGTATGAAGGAAAATCCAGGTAAAATTGCTTTGTGCTCTCCACTGGAATACACACATTCACTAGGAGGATTCATCTATTGAACCCTGACAATATATTCCTGTACGTGGGGTTTTTAACAGAGAAAGGGAAAAGGTTTTACCACAGAGTGAGACAGGAGCCATATCCAAAGGTTTAACAAGGCTTTGCTGAAATTCAGGCTCTGTAAGGCCTCCGACTTCTGTGGGAGTGAAGTGGCAGGCAGGTGATGTGCTCAGGAGTGAATTAATCTCCAAAATGTAAATGTTGCCATTTGTCACAGTGATTATCTTGTCTTCTCGATGTAAAACCAACAAGAGGGTTTAAAAGACTTTGGGGACAAGGCAGAGGGTGAATTTAAAGGCAGACTTGCCCTCTGTGCTTTTTTAGTGCTGCCGAAGCAACATCCCGGTTCTGTGTTGCTCAGACATCCCTCTGGGTTTTTTTGGACAGATGATTTGTCTGTTTGTTTTTGTCTGCTGATGGTTGGTTCCTCATCAAACTCTCTTGGTCAGCTTCTGCAGGTTTTAAAATGTATTTAAAAGGAAGGGACTGAGCAGGGAATAAAACGAGCAAAGGTGAAGTGCAGGTTTGTGTCCCTTGATGAGAAAATCCCTGCACCTGGGGCTGGGTGTGGTGTAAAACCCTGAAATGGGGGAATGATATAAACCTGTGGCAGCTCCACTCCCTCCTCCCCCAAAAACCCCAAACCAGCTCAGGTGTGCTGTGTAAGGCTTGGGAAGGCTCTGCCTACTGAGCAGTGCAGAAGGGAGGAGAAGGTCTGACTTTTGTTTTGCAAGAAAAAGCTGCTTCAAGCCCAAGTCAGAAACTTGAATTCCTGCTGCTGGGAGGAAATGTAAGAATTTCTTTTAAACTCTGGTCTCTGGTTGAGTGTGGGGTTTGCTCTAATGGGTGAGAGGAAGAAGTGGTAGCCTTTGAAAAAGGATTTTGGCTCTTGGTTTTATGTATGTTTATTAGAAAATCAGGGAATGTAGAGTGTTTGGGGTTATTTTTAAGCAAAGTTTTAAACTCTACTGTGTTTATTTGAGTTGAAATTGGTCAGATTATTATTCAGGGAAGAGTGAAATTTCTGGCTGCTGCCTGCTTGGAGTAGTTCATGCTTTTATGAAATGTGATAAGTTACCAGTTTCTGTATTAAAGCCTTCTTGGAGCTTTTAATTTTTGTGTCTGTGATAGTGTGAACTGAATCTAATTTAAGTCTTAGAAATGTAGATACATGTTATCTGTCCATTTTCTTGAGCTCTTAAGACCTACTATGTTATTTGTTACTAAAGCATTTGGCAATCAGCCTTTTGAATACAAATACAAAATTAAGCCTAGCTTAATTTGCATTTAGAATTGATAAATGTTCTCAAGACACCGGTTACAAAATAAAAGGCAAACAACAAACTCCTTTCAGTCTCTCCCTTCCCAACCTGAAATTGTGTAGCTCAGACTTCAAAGCAGCATGGATTCAACTTTTAATGAGCAAAGTGAGATTGTTTCCAAACTTGTTTTTTACTTTAATTGCAAGCATGTGTTTGTTTTGGTTTTTTCTTTAATTGTGAAATTGCAGGAGCAATGAAACAATACCTTTTCTTTGGGTTTTGATGTTGCTATCTCGTTTAGCTGTTGTAAAATTTGGGTATCAGAGCAGGTTTGGGGATGTAACTTTACAGAGCACTTGGACAAACTATGTAGAAAAAATAGGAAATAAATTGAAGTGGGCCCCCGAGTTGTGCTTTTTCTGCTTGCAGTTTAATTAATTAAGAAGTTGGTTTAAAGCCAAATCACTGCATCCTATGAAAAGTATTTTCTCCGGTCTTAATGGATATTTAATGTAGGGGGGATTTTTCCCCAGGTTTGAGGGAGAGAGCTGTGTCTTTGATGGTTCTTTTATGATTATAATGCTTGAAAAGTTGTGTATTTGGGGTTGGTGAAGCTTTCCCTGTGTTGTGCCAGAGGCTGGAGCAGCCCCAGGTCCTCGGGCTTCACCTCTGTGTGTGTGAGTAGGTTGGAGACTGGCCTTGCTAAAAACAGCTGTGTGTGTGCAGCTTTCAGGGGTGTTCCTGTGTGTATTTGAAATTCTGGTGAAGCCCAGACATCACTGGGTTTGGTTGTGGATGGAATCAGCAGCAGGGCCTGTTCTCAGTGTGCACAGGGCCAGGTGTTGCTTGTGTTCCCACGGGTCCAAACCCCTCTGACCCCTCACTGTGCTCTCAGCTGCACAAGGAGCTGCTTGGAGACTTTTGGGAGGAAAGCCTGCAGGTGCTGCAGTGGTACCCTGGTTACTTCAGGTCCTTGAAAAGGAAGAGCAGCTTAAACTGGGCTGGAGTTGGCCGAGATGAGGTGGAAGGTTCACCTCAGCTCCCAGTAGCTCCTTAGAAATGCCAGAGCCCTTCAACAGCAGCACCTAAATCTCTCTGTGTGTGAAGTGACCCCAGAGCATGGCAGTGTAATTCCACAGGGTGCTCCTGGAACCTGCTCCAAGAACACTGTAAGACACTGTTAGAAACACGTGTTTCTGAGAGGAGAGAGTTGCAAGGATTTCTGTAGGTAATTAGGGGAGTCTTAGATAACACACCCATGAACTCGCATCAGGAGGTTTCCTGTGAGTAGTTTTCCAACCTGTAACAATCAACAAGACCAGCAACAGATGGTGAGGTAACAGCAGGAAATCTGTGTGTTCTCTGCCTGCCTAAAATGCTCTGTTATGTTCTGGAGGAGTCACAGTCTGTTCAGTGGAACATATGATGGTTATAAACTTGCCCTGGCGTGGTGGGAGCAGCCCAGGCAGGTACCTGTAAGCAGAGTTGGGGTGGCAGTGTTGGTTCCCAGCTCCATCCCAGAGCCCTGGAAGTGCCTGGGCTGGGAAGGGTGCAGGCAGCCGAAGCTGGGCTGGGTTTGTCCATGACTGCTTTGCTCTGAAAGTGAAGAAATACTTGATTACTTTTGCATTGTACTGTTGGTTTGTCATTATTTCCCAAAGGGTTAATTTGTGCCCTAAGCAGACACAGCCTTGAGTAGCTGATACACCTGGTTTTCTCCTCAGATATCATAAATATTAGCCTAAATCTGTGATGCATACTAAAGGAAAAAGCAATAAGTTAATTCAGAACTAATATTCTTATTGTGAACAGAGCTTTATTTCACTCCTGTGTGTTTCTTAAGTGTGTGCACGCTCACCTTTACTTCTCCAAACGTTAACTGTGTTTATACTCCCCATTTCTCATGCACGGGTTATTGCTTTGTTGTAGCCAAACTTTATTAGTCATATTAATAAGAGAACAGTTTGGAAAAGGACATGAAACTTATTGAACCGATTTGTTTGTTCTGGGTTTTTTTTTTTTTGATTGCATTTTAAGGTTGCATTTTAAGGTATTGATTCCAGTTATCATGTATTTTTATTTGTTTGCCCTTAATATATGTTTGCATTAGCATCAGGATTGCCAAAGTCAGCAGCTGGGCAGCTCGATGTATTTAACCCTTGGCTTCAATTCTTTGAGGTTTTCCCTATGTTGGCTTCCTTCTGTGCAGCCCTTTAAAGATACAACCCCCAAGCCCCTGGTGGTTCTTTCCTCCTGTGCACATTTTCAGTAGCTGATGGAAGTGCAGCAGGGTTGAGTGATCTTAATAACATGTTCTTAGGTGACCCTCAAAATGCTGTTTTTCATCCCATTCTGGAGACAAGGCAGGGGTTTTGGGGCTGGAGACTTTTCACAGAGGTGAGGAGGCACCTGGAGCTGCAGAGCTGCAGCAGGTGTGTGCTTGGCTCTTGGATTTCTCCAGGACCTGTTACCTGATGTTTCCTCAGGTGTCTGTGGGTTTTTCCCCTCCACTTTCCATTGCTTCCAGTCAGAGGCTTCCTGGAAGTAAACTGGAGGTTTCATGCTGCTGTTCTTAAGTCAAATTCCTCTGAAGCCAAGCAAGACCTTGCAGGTGCCCAGTTTCTGCAGGAAGTTTTGGGGACTTTGCCAATCTTTTTACAATCTACAGACTGAGTTTGAAAAAGAGCAGATTGCTCTGAAATTTAGGAACCTGAAGGCTGCTGGGCAGACTCAGGATTATTCCCACACACATCCAGCCATCAGTAGCCAGAGCAGGAGAGGGGTGGTGGCTGTTTGGTGACCAGAAGGGGAAGACTCACAAGCATCTTCCTTGGTTGCTGATGATGTGCCACTCTTTGCTCTTGGGATTTTCTGCTCAGTTTGGGTGCTCTGAGCTGTTCCTGGAGCTGGGGCCTGTGTGTTCAAATCCATGCCAGGATTTTCACAGCTAATTCAGAGCTGGAGTATCTGCAGTGACACAGGCTCTGCCACTGAGGCTTCAGGCAAAGGAGTTTATGCCTTTTGTTTTGCTTATAAGGATTGTTGCTCTTGGGTCTCTCTGCACCTGAAGGTTTCCCTGTTTTCCCTGCAAATATTCACCACTGATTTGGCCCTGGAGTGTCAAATGGGCCTGCTTTGGTTTCTGGCAAAAAAGGTAGATTGAAATACTGCTCTCTAATGAGATAAATTGGCATTTGGATGAGGATGTAAATGAAATATGAAACCCTGAAGGGTACAGGTTGGACACAAACACAGGTTCACCCATCCCCCTCCAGCATTCTCACAAAAACCTAATTAGTGTCTTTGAGAAGGAACATAATTTCCTCTGTTACTTTAATCACTGGGTTGGGGTTTTTTTTTTACTTTTACTGAGAATAACACATTGTGAAAAGGAAATACCTGGATGATGGTAGTCTTTGATTTTATTTTGCACAACATTAATTGAATCTGCTAATTTAGGTCTCTTGCAACTAGGCTAAGGTAATAATAGCCCTGCTGCAAACTGCAGAGCAGTGCCAGCTAAGAGTTGTTGTTTGGATCTTCCTTCTTTTGGGAATAAGGCACTGCTCTAGGAAAGCCAGAACTGAAATACCACTTTTTTTTTTTTTTTTCAGCTTCCATCTGTTGGTTTCTAACGTGGTTTTAATGATGCACTGTTTCAAATACCACCCTGAATTTGCAATATGGAGTTGAGTCACCGTCCCTGGAGGGATTTATGAGCCATGTGGATGTGACACTTGGGGACAGGGGTTAGTGGTGGCCTTGGCAATGGTGGAGGAACAGTTGGACTTGATGATCTTAGAGATCTTCAACCTGAACCATTTGATGCTGTAAGAACGCTGAGAACTGGTGTTCCTGCTTCTCTGGTTGTAGGTGGGTTCCCTGTTTAGTAAGAGGGGTTTAGGAAATGTTATTTGAAGGTACAGATAATTTTATTTCCTGAGTCTCTAGAATTGGGGACACCTTTGGAGTGGCTGTTCCTTCTACCTGTAGAAATGGATGTCATTCTTCTTTTTTACCACAGATTCTGCTTTCAGGATTTTTACTGTGCTGCCTCTACAGCATTGATCTTCCTGTATTTGCAATTCAGTTGCTCAGGGTGTTGTTTTTTTCTTATTATTTTGTAATTATACCATACCCAGCTGCTATTCTCATACAGTATTTTTTTTCCCAGCTGTCTTAATTTTACTATAAATATTTATTCTTTTCCTGGAGTTGCATCTCTGCTTGAATCCTGAGTTTCCTTTGAATCCTGATTTCCTTATGAAGAGTGTCTGCCAGAGTACAGATATGTGTTACTGCACTTTTATCAAGGTCCTTGTGCCTCTGTGAGCTCTCAGCCATGGGGATGCTTCTTGCTGAAGTGATTTTAAGTCTCATCCTGTTACTGTCCTTGCTGATGTGGATCTGTCCTCCCTGGGCTGAAAAGTTTGACTGTCTTATTTTAAGGCTCCTGGCTCTTGTGAGTCACTTTCCCAGCAAGGTGACTTTTGAGAAAAGGGGAAAAAGAGGAGGGGATGTAAACATATGGGGATTAATTTTAGGAACATGCTAGAACAACTTGGAAAAGCAACTGTCCACCAATGCAGAAGTGTGTACATTAACCTTGGATTAATCCACGTTCATTTACCATGGACTCTCCATCCCTGGAAGTGTCCAAGGCCAGGTTGGATGCAGCTCTGAGCAATCTGGTCTAGTGGAAGGTGTCCCTACCCATGGCAGGGGGTGGAAAGAGGATCTTGATCCCACCCCAGACCATTCTGGAATTCTGTGCTGTTGTGGGTGTGTGTGTGTGACAAGAAGAACAATCCCATTTTTGAGCAGGTCTGATGTTTGCTGCACAAAGGGAGGAGCAGAGACAGATGGGAAGTCCAAACTCTTATGTGTTTTCATGAAAGAAAACATATAACCCACACTCCTGAGAGCTGTTTGAGGGCTCATCTGTTGTTTGTGTAGATAAGGCACAAATTAACTAATGATCATGCTGGAATCAAGCAAGTACATGATACAGTCACTGCAGTGGAGGAGACCTTGGCCAGCAGGGATTTTTTTCCTGTTCATCAAAAGCCCATCTCTTCCAGAAGGACAATAGTTTGTGTATGAAATGAGTTGTTGCTTGTGGAAGGGGATAAGATCTGTTCCTGTCTGTCTCTGTTCTTGGCTTGTTGTGAGCGTACAGAGCAGATATGAGTCTGTACTCTGCATTTAATTAGAAAGCCCAAACCATCAGCTGCTTTATAGATCTCATTTTCAGTTAATGTGCTGTGATATAGGGATTAAGTGTAGCTGGACTTTCAAATAAAGTGAAGCTGCTCTTTTTGCAGATGAGGAAAACTCAACTAACCTAAACATAAAAAGTTTCAGAGCTATGACTACTGGGCTGAAAGGGCTCTTCAGAGACAGGTGACACATCCTAAATCCACAAACTGCTGCCAAGACAAAGCTTGGAATTTTGCTGGTCAAAAATTCAGTGTATCCTCTCTCAATAATTCGTGTGATAGTAAGAAGAAGAAATGCAGGAGATGCATATTAGAGGGATATAGTTGAAACTGGAGACTAAATGGAAGGGATTATCCCTTTCCAGGGTCTGTGTGTGTCTGATTCTTGGTATTATGCATGGATGTACTTCCTTGGATTGCACTTGGGAACTTGGGGCAGAGGGAGAGTTTCTGTCATTGTCCTAATGAGTGTTTACCCCAGTGAAGATACAAGAACATGTATGACCTGAAAAACAGTGTCACTGGTGCATCTTTGGAGTGCAAAATATACTGTTTACAATTAATTTATACATGGAACATTTTGGGGAAGGGAGAGACAGATTCCTGGCAGCACACACATCTATTAATTTCAGTGGGGTTTTTTTCTTGCAGCCTTTGGAGGTTTGATTTGGTGTGGTGGTGACAGTGTTGGCTTGTTCATAAGCTGCTTCATGGGGAACACTGACAGCCTAAGTTATCTTCTCCCTGAGCATTCTGTGATGGTGGTGATTCCTCTGAAGTTGT
>NW_021940593.1:4123843-4131896 GCF_001715985.3 Manacus vitellinus
ACTAGAAGGTTTAACAAGGAAAATGCTGTTTATTCCACAAGATGAGGAGTTATGGGATTGATGGCAAAGCTACAACAAAGAAATTGAGACAACACAACCTTCTGATACACCTGATCTTCACTTCTTTTGTCTTGTACCTCTGCTTTGGATGTCTTGGGGTCGTGTTTTGTCTTTGGAACCCCAGAAAACAGCTCACTTTTACTGGATATTCAGAATTGTTCCTTATTTTCAAAAATAAAGGTTTTTTTGGTTCTTCTCTCCTTTAAGCATCCAGCTTTGGGATTTATACTGAATCTGAGTGTGCTGAGTTTCCTTTTTGTTTTTTTTTCTCTCCCCTTTAGTGTTTTGCTTTGAGATGCTGAATTAAAAACTCTCTTCAGAGCTTTTTTTTTCCAATGTGTTTTGCTATTCTGTGTATATTTGGACAGAACTGGATCATAGCAATGGGCATCTACACTTCATGTGAATAATGACATAGGCTGGAGCAGTTCCAGTGAAAATGCTCCTGGACACAAATATTTAGTGCTGAAATAGTTGTACCTTTAGCCTGATGTGTGTTTATGGAGGAAATAAGTTGTGTGTGTCAATAGTGAGTAAATAAAGAGTAACAATGTATTGGGCAGAATATAAATATATATATATATTTATATATATGAGTTAGTGGGTTATAGCTGCTGAGAGGACCATTCCCTTTTCTTTTTTTCATTAGGTGTGTGTGGTTTTAGGGTTTTTTGTTGTTCTCTCCCTCATCTCATTCCTGCTAATCATTTTGCTGATTTGATTGGTAGCTTTGATGCCAGTGATGACACCTTTCCAAGGCTTCACTGGAGATCCCTCTATTAATGTATGTCAGAGCCAGCAATTTATTGTTAGTTTTTATTTCCAGGAGACAGGTTCTGCTGAAAACTCTGTTGGTTTTGTGCCCTTTGCCCCTCCCAGGAGTTAACCTTAGCCATGCTATTCATTTCTGTGAAATCCTGGGCTGTAATTATGGAAGAGCTGGATTCTGGTGGCTGTGAGTTCCCCCTGACTTCCATTGGAGGTTACCAAGCTTTTATTCCTGGAAGTGCCAAGTGCCTGGTTGGAATCACTGATTGCCTGTAATTTATCTGCCTGGGCTGGTCTCAGGCAGCTCTGGTGGCAAGGTCTCTGCTATTTCAGGGTTTGCTGAATGTCCTCCAGGTGAAGTAAATTGTAGCATTCAAATAATTAGGAACATGGAGGGGTTTTGCTGCGGTCCTTGTTTGCCAGACTCATCAGGCTGTTGAGGTGAGGAGAGGCTGGAAATTGGGCCACCTAAATTGGATAGTTGGTGTCTGTGAAAAGGGCAAAGAACCAGATGGAACAGGCAGATTGGAAAATTGGAAGCTCCCTGTGCATACCTGGGACTTTCACAGTGTTGTTGCTCTTCGTCAGAAATAAAATATATACGTATATTTTAATGATAAAGCTTTAAAAATAAGTGCTGTGGAACACCAACACACTTCACCGAAGCAGAAAGAAAAAAATAGCAGGGTAACCTTTTTGATCCAGGTTGATTTTTTTTAGTGCTTGAGGGCCTTTATTGTTGCAGCAAAGTACAATGGCTGGAAGTCAAAGTTGTTGATGCTCGAATTGTAAACAAGCTGTACATATTTAACAGAAGGTAATCAGCCACTGAAATAAACTAACAAGGGATGTTATAAATTTCCTCTTGGTTTGAAAGTATTCCTAACTAGAAGTCTTTGTAAAGCACCTCATGCTTGAGCTCCACGGCAGGTTGGGGTGACTGTGGGCATTGCTTGAGCAACAGGCTTTGGATTTGAAGCTTTTTTTCGTTGATTTGACTGTTTTTTTTGGTGTTGAGGGAGGGGTTACATATTTATGAGATGGAAAAAAAAGAGGTTTAGATGAGATATTAAATTGTCAGGGTGCTGTGAGGGCTGGCAGCTGGCTGGGGCTGAGGAGCCGGAGGGTAAATGGGGTTTGTAGGGCTGTGCATGATAAATCAAATACAATAATGAATTGCAAATAGGATCTTCATTTAGAAGGGGAAAGTAATACATTGTTGGGATGATAATGCAGGTCACAAGCAGTGTTTTTACTTTTAAATGTTGATTAGTTAGGCATTTTTAAAAAATGATGTTGCATCCCTCTTTAGGAACAGCTTGTCAGCATCTGATTAATATTTGTTTCATGATTTCTCAGAAGGGATATCAGATGGGGGAATTTTGTTGACTAAATTACTGGAGGCTATTTGTCAGGCTCTTGGAATATATTATTACAAATATCTATGTAAATCACACAGTCATCCACTACAAGTGGATTGTTCCTCTTACACGTTGGCTTATTTAATAAAAAAAGATTATAGAACTCATCTGAATCTTCAGTAGAAGAACTGGGTTTGTGTTTTCTGTGTAAGGACAAGCTGGAGGTGGTACATGGGTATTGATTCTGGGGGAGGGCAGAGAGGAGACCTGCATTTTTCTCTGAATGGCTCTAAGCCTTCATTGCTTTTTCTCTGCTGAAGCAACATCCCCCCCGTAAAACCTTCCAAGCAAGCCAAAAACATAAACTCTAGTGAAGTCTCTTTGAGTTTGGACACTTCTATTGCTGTTTTCTGGCAGCCTGAGGGAGGGGCTGTGCACAGCCTGTCCTGGTGCTTGAGATTTGAACACAGAAGATGGATTTTCTCCTGCCCAGAGCAGCTGAGTAATGGACTGGCAAGGACCAGTCTGGCTCAGAAACTCACCTGGGCCTTGTTGGGCTTCACCCTCCTTTATCTCCATTCCCAACTGCAGTGTGAGGGTCACTGGGACCAGACCTAGCTGGGACTGCCTTTACTGGGTGGAGGGGATGTCCCTGTTGCAGGCAGGCACAGGACACTTCTCTCCACCTGAGAAGGGACCACAGAGAGCAGATGTGTCCCAAAGGAAACCACTCAATTTGTCTCCTTTGCCCACACTTAGTTTTTGTTGACCTTTCCCCTTGGCTGTTTTCCTTCATGTGCTTGTGTGGGAAATCCTGCCAACCTGGCAAGGAAAATGGATGGATTTGGCTGCCTTGTGGCACCCTTCCTGCATTTTTCCTCCCCACTGGACAGTTAGGTGTATATTGAATGTTCCAGAGCATGGCCTGGGAGGGGGGATGTGATCCATTGCTGGGAAAGGAGCTGCCTGTGCCGTTACAGACATGATTACCACCAATCTTTATGATGAAAATAAGCAAAGCCACATTTGCTGACTTTCCAGTCTTCCCTGCCAGTTCTTTCTGAGTCATCAGCTTTTGAAAAGAGCAATAAAAGCTGTGCAAAGTTCTAACTTTCACAAGTAATCATATTCTAGCGTGACAGTTGTCATCTCTATTCCCTCAGAGAATCACAGGACAGTTTGCACTGGAAGGGACCTTAAAGATCATCCTGTTCCACCCCCCTGCCATGGGCTGGAACACCTTCCACCAGACCAGGTTGCTCCAAGCCCTATCTTTGAGGCTGGATAAAGATGGGTCTGAATTACTGGCTTTTCCACTACTCTTGGAATGATTCATGGCCAGAATTTGAAGTGGGTTATTTAATTTTGTGAATGGGTTTTTGGGGGAATGATATATCTCTTTAGACAGCTCCTTGGCTATAGGTTCAACCTGTACCATGGAATTGGACCCAACTGTTGCTTCTTGGGTGTCAGATGTTTGAAGGATCATCTCTGTGTGGTTCTTTCACACAGTCTTGTGCTGCTGTGACAGGAGAACCTCTTGCTTTTTGACTACCTGCTGTTCAGTGAAACCTGTTTTACAGGTAGACCCTTCTCATGATGTTTGTTAGAGAATCATTCTCCAGCAGACCATGTAATATTCAGTGTCTGCTCCAGGGAAATACCTTTGTCTCATCTCTGCCTCTCTCCAAGGTTTTCCTAGAGTATCCTGCACTGAAAGGGACCCACAAAGACCATTGAAGTCCAGCTCCTGGCCCTGCTGTGAATCCATATTGCTTCTGACTAGTCTGGAGAATTTTTTTGGTATCATCTAGTGGAAAATAACTGGAAATGCAGAAGAGGGATTTGGTTTTGTTTCAGTTTGTGTCAGATCTGTCATGCAGTGCCCACTTACCTCCAGGACAGATTTGAAAGTAAGGAAATCTAGTGGTGTGTTCACCTTTATGTTGCTTTGGGAGCACCTGAATGGTTGTTCTGGTTTTACCACTTAAGCCTGAAAGCCACCTTTTGAATCCCTAGCAATTTGAAAGTAAAAATGCATGCTTCCAACTAGGAATGAGTAATATTACTCTGAATAGTTTCTACCCTGGATTTTTTCATAACCATAGGTTGCAAAATGCAGTAAATCCTCTTTCCTGTTTACCCTCACTCCCCAGGACAAGATGTTTCTACTCCTTTAAGCTCTCAGGACTTTACCAACACATGGCATTGGGGAGCCATGGCAGATCCCTTTATCTCCATGTTTTTTTGGGAGACAAGGGAAGAGCTACTAATTTTTCAGCACTCCCTGAGTCTTGTCCTTCTCGTTGTGTCCACAGGGATTCAGAGCAGTGTTGCTGCATCAAGTGAGGGTTGGTGCTTTAGGACAAAGTCAGTGACTTACATTTCCTTAATTGGTTGTGATGATTCAGCCTGGAACATGAATCACCCTGGACAGAGATTTGGATGTTTCTAGGGCAGTAAGAGCCAAGTAATTTTAGTTTGCCCCAGAGGCTAAATTGAGGTACAGATCAAGTTCAATTAAATTTTTTTTTCACACTCCCAGCTGTTCATTTGTCTTGTTCTGACAGTTTTATTTACTGTGTACCTAAAAGGTCTGTCACACCGACCGCTTGGCCGTGCTGTCAAGAGCCTGAGGCAGCGCGTATTGCACATGTGCTCTTCATAAAAATGTGCATGGCTGGACCATTTGCTTTTTGATTTACTACAATTAGAAGGTGTTTCTGGCGTCCCTGTTCCCCTGAAAGCTGGTTAGTAACAAACACAAGGTCTGAACTTCCAGTGTGTTTTCAGGGAGAGGAGGTTTCTCACCTCATGGGCTGTCCCAAGTTACAAGTTCTGTCTGTGGTGCTGGAAATCCATCAGGGGCAAACCTGGGCAAGGTGCCTCTGAAATAAAACTTTTTTAATTATCTTGGTTTAAATGTTCAGGAAGAATTTCACAGAAAGGGTGGTCAGGGATTGGCAGGGGTTGCCCAGGGAGGTTTGGAGTGCCCATCCCTGGAGGTGCCCCAGGAAGGCCTGGCCGTGGCACTCAGTGCTCTGGGCTGGGGGACAAGGGAGGGATTGATCACAGGGTGGACTTGATGGGCTGGGAGAGCTTTTCCAACCTCAATGAATCTGTGACTAAAAACTTCTGAGGTGGTTTTTTTGTTCTATTTTCTGGTATTCATTTCAATAGAAGAACTTGCTGTGAATTAGACACACACGGAATTCTGAGTGTTGGAGCTTTTGTTTCTTCTTTATACTGTCCGTTTTTGAACTGTGTATAACACTTTGTGCAAGGATTTCTTGATTTGCTTCACACATCTAAAACTTCTGCCAGGGTGGAGATGTTCACTCAATCCTGTGCAGGAAACTTTCAGTGTGCAACTGTGAGGGTGGGGAGGCCCTGGCACAGGTTGCCCAGAGAAGCTGTGGCTGCCCCTGGATCCCTGGAAGTGTCCAAGGCCAGGTTGGACGGGGCTTGGAGCAACCTGGGCTAGTGGAAGGTGTCCCTGCCCATGGCAGGGGGTGGGATGAGGATCTTGAAGGTCCCTTCCAACCCCCAAACCATTTTCTGTGCTTACATGAGAGGCAAGAAAGTTTTTGTGACACAGAGGAAGCCAGTTCCTGTTGGGGATGGGTGGAGATGCAGGTGGATCAGCCTCTGCTGCTCTGCAATTCTGAGTAAAGACTCTCTTCTCCAGTGTTTTATTAACCTGTTTTCATGCTCTTGATGTGTTAAGGATGGACTGTTGAGTCACTGAAGGAGGGGGAATGTGATCAGGTAAAGAAATCTAAGCAACACTGCTTTTCCTCCGTTATTTGTCTGGCTTTTTGTGGCCTTTTTTTTCTGTTTGAGGTTTTGTTTTTAATTTCTAATGTTGTTTCATATGATTTATTTAAAAATAAAGTTTATTTGTTGGAAGTTAGGTGAAATGTTGGGATTTTGCCTCAGCTCTCACCCGTGCAAAGCTTCTTTTGACCTGTTGTTCTTGGGTTAATTGAAATTCAGGGCCTGTTTTTTTCAGGTGATGTGAAGAGCTCAGCTGAGCCTTACGTTGCACCCTTCCAAATGAGAGTGTGTGTGCTCCTGGAGATGAAAAACCCATATTAGGAGACTGATTAAAACATAAAATGAAATTGTGTATTATAATTTTAGTTCCAAGTTGAGATCAATTAAAGGCTAAATTGCCTGTCACACCTTCCACTTGTGATGCTTCAGTGCCTTCCCATATGATCAGATGGAACTGGAAGGCCTGAATGCTCAGCTGAACACACTTGTACATGAACAATGAGAATTAAAGAGTGAGGTTTGAGTACTGGTCAATTAGGATTACAAGAGACACTGGTTAGGGTAAATATCTCCATGTTTTACCATGAAAGTTAATTTAAAGAGGAAAGAAGCATCTGGAATGAAGAATTTGAAGGAATTCTGATGACTTAACTGGTAAAATTATGTAGGGAAAACTGTTTGGAAAATGCTTGTACGTGGTTTTAGAGAATCAGAATTCCCAAATCACTGCCTTCCTTACTGCCTACATCAAATGTTCTACTCGAAGTTCTTGGCTATTATGCATTACATTATGGTTTGAATGTCCACATTTGAAGATTTCAAATCCTATAGAGCAGACCGTAAAGAGAAAATATTAAACAGCTTTCAAGATGCTGAAATGAAGCATTGAGGGATTCTGCAGCATATGCTGATGTAAGTGTTGCTGTTGTCCTGTGTGTGTGTGTATAGATATATATTTATATGAATATATGTAAGGTAGTGCATATACAGCCAAAACACCACTGAACATGGTTTACTGACAGTTGCACACTTGTGCTTTATTATTATTAATTTTGGGCCTTCTTCTATCTCGTCAAAGACTTTGGGTAAAACACCAATGGATCTGGAGCTTTGTGTCGGGTGGCTTTTACACCAGTGGGCTTTATGGATCCTAGGGCCCAGCTAGAATGACTCAGTGTGCAGGGAGGAGGACCCTGTCCCTCGTGGCTCTTGCTTCACAATCACTACTCTTAAGATAATGAATCTGTTTACTGAAATTTGTTCCTCCTCTGCCCTGCTTTTCTTCCTCCTCAGAATATGCAGTTGGCAGGCTGCTCTCCAGATTTATCACGTGTGCTTAAAACGGTCTGAGGAACAAAATGAAGACATTTTTCCTGAACTGCCTGGCTGTCCTTGGAGCCTGGGGCTGTGCAGCACACAGGCCTGAGCGGAGACGGATGAGGGGTTTTTCTCTGGTTCTGCTCTGGCTTTCAGCAAACTTTCATTTTCTTGCACTTCAGGTGGGAAATGGGGTGTATCCTACTATGAGGTGGAAGAGAGGAGCAGAACCAGAGAAAATAGTGCTGAAAAGCATTTGAGGATCCATTTTTTTTTCTTAGCTACTCAAGTATTCCAAATACTGCATTTTTTTTTCTTTTTTTTAAAGCAAGCCTGCTCACAGAAATGCTGGAATTCTGAAGTTCTTCTGTCTTTCTTCATCCCTAGAGAATAAACTACTTTTGTGTTGCAAAATTATCGAAGAGGAAACTTCTGAGAAACCCAATTTATGCAGGGTCCTTCTGACTGTTGGGAAGTGAGGGGGGGGTTGTTTCCAAATAATTGGAAGTCTCTGGAATGTAGAAAGAGATGTTCTGTTTCTTCTGTATGTTTTATGGTTGCAATGAGATGATCCCCCAACCATCCAGGGGGACCTGGACAAGCTCGAGCAGTGGCCCCTGGGAATCTCAGGAGGTTTAACAAGGCCAAGTGCTGGTGCTGCCCCTGGGTCAGGAGAACCCCTGGATCAATCCAGGCTGGGGATGAGCAGATGGAGCAGCCCAGGCAGAAGGCCCTGGGGGTGCTGGTGGGGCAGAGGCTGGACCTGCCCC
>NW_021940593.1:4132291-4138276 GCF_001715985.3 Manacus vitellinus
GCACAGGTTGCCCAGAGAAGCTGTGGCTGCCCCTGGATCCCTGGAAGTGTCCAAAGCCAGGTTGGATGGATGGGGCTTGGAGCAACCTGGGCTAGTGGGAGGTGTCCCTGCCCATGGCAGGGTGAAGTGAATGACCATTCCATGATCCTGTGGTATTCGGGATGTCTGTACTCTTCAAACTCCCAGGTCTCTGCCCCTCTGGCAGTTGAATGTTCATCTGCCCAGCAGGAAATAGGGAAGGAAGGCACCACTAATGGTGTGATACATCACCCTTGTAGAGCTCTGTAATCAAGGAGAAACATCTTCCTTCCACTGCTTTGCTCATCCATAAGAATTAAATAATCTTTCTATTATTAAATATTATTAGATTGTTCTCAGTTATTTATTAATTTATTAACTAACAGTATCAATCACACTGTTGTGTTGGCTGTTACCTATTGAATTAAAACCAAGTTTGTAACAAACACTAATGCTTCTTGCTGTTGATGTAACAGGCATTTCATTTACTGGAGTTATAAGTTACCTTCTGGTGTTACCTTAGGAAGTGTGGTGACCTTACAGTAATTACCAGTAATTGGTATACAAAGGCAGGAACTGTTCTCAGTAGCTGAGTATTGTTAGAAAATAATTTCATTTATTCAATGGTATTTCAGCAGCTCTAACCAATTTCTAACCATTTTATTATGTGCCATATGTCTGTGCAGCAGAACCTTGAATTGGGTTCATGAAGTGGAGTTGTTCTGCTTTTATTAAATGTCGATTTTTAAAAGTACCTTTTTTTGCTCCCCACTGTATAAAAATATACCTCTCTGCCTCCCATGAGTGTAACTCTCCCATCCAACCTTCTGCATGGCTTTTGCTTCGTCATCCCTTTTTAAAGCAGATGATTTTTGAAGAAGAGGAAGGCTGTGGTCACTCTATTTTTGTACATTGTTCCCTCAAGGCAGGTTTTGGTCAGAACTCTGACCTGAGGAGTACCAGTGAGGGCAGAGCTGAGCTGCAGAGTGGTTCTGAAGGTGTCTTAACCCCCTGCCATCAGGTTGGCACACAAATGACTTACAGTCAGCAGCCGCTTCTGCAGATCCATGTGCAGATCTGACACTGTTTTGTTTCTCCTTTTTTTTTTTTATGCTCTCTGCCTGTTTTTTTTCATGGTTTATTTTCTACCAGCCAGGCTCAGTTACATTTGCATGCAGCCCTGACTAAGTGCTTCTTCTAAGTGGAGTGTCAAAGGGTTCCTGCTCTGGTTTGGGAACACAGGTGTCAAAACGACTCTTCTGTAGAAAGACAAATTATTGATTTCTATTGAGGAATATCCTGATGGCCTTTCACTGTTAGAAGATGACTTAAAACTCTCTTTCTACTCAAAAAACCTTCTTTGTCATTGCAGTCTGGTGATGTATAATCCTGACACAGAGATTTAGCCCTTGAAATGTTGGACACCAACATAACATGTTGTAGTTGGTTCATCCTCAGCATTTCTATTACAATTAATGACTTCTCCTGGAGGGCAGATTAGAAGATAAGTATTCTTTCCCATCTCTGAAAACTGGGATACTGCTGGAAAATTGGAGTAAATGGAGGACTGATTTTCCAGGGAAAGGCCAGACAGGTGAGTTAATGGAAGAGGTGAAAGGGGACAGGCAAGAGAAGGGAGCTGGTGTTTGACCAGGGCTGGGGCAGGGAGCAGATGGGCCTAGTAACGTCACATCTGTGTGATCCCAGAAAAGCTACAACCTGCCAAAAATAGTGCTGCTTTTTCCGTAGCCAGGGAGAGTTTTTTTAAGATGAGGTGCATTGTTTCTTTCTTGCTTAGTTTGACAGAGCAGTGAAGCAGCAAAGACCACACAGCTGAGACAAAACTGAACTGGGAGTGTTCCACTGATGGGGAAGAACTAGAGGACCTTGATTTGTGCTTTGGGGGATTTGTTTGGTTTTCCCCTCTACTCAGAGGCCCAGTGTTCACAGAGGTGTAGGATATGAGTTTGATCCTGGCTCTGACATCCAGCACCTGGGATGGTGCCTGGGATTTGCCTTTTCCCCTGTCCTGAAGCAGTGGTGGTGATGTGTTGACAGCTTCTCTTTCTCTTAAGCATTTGGATTTTATGAAAAGACTTTTCAGTTTCTCCACTGAAACATAGGAGGGAGAAAAACATGTTGTTCATTCTCCCTTGGAATTAGTCTCGCGTTTCCCCCTGTTGTAAAGATTTCACCATATGCAGGGACAATTCCACACAGATCTAATTTCAGACATATAAATAATTTCTCTGTGAAGAATAACTAAGTAAGGCAGGACTCAGCCTGGAAGAGGAGTGACAGAACAAGGATGTGATGGAGGTGTGTAATCATGTCTGAAGGGAAAGGGGGACAAGGACAGAGAGTTCCCATCTCTCCAATGCAAGCTCTGAAGCATCATCACACAAAAGCAGTTCCTACTGTTTTGGGTTTTTTCACTTTGTGTTCCTAGTGATTTTCTCTCTGATTTCTTAGGAGAGTTAAAGCAGCTGTGGCTGATCAGCCATGGGTTTGTCCAGACTGAGAACTTTTTGTCTTTGTAAGGGTGGAAGAATTATTTCATACTACTTTAACTCTTCAGAGGCTTCTTCTTTTGGTGTTAATGTTTATATAGCCAGGATGGAAACTTCTTCTTTTATGTAGGAAAAAGGAGATTGCTGCTTGTCCAGTTGTAGGATTGATAGTGGTGTGTGTGAGCTCCTCCAAAAAATGAAATGGTAGTTGTCTGCCTCTGTTCCTTTACTGAATTCAACTTGACTGTCTTGTGTTGAGTATTTCCCCTCTCAGTGTATGTGGGGGGAGGGAAGGAGAACACAGAATGGAAAAGTCTGAATTGTTTTTCAGAGATGCCACCTTCTTGTTTTGTTTTGCAATTCAGCCACTTGTTATGGTTTTTAAATAGTGAGCTGCATTTACTATGTAATACCAAATGTATGGTCAGATTGGACGTTTAATTAACTTTCCACAAAACTTTCATATGAAATAGGAATGGACTTGATGTCCTGCCACAAAGCAAAATTACCCTGTGTTTTGGGACGCTCAGAATTGGATTTTAGAAATTTTATGCTGAATTATGCCATGGAATAAGGGTAAGTGGAAGTGTAAGATGATTTTTAAACAGGAGCCTTCCAGTTACACGAGTGATAGAAATGATAAGTGCGAAGGTATTTATGTGAAGTTTTTTTGCATAATGAGAAAGGAGTGAGTTATTGGGGGAGGGATAGTAATGATCCAGCTCATAAAGGCTATGCTCATGAGAATAATTTCATTAAATACTCCAGCAGATCAGTAAATCCTTCAACTGCCTTTTTCAGTGCAGTCACAGAGTTTATGTTCTTTTGGGAGGAATTCACCTCCTGTTTCTTGCCTCCTCCCTCCAACCTGACATTTTGCTAAATCAGTTTATTGCATGGCAGAGCCTACAAACAATACCTTCCAAGGTATTAAAGACCCCATCTATTTAGAGAGGACATTGTCTGTTTATATCCTAAATATGCTGTCAGCTGATCGTTGGGTTGGGGTGGAGCCTGTCCCCTTCCATCTGCTGCACCTTCACTCCAGGGACAAGCCCAGCTTCCTGGGCTTCTCTGCCCTGCTGTTTCCTTCACCTTAACAATGATTTTCTGGGCTCTGATTCCTACTTCTCCTATCGATCCAGTGACCTCACTTGGACTGTCTGGTTAGTGCAGTGGCAGGTCTCCACGACTTTGAGTAATTGGATTGGAGTCAGAGACCTTCTGTGCCAGTGATCCTCAAAAAGGAAAAAGAATCCTTTAACAAAGCCCCATTTCTGTGGGATTCAACTTGAGGGAACAGAAAGGCAAGGGAGAAATGAATATTAATGGATTACAGCTGGATTTGGGGGGGGGTGGTGAAAAATGATGAGGTAAGATGTGAAGAGTTCAGCAAACAGTGTTGGGAAACTTCAGTGCTCTTGAACCCCCTTGATTGTATTAAGCAAGTTAATTCTCTGAATTTTCTACCCCATAAACGTTCTTGTAGAGTGATACTGGTCATTGCTTACCTGGGCCTAATTCTGAATTGGAAGGGAGTGAAAACTTGGTGTCCCTGCCCATGGCAGGGTTTGGAACAAAATGATCTTTAAGGTCCCTTCCAACCCAACCCATTCTATGAGTCTGTAATTCCCTTAAAGAATGTAAGTTCTCAACTCCAAAATACAATGATTACTTTTTGTAATTTGATTTTTTTCTCTTTGCACTGATTCTTCCTTTCAAGAATTTAAAGGATAATTGTTAATTTGAGTTGAAATCCAGAGCGGGCATTAAGACATAGAACAGTCTACTGGGTCATTCTATGTTCCTTATGAATTTGAAAATTCTGTATCTTGTCAAACTTCCAGTTTGGAGCAAACTAAAATCTCATTAGCAGAATAGTTCTGAAAACCTTTTATCCTAGTAGTAGTTAACATTTTTGGCTAACATTTTTCAAACTGGTCAGTCTGTTCTTCGTGATGAAAAGTTTGAGAGGGAACCTGCGACTAAAAACCCCAAGTCTCTAAATGTGTATTTTAAAAATCATTTCAGTCACAGATTATATTTTAAGCAATTACAAGGACACTGAAAGCAGAGTGCAGTTCCAAAGAGCAGCTGTGTGGCACAGATGAATTCCCTGTGTTTTCCCATTATAAAATGGTGGGGTTTGGAATGGGCATTACTCTTCCACCACCTATAATAGTAGAAGAATTCTGATGTCTTGTGCTGAATAGTTCGTATTCAAATGTGGTAAAAACTGCAGTGCTACGCTGTCTCTCAGTTGGGTAAAGGCCTTACCCTGGTCGAAAATGAGATTTATGTTGAAGGGCATGAATAGGATTTTATCCTAAAAGATCCTGCAAGAGGACTGTGGGCCAGAAAGCCAACATCCATAACTTCCCAGTCTCCCAAGGTTTTCCTGTGGGGACATCTGCAGAACCAGCTTCTGCAATCTGCCTGCATCGAATGTGTGTGCAGCTACATGTAGTATTTATGATTGCACCCTAAGTGATACCTAAATATGTGTATTTGCATTTTTGCCTGTCTGTATTTGTTCTGAGGAAGGTATAAACGATGATTAAAGCGTCGGGTAAGTGGCTCATGCATAAAAGATTTGAGGAGAAATTCGACAGAACTTTGAAAACAAACTGCAAGAGTAGAGAAAACCCTCTATAGAGATGTCTTGAGATTAATTTCAGTAAAAGAATGACATATTTTAGTCATGACTGAGGTTGCCTGTGCTCAAGTGATTTACAGCCACCTTGTTAACAGCAGGTATAAGCTGTTCAGGGTAAATCTCCTCATCAAGAGGTATTTTGAAGAGTTTCTGCCTTCCCAGCTGAAGTGTCCAGTATAAGTGGACTCAGAGGAGGTTTAGCCAAAGCTGGGTCTCACCACTGAAAAAAGGTTGTGAAGTTCAAAGCACTATTGCTCTCATCCTTATTTTGATTTATTTCTTTCCCCCTCTACCTTTCCAAGGGGAGTGGCAAAAAACCAAAACCCTGGCATAGGGTGTGGAAGTTGTTTAACCCCGTCGATCCACTTACATTACTGAAGGTGTTTCTTTCAAAAAATCTGCTCTCAGCAAGTTTAAAACCATCTAATGCACTCAAGGTGCAAATTATGAGAAAGCACTGATAACTTCAACTTCAAATTTGGGGTAGCATTCCTGTCATTGCTGTGATGTTCTCTAACTTCGTTGTGCCACCTCAGACTGAGTGCCCTCAGGACAAGTGGCAGTGCTCCTCTCTGGATCCTAGTTTGGATAATCTCCCAGAGGTCTCTGTACAGATTTTGCCTTGATTTTGGTGGATTCCCTCCAAGGCAAAACGTCTTATTGTTACTGTGATGCTTTGTCTTGAAGGAGATTTTTTCCCCAGTTTTCTCCCTTGAGGAGGATGCCCCACATCAGTTGTGGGAATTAGGAGGTAGCTCCAGGAAAACCTTGATGTCACTGCAGTAACATATCACAGAATCA
>NW_021940593.1:4139356-4140419 GCF_001715985.3 Manacus vitellinus
CTTAGGATTGAATTAGCATTTCAAAAGAGAAAATAGTCTTGCTGCTGGAAAACTGTGTGAAAGTGTGGATTATTTCTTTTTGCTTGCTCTGCTGTGTTTCATCTAGTCTGTTTTAACTCTTCATCTCTTAGGCTGGAAGCCCAGTGCCCCTCCAGCCTTGCAGCATCACACTAAGAGATTCAAAGAGGAAAACTGTATTTTTTTTCTTTAGTAGAACCCGAAGAGATTGGTCACTAAATGTTTCTTTTGTAGAATAAAAACTGTGAAGGAGAAAGAGGTATGGGAAAGCCTGTGGGGGATGTGTTATCACTTAGAGTGGGCTGAATCAGGATGTTTTTGAAACAGTTGCTTCTAAGCCAAAGCTTCCCAAAATCTGACTGCCTTATGCTCAGGGATGGTACCTTCCCTCTTCCCTGTGTGCTGAGGGCCAGAGTGATGCTTTTAGAGTAAAATTTACATAAGGTGAAGAAAATTCCTTACTCCAGGTGGTTTCTTTAGCTTGGAACAAGTGTAGAGAAGTGTGAGGAAACTCACACTTCATTTAGGGCTTTGTAGGCTTTCCTAAATTTACAACATGCAGCTGGGGGGAAAAATCAAACATATAAATTAGCAACTGAATTAAACCACTAATCTGTTACATTCAGCATCTATTGCTCTGATTTCCTGACCCCTGTACCTGAGGTGAGGTGTGTGCAGCACTACCTGGGTATTCCCTCCTGGCTCCTGCAGGAAGTTTGCAAAAGCCCTGAAGCACAGAATATCCTTGTCTTAACTTGAATAATTAAGGATGTTATTGTTTGTAAAGGTAGCAACTGGGAGGAGAATTGGTTTTCTCTCTGTCATTATGACTTCCTGAAGGAGCCTGAATGTTTACTTTGTGTGAAAAAGATTTCTTGTGTGTATTCTTTTATGTCTGTCCGTGTTCCTCTAGTACAGAAATATTATGGTGGCAAGGGAAAAGTGTGTTACTACAGCAGCATTGGTCATCAAGATTTCAGATGATATCTCTAATGTCTCTTTAATGTCTCCTTGCAGTAAATAATCCTTGGGCTTCTTTCTGGTT
>NW_021940593.1:4143769-4145897 GCF_001715985.3 Manacus vitellinus
CGGGGCTTGGAGCAACCTGGGCTGGTGGGAGGTGTCCCTGCCCATGGCAGGGGTGGGACTGGAGGAGCTTTCAGGTCCCTTCCAATCCAAACCATTCTGGGATTCTATGGTAGTAATCCCTGGCATGTGTCAGCCTACCTGTGGTCTGGAAACAGTTCTCTATGGCAACCAGGAACCATCTGAAAATCCCTGCCCTTGCACATCTCCCAGAGTAACCTCTGCCATGATTTCTTATGCCTCCGGAATGAATTTTAAGATTATTTCTCTTCTGTCCCTCAGAAGAGGGAAGCCATTTCTTACTGGTTTGCCTTGAGCAGATAAAACCCCCACACATGTGTATTTAAATCCAGCAGCAGCAGCTTTGGGAGGCTCCCTGTTACCAGCTGTCCCTGGATGAGTGCCCTGTGCACATCCAAATGTCCCAGCCCGTGGGCACACACCCCCCCAGCTCTGCAACGTGTGAATCACCAGCAGATGCAGCTGAACAAAGGGGCTGAGAAATGCAGGATGAATCCCTCCATTCATCACTGTGCATAAGCACTTCTCAGAGTCTGGAATGTTGGAAGAGAGGAGAAGGATTTGCTTGAGGGATGTGGAGGCCAAAGGTCTTGGAATAGCCAAGGAAACCTGGGTGGGTGAGAGTGCTGTGTGCTCTGTGTTTTAAGGAAAGCAGAAATAACCAAAATCCAGGAAATCTAGGAAGTCAAATGCTGAGTATTGGGGATTGCTGAGGCAGTACTGAGGTGTGAGGTTATCTGGAGAAATGGGGGCTCAGGAGATGGATATCCATGACTGGCAGAGGGCTGAAGGGCAGTTGGAGTCATGAGGAGGTTTAGAATGGTTGGATGGAGATGAGTGGATCGTGGAATCATAGGATGGGCTGAGTTGGCAGGGACCTTAAACACCATCTCTGTCCACCCCCTGCCATGGGCAGGGACACCTCCCACTAGCCCAGGTTGCTCCAAACCCTGTCCAACCTGGCCTTGGACACTTCCAGGGATGGGGCAACCACAGCTTCTCTGGGCAATGTAAAGAGGGAAGTGATTGCAGACTTTTGAAGCCTTTAAAATATGCCAAAACACAAGCAAATAATTAACTGTCTCCTTTCCCTCATGGCCAACAAACTCAGAAAGCAATCCAAGTATAATCAAAACAAGTAATCATGTCTAATTATGTTCTCATTGCCTGTTAAGGGAGGGATAAGAGGCATTTTTAAGGGTAAGATCCCTGCAAAATACCAGGAAGAAAGGTGATGGAGCAGAGGAATGAAAGAGTGCTTGAGGCCTGATAGACATGGTGTGAGATATGGAAAAGCTTGGAGAGCAGAGGGGGGTGTGAGATTTGGAATAAGCTGTTTAGGAGTGATGATGACAAGTGTGTTTGATGTGCAGAACCAGCACCTGACAGTGCAGGAGGTGGGGGAAGGCAAGACAAGGACCTCTTTGGGTTTGGGTTGCTGTGGGATGGGAGCAGAAGGAACCTGAAGGGCAGGCTTAGGGAGCATAGGCAAAATATGGGTGATAAACAGCAAGATATGTTGTTAAAATAATGAAGATCTGGCATGTGGCTTGATTAGCAGCCTCAAATCCAGGTGTCCAGACTGAGGAGGCTTCCCCAGAAAGCTGTGGTGTGATGTATGAGAGAGGTCTAAACATGACAGGTGTGTCATGGAATATCTGAGGTGGTTTGTCTGGAAGGCTCCTCCTGTCCTTGGCTCATGGGTCACTTAAATCTGTTGGTTTAAGTGTGCAGCAGAATGTGGTAGCTGGGAATGCACCAGGTGACCTGGGATCCAAGATATGAAACCTGCTATTTACTACTCTTTTCTAGAAAAGAAACCTGAATTCCTGTTAAATAGCTTAATTTAGGATGAGCTGTGCTGTGGAGTCTGGTCTCTGGAGGGTAAGAGGAGCCACTGGGGTTAACAACAGGTAGGCACTGGTGGGAGAAGAGGTGACTGAGATTTATTTGGAGTATCCCTGGGGCGTGGAGGAAGGCAGGCTGGACCCTGCCTTCATCTGTACAACAACAGGAGGTACATTTGCTTTTTAGAGGACTCCTGAATTCTGCTGCAGGTGTGTGACAACTATATGGCTTAATCAGCCTTATTATTTGTCATCTGTCCAAA
>NW_021940593.1:4146203-4152208 GCF_001715985.3 Manacus vitellinus
GATTTTTACAAAACTTAAATTAAAACTGTCTCGGAGAAGAGAAGCTGCAGCATATAAATTCTGCTTGAAAAAAATGTCATTTTCTTCAGTCAAATAACTTAATGTAGTTTGGGTCATTTCCATTGTCATAACACAAGCCAGTGTTGAAGTGTTAGTGAAGATATTGGGGCTGTTTTCCTACAAGGAGCTCTCAGAGGGGACTCTTGACAGAATATTTCCCGGTGGTAGAGAGAGATTCACACCTCTGATTCTCTCCTCTGTGTTAAGTAATCCCAGTGAACAATCCTTGGAGAGAAACAACTCTGGCAAGGCAGAAATAGAGAGGTTTTTGGGATAGTATCCAATACTTGTCTTGCAGTAAAACCAGTGAAACCCATCTTTGTACTTTGATATCAAAGTATATTTTCATTATCAACACTTCAGCGTGTAACTTTAGCTCTGGGTGCATGTGTTGTGAAGACAAAGGTTATCAAAGAATTAATTTCACTACTCCTGGCTAATAGAGATTGTATTTCTTTTAATCTTTTTATGTTAGGCAGTTAATGTCACCTTTCAAATGGAGTCCTGCTGGCACTGCTCTCAGGGGTTTAGGGTGTCTTTCCTCTCTCCTCTTTCTAGAGCCACCATCTGCAAAGCAGGAGTTTCAAATGAACAGTGTCACAGCCCAAACTTACCAATTGCTTTGGATTAAGCACTCAAAAGCTTCTGTGAGGACAATGTTTCATAGGCTGAGTCCGTGCAGGGGGGTTGGGAAACAGAATCTTTTCATAATGCATTAAAAAATGGGATTTCTGGCAGGAATGGATTGGCTGCCCTGTTTACCCAGCCATGGCCAAGTGGTTGTGATTGTGTGAACCCATCTAATAGCTGGGTTACTTGTTAAAAATACAGAAAACGCATTAAAAAGTTAAATTTTAAAATGCATCGTTCACATTTAGGTCCAGGGCCAGCTGTGGTGTTTTCACTGAAGTTTTGAATGACTTGTTACTAATGCAGAGGCAAGTTACTGGGATTACAACCTGTTACTGGTGCTTCACTTTGGCTTTGCAGTGCCTGGCTCTGGCAGTGGCATCTCATTGACTCTTGCAGAAAATAATATGTTTAAAGAGTGGGGCGAAGAAATAATTAAAGCCAGCAACCCTCAGAAGAATATGGGCAAGCAGGAATTATGTGTGAATTATTTCAAGGTAGATAGAGAGAACATAATGAGGAATTTCTAATTGCAGGTGAACATTTTTCTTCAGCTCTTCATGTAAATTGTCACAGTTTTTTCTTCAGTTCTTGTGTCTTTGCTTTCTAAAAATGCCGTCTCCAAGTAAGGCTAAAAACTCAAGACCCTGCTAACACAAGGACAAGAGACAGAAATGGAGCATCAATGTTACTTTATTTTTAATGTGTTTGTTTATGCTGGAATAGATCCAGCAGCTGGGAAAAGTGTGAGCATGTTTGATCTTGAAACTCGGTCTTAAAATTCTTCATACTGCTGAAAGGTTTTACCCAGAGAGAGGAGAATAACAAAATTCAAATCAATTGTGCCAGTTGTGTTGTGTGAGAGCTCTTTAATACAGGAGGATTGAGTAAATCCAGGAATCCAGAGGCTGAGCTACGTGTTAAGTGCCCAAGAAGGGTTAGTGAAATAAAACCTGTAGTAGTGTTCTGCTTTCTGGAAGATCCAAAACTCGAGAGAGGGTTCTGTTTGCTCTGTAAATTATTCAGTGTAGTACCAGATCAGCCAAATATTTGCTTATGCTTGAATTCTTCCTCGGGAAAGCATTTAAACAGATATTTGCCTTCAGTAAACAGAGTTGTTCATGCTTGCTGCTGAACTAAAGCCAGAGCTGGCTTACATGGGCTTAACTCAGAGGTAAAGGCTTCCTTCACTGGTTTTTCCTGTGGTTATAAGGAGGTGCTGTGGGATGGGCTCAGGAGGGAGTTTGTGGGCTGATATTCAGCCTTCCAGGATGCCCTGAACTAGCTGAGGTGATCCCTGAGCTGGAATTGTGGTTTGTTGTTCTGGTTAAGCCTGACATGAGGGTGTTTTCCAGCAGTGCAGATGTGCTCCAGATGTGCACCCTCAGTGAGATGGCTCAGGACCTTACTAGAGTTCCCAAGTAAACACCCCTGAGATGTTTAGTGGAAATCATGGATATGAATTCAGAGGAGACCAGATGAAGTGACTGTGGTGTTGAATGGCATTGAGGCAAAACAGAATTTGTTGGGTTTTTTTTTTATGTGTCTGTTCTTGTGTTTAAATAAGAGTTCAGAAGTTTGTTTTTATTCTCTTGGCAGTCCAACATAATTTTTTAGGCAAAACAAACAAAAATAAACCATTTGGGACACACAGTTTAATGAACAGTAGCTTTAACCCAGCCAGGAAGGCTGTCAGACTGTAAAGCAAATCCATCTCCTTTTTGGCTTCTGTAGGAGGCTTTTTTTCCCCTGTTTCTACTGACATTTCTGATTTATTATGGCACCAGTTCTCTAGAGTAAACACCTACACTTCAGAGACTCCCTATTTTGTGTCCACAGTCTTTGAGTTCATCAGATCAGTAATAATATAGATGAGCCTTATAATAAAACTGTCCACTATAATTTCTCCTGTGTTTAAGCAATTCAGTTGCATGAACTTTTAAAAATACATAGTTATAAAGATTTATCACAGTTGTAATAGGCAAAGAGCATCACCACTCACCAAAATGTCACTTCTGATGCTTGAAGGAGTTCTGGGTGATTGTGTAAATTAACAGAACCCATACAAATGGGTATTTAATCACTTTTTAAATGCTGTGGTATTCATCCAGCCATGGCAGTTTCTCAGGAGCCATTGTTTTTGACATGTATATTAAGTGGCAAATATTTGTTTACATGTCTGCTGAATTAATGTGCACTTAATGATTTCTGTTGAAGTTTGCACTCTCTGCTCTTAGAGTGGCTGGAAGCCCTGGTAGTGTTGGCCTCAAAGTTGTTTTCAGATTTGCTGTTCGTGGTGAGAGAACACTCCAAGCTGGTGACTGTTTGTGGTGTGGCACCACCACAGTCCCTGTTTCGTGTGAAATCAGGGGTGCAGAGGTCAGTTCTGATGTCAGGGCTCTGCTTCCTGCAAGCCTAGTCCAAATTTGAGGTTTTCTTTTTTTTTTTTCTGATTCAAATTGAGTATTTTAAGTAGGGGAAAAAAGATGTTAACCTGTACTTATTTCAAAAAACTTCAAAAATTCAGGTTTTATTTCCATACCAAGAACAATTTTGTACAAGCATTGAAAAATACCCCAACCATGCCCGGTTATTTATTTATATTTCCCCACTCAGCTTCATATGAATGCAGTGTTTTAAGTACTGTGGTAACACCAGATTTAAAAGTAAGTAATTATTTGAGGTTACCATAATGTCATTATTAACCATATTCAAGGTGCTTGGATGTCATAACTGATATTTTATATTCAGTGGGATTTTTAATTTGCATTTATCCCCTCTTAAAATTTCAAATTCTGCTGTCATAACATGAGAATATTTTCCAGGAAAATCCCAAGTCTTGTAGACATATTGTATGTCTTTATTTTACAGATCTTCCTTCTCTCATCAATTCATAATTCAACTCAGGATTGTCATTTTCTATACTTGGTATTTTTCTTTTTGTGGGGTTTTTTTACTTGCTTGTTTGGGTTTTTTTTGTTTGTTTGTTTTATTGTGGGGTTTGGGTTTTCTGTGGGTTTGTTTTTTGGCCTTTTTTTTGTTTATTTTTGAGGTGGTTTGGGGTTTTTATGGTTTTTATTTAATGTGGTTTTTTATTGGGTTTTTTTTGTGGGCTTTTTTTGGTTTTTTTTTTTTAAGTTTGGTTTTCTGTGGGTTTTTTGTGTGCTGTTTTTTTTTTTTCTGGTACAAATTGAAAGAAAAACAGGGGCCAATTTTTATTCTCTTGTATTCCAGTTGCATATGGAGCTGCTTATTCTGGGAGCAGCAGTGTTGCTCTCCTCATGGGTAACTTGACATTTCATCAAAATCAAAAATAAATCTGTCAAGATTCTGTCCTAAAAATCTCTCAGGAGCAGACTCAACTCAAGGGTGTCAGCTGAGCTCTGAATAACTTTCTAAAATAGCACATCGTGATTGGAAAGCTGGAGTTTTTCTCAAGGTTGGGAAATAAAATATCAGAGGCCTCTGAAGTGGGGCTGAGCTCTTCTTTCTTGCTCTTGTAACACCTTTAATCTGCACATGGATGTGATTTTTGTTTTTTTCCTTGGCTGACCTGAAGAAACCAAGGCGGTCTCCTGAACTTTCCATTTCTGGAGTTTGAGGTGTAAAAGGTTGGAATAGATTATGGTGGAAGTGATTTTGTGTTGTTTGAAGGCACTGTTGCAAAATCCAGAAGGAGCTTAGTTGGCCAAGGGGAAATCTGGATGACAGTGATTAAATGAGCATTTTGGGAAGTAAAAGGGGAGGGCAAAACCCCTTTTGAGCAACACTGGAAATATTGCTGAGTGGGCTTCTCAAGGAAGCTGTGCTAGGACAGGGTCAGGGTGGATCTCAGGGAAAGGTTCTTCCCCCAGAGGGTGGTTGGCACTGCCCAGGCTCCCCAGGGCAGTGGGCACAGCCCCAAGGCTGCCAGAGCTCCAGGAGGGTTTGGATGATCCTCTGGGGCACAGGGTGGGATTGTTGGGGTGTCTGTGCAGGGACAGGGGTTGGACTTGATGCTCCTTGTGGGTCCCTTCCAGCTCAGGATATTCTAGGATTACTTTTATTTGTCTCCAAGAAAGAACCAACTGCTCTTTTTCTCAGCAGGTAACAGCCTTGTCAGGTTATTGCTGACATATTTTATTGGCTTGGTGCTTCCTTTTCATAGCTGTGTCAAGCCTTTTAAATAGCTTTTATCCTATGGATAGTGGGATCTTGGAAAGCAATTCCAGTCTCCTCACATGTATGGGAATAATAGGCCCTTTAGGAAGGTCTGAAGTTCTCATCTGAACTGCCCCTAATTTCACATTTGACACTAATTCACATTGGAGATGTTGGGATTCCTCTCTCCTCTCTGAGGTTGTTCTCTGCAACTCCCTGAAAGGAGCTTGTAATGAGGTGGGGGGAGTTTTGTCTCTTCTCTTCTCCCAGATAGCAGGTGACAAGATGAGAGGAAATGGCCTCAAGTTGCACCAGGGCAGGCTTAAATTGGATATTAGGGACAAATTCTTCATGGAAAGGGTTGTAAAGCATTGGAACAGACTGGCCAGGGCAGTGGTGGAGTCACCACCCCTGGAAGTGTTCCAAACCTGTGTGGATGTGGCACTTGGGGACAAGGTTTAGTGGTGAACTGGGTGGTGCTGGTTGACAGCTGGACCTGGGGATCTTGGGGGTCTTTTCCAACCTTAGTGGTTCTGTGACTGATTCTCTGCTGGGGTGGGGGACAGAAAGGCAGGAGAAGTGCAAGGGGAAGAGAAGGAAGAGAGAGGGGGAGGAGAAAGAGGAGAGAGGAGGAAGGTGGTGGGTCCTTTTGTGTGGTTGAATCAATGAATTCTGAAACCTTGAGCTGCTCTGCCTGGTGGAAATGAAAACGAGCAGTGCCATGAGATCTGTGCCACTGCTTCACTCAGGCACAGGCTGCATCCCTCTTCAATGCCTGATATTAAAGTTCTTCCTGGAACTGCTGCTTGTTCCAGCTGCCTGCAGAGACCTCCTGCTGCTGACCAGGGTGGGAAGAGTCTGACCTGAGCAGAGATGGAGATTGGAAAAGCCTCTATTCACCTTTAACCCCCAGATGAGAGAGGAGCAACATGAGCAGTGTGGGATTCAAGTGGTGTTTTGCTGCTCCCCTTTATTTTTACAGCTTTTGGAACAGTGGATGTTGGTGTTAAAATCTACTGGAAGGCAAAAAGTCAACTGTGATCTGTGTCCTTTGCAAAGAAAAAAAGAGCTCTGCTTGCTGTGAAAGGGAGCCTCAGATCATAGGATAGAACCATTAAGGTTGGGAAAAACCTTGAGATCCCACCTATAGGAGATGTCCTGGAAGCAAACTAACT
>NW_021940593.1:4152428-4161266 GCF_001715985.3 Manacus vitellinus
TATCTTGCTTTGCAAGATACAATTCGTAATAAATTCAGCTCTTTGAGAAATTCTTGGCTTGTCCCATGGAGCTATCACCTGTTTTTGTTGGAAGTGGAAGTCCTGCTTCCTTGTGACTTGGATAACTCTTGAGAGAGATGTAAGAGGCTGGTTTTGTGCCCTGAGTGGGTATTTCTGGGTGTTTGGGTGAGTTTGATGCTGCCCAGACATTTGTGTTTGCTGTGAGCTTGTGCAGGGAAACAGCACATCACTGGTGCCTGGCTGGCAGAGGATGGGATGTGGGAATGCTGAGGCTTTAGGTGGGGGGTACCAAGCTGGTTTTTTGCCTTGGAATCAAATAGAGCAGTTTTGGAACCCCCAGAGAAAGGTCCAAGCAGAAAGTGGCCATGAAATCCAGGTGAAGTGCTTTGCTTGGGAAAACTGGCAGCACTTCAACCCTTTTTACACAACAACTTGTTTTCTTATTGCTGGAAGTCTCTCTCCAGACAAGTCCACTGAATTTATCACAACCTTTCTTTGAATTTGAAGGAATATTTTTAAATAATTTAATTCCGAGCTACAGAAATATGCAAATTCTCTTTATTGGAACCATAAACCAGAGCTTTAGAGAACTTCCTAATGCTACTCACTCTAAATATGCCCTGGAGTTCAGCCAGACCTGTCTTGGCCAGTTTATTTTCCTGGTTTCGGGCATTTTTGGTGGGTTGTTGTTGTTGTTTGTTTTTCCCATTTTGCTGGACACAAATCAACAGTGTCTCATTAAAGAAGACCATCTTTGGGGATCACTTATGTTTTTCCTGGAATCCTGGGTCCCTCTGGACTTGTGGAACACTGGTTTGAATAAATGGAATTTCTCTGCTCCAGCTGCTTCTCCAAAGTGCTTTAAAGCAGAAGGCTAAAGCAGGAAGGATGGCATAAATACCTTATTGCATGGAAATTAGGGAAATCAGACCTGATTTAAGCAAGAAACTTGCATTTTCTTTCCTTGGAGGGCTGTGTGTGCATAGTTACCAAGTGAATGCATATGTATTGATGTTGATGGGGTTAACCTTGCTCCTTTTCTGGTTTTATTGCAGAAACAGTGCCCTGGTCTTAGAGACTACACATCCCCTGGGACAGAGTTTGTAATCACTCCCCCTGGAGCAGGTGGGTTGACTAATGTGGGGATCAAACCTCTCTCTTTCAGATCTGCCTCGAGTGAAGTGTGACAGAAAATGGTCCAGCAGCTTTGTCTCTGGCAATGGCTCTCCCTGGGGACTGCACTCACTGCTGTCCTGGCAGCTGCTCTGGCCCAGAATGATGAAGGTAAGCTTTGGAGCTGTGGGAGGGGTGGGATGAGCCTGTGATAACATTTTAACCTGGATTTTTGACAGGAAAAAGTAGTTTGGTAGGAAAGAAAAGTTACAAGAAAGAAAGACCTGGGAACGTTTCACGGTTTCGGCTTCTACTGATGGTTTTATTTTACAAAGCTCTTGATCTACCAAGCAAGAGAAAAGCTTAAGTTATGATTATTCACTGTAAAACTTCAGCATAAAAATTTGTTTTGTCTTAATCACTGAACAAGCTTTAACAAACTTTACTTTGCTTTGTTTGTAAATCAGCAGTCATGGTTGGAACAAGAGTTTGAGAGAATTATTAATGGACTGTATACAAATCTGACCAAAAACTTGGGAAAAGATGCACAAATGAGGGTTTTCTGGAGAAAGAAGACTTCAGGAACCCTGAAACGTGGCACCAGTAGCTCGTGTTCCTCCTCACAGAATTTTGGTTGAATTTAATTACAGGATACCAGAAATGTGTTCTGCCAGTGATCCATAGTAATAAAAAATTCCAGACCTGGAGAATTGACTAGAATTTATTGTTCTGAACAATTTATAGAAGTTGAAGGGCAAAGGCTGTCAGACTTGTTCTTAAATACTTTTAAGAATAACGAGTGGGATAAGTAAAAACTGAGTGTGGTTTCAGAGTGTCTGTAGTGAAGTTGCTCGTGCGTGGCACTTAAGCCCTCCGTGTAAGTAAATTGTAATTGCTCATGTTTATGATTTTTGCAGCTGGATTTTCTTTTAGAAGCCTTTATTTTGGCAGTTCTGAAATCCAGTAGTTTTGCTTTCATTAGAAACTGAAGCAGGATTGAAGGCTGTGCTTTGGTTTTTGCTATCGAGTCAAAAGTCTGTTTTTCTTGCTCTATTAATTGCTCTCCAAATGTCCTTTTATTCCCTTCCATCCCCCAGCCCAACCCCACATTACATTTGATGCCCGTGATGTCCAAGAGAGCTAATTTAATTTTCTCCCCTTTTCCAGCCTGTCATTATCCCTGTCATTCCTGACACTGAAGTGGAGCGTTCGAGCTGCTCATATTTCAGATATTTGATCTGTGCCTGGCTACAATTAGCTTGCTTTTTAATCATTTATTGCAGCAGAGGAGTGGCACCCCATTAGGCTTTGCAATATTGACCTTGGAGGTGGCTGTTTGAGGAGGGAAATGCTCTGTTTGGTGGAGGAGAGGCTGCAGGGCAGTGGGATGTCCTCTGGCATGGGAATAAGCTGTTGGGGGGGAAGCAGGATGATGGGAGGGTGGGGGGCTCTGTCCCTTCTGGGGTGAAACAAGACCACTCAGGGCAGGCTGAAAATCTAAAGCAACCCTTTTTACTGTGGTCTTATTTGTGCTCACGCTGGCAACATAATGTTCATGCAAAAAGGCATCTTTGGTGGAAACAAAATGGGGATTTTTGAATACCCATTTCTAGTTACAATTCAGTGATGCTGAAGGGTGTGGAACACGTGGCATGGATGCCCCAACCAGGATGGTAACAGACAGTTTGATCTTCAGAACAGGAAAACTGATTTCAGCAATTTTTGTTCCTTTGCACTTATAAGACAAAATTCTGTGTTCATGTCTTTATCCCAGGGATATTCAGATCATACCCTTTTAGTTCCAGGTGATTCAGATGAAGGGAAAAATACTTATCCACGCTTACATGTGCATCTGTAGATCATTAATGTGACTGAAAACACAGAGCAACTTTCTTACTTAAAAGGGCTGTAAATATGTTGTTTGGGTGGCTATTTTTTTTATTTTTTTATTTTTTTTATTTATCACAAAACTTAGGTTTATCCTTGATAATGTTCTCTTCCATAGTCTGAACAGAGGAGCTCTGCCTTTCACTGAAAATAAATTTACCAAGAGCCTTGTTCCCTTTCTGGGGGGAACAGCTCAGAGATGCTGTTTCTTGAGGAACTTGCAGCACCCTGATACAACCTGGACTGGTTTCCACCCCCACACTGTGTTCAGGAAAGGGTAAACTTGAGCTCAAAGGACTTTTAATCGATGCCCTGATTCTCTAATAGAGAAAAAGTGATCTGGAAATGGATTTAAGCCAAGGTGGGGTAGTGGTGACTCAGCAAATGCCACCCAGCTAATGAGGCAATGCTTACAGGAATAATTACTTTGAAATAATGTTTCTTGCAGCTGAAGGGAAAACTCTGTTCAGTGCTGGGGCTGCTGGAGTCGTTCTAATGTGCGGGAACAACATTTGTAACCCAACGTGTAACATCAAAACCCCCCCCTGCTTTTAGCAAGTGCCATTTCCAGCCGAGTGTGGTTATTTTAACAGCAGAACGATCAGGGGTACAAACAGGAGAAAATCAATTCTGGCCCAATTGATAAGCTGTTTCTTTGCTTCCAGCACACAAATGCTCCATTTCCTGGTGGGAGCTGTGCATGTTGGCTCAGTTTGCTCTTCTTTCTTGCTGAATTTTGCACCATTAGCTCCCAGTTTCTTTATTTCACCTGGTTTTTGCTTGGCCTCCTGAGCCATCAAACCTTCCCCACCCCCAGCAATTAATGATGTGACAAAGTAGCCTTAAAACTTAAGCAAAGACAGCCTCAGAAATGGTGAGGCTGCTTTCTTCCTAGACTTAGTAGGAAGCTTCCCCAGGAGCTCATTTGTTTGGGATGAAATGCAAATACTTTCCATCTACTGCAGCCCCTTTTATTAAAAAACACCATCCCCCCCAAATTATTAAAAACCTCAATAATACTGATCACTCTGTAGCAAAAGAAGTCTCAGTGTACTGCTGATGATCCCATTCAGTGTTTAATTCCAATTATTTTAATAATAAATAAATTCATTTTCTATAAATAAATGATATTTAATAAGAAATATTATTTGCAAATGATAATGCTAATAATTCTATTTATATTATCATTATTTTGTATCATAGTTATTCTTTTGCTCGATATTTGCCAGGATAAATGTTGGGCTTGTGGGTGGATGGGGAATAAGTGGGTGTTTTGTTTATGGTTGGTTGGTTTTGGTTTGGTTTTGGTTTTCTGAAAGGAGGAGATCTGGGTTTACAGTTCCTGCTCTTGTCTTTCTTCCAAGCAGAAGAAATGCTGCAAAGGTTTGGGTTTTTTTCATAGTATTTTAGCTTAAGTAAAAGTAGAAATGTCAGCTGTAGCCTTGCAATATCTGAAATTAGGTCAGCTAAAATCTCTTTTATTTTTACTGTGCTACTCTATTGAATTCAGAGGCAAGCTCTCAGGCTTGAAAAAATCAGGGAGGAGGAAGGTGGAAACACAAGATCAAATTTCTCTCTTTTTTTCCCCTTTCTAATCTAATGTCTGTGCCTTGAAGAAACACTTTAGCAGCAATTTTTGGTCAGGAGAGAAGGCTGCTGAGTTGAAAAGCTGTCTGTGTGCACTTCATGCCACCCAAACCAATCCAACAATTATTTGACAATTAATGGACTTAATTGTCTTCAGCAGCTAGGACATGCCTGTCAGGAAGGAGATAGATGTGAGCTTGGGGGTCCCACTAATTTATTCTTTACTCTTGAAAGAGGTGAAAAAAAAGGCAAAAATAATTCTGATCACTTTTAAAAACACAAAGTCTTTTTTAAAAGGTCCCCCAGCAGAAGTTGCAATGAATCTGTTACAGGAATTTTCGGAAGTATTTGCTGGGGTTGTGAATTGTGGGGCTCTGTTTCATACAGTGGCATCTTTGAAGGGTTTTTGAAGATTGTCGGGGCTGCTTTTCACTCCAGTTGACTTGTTTTGATCTTTTTTTTACACATGAATGAACAGGAGTTGAAGTCCTTTATGTTTCTGCTGAAGACTCTTAGCTGGAAAACAAGAATTCTGACAAGAGTTGTGCATTAATACACTCAGAACTGAGATCACCTCCCATCCAAACCAGCAATACTGGAATTCCACGGGGGTTTGATGCAGGGCATCAGCTCAGTTGGAAAAGATTTTCCCCTCCCCTATTTTTTCCTTCTCCTCCCCTCCCCTTGAGTTGCCCTTGGAACAGGAGTTGAGCCATTGACATCAGTGCTGTAGAAAGTGTCTGTCAGTGATGGCTCAGTGGTTTGGTTTCACTCTGACCTCCTGGTTGGATTTTTTTCTCCAAGGATAAGTCTGCAGGGGAAATATTTCCTGCTTGGAATATGTGTCAGCATTTTGTTGCAGTCGAACTTACCATGGAGTTGGAGAGGAAAAAAAAACCAAAACCATGACCTTGTTCTGTTGAAATAGAAGATAGTTTTTGTCTGAAGACCCTTCAGGGGCTGAATCAAGATGGCTTGGTTTGGGGGGGGAATATAGGCTTGTGTGGGATAAAATCTATGATAGAGAGAAATTGAGGAAATAACTGGCTTCAGTGGGAATTGGTGGAAAAACATTAAATATCTGCTTTTTTTTGTTTGTTTTCTGTTTCCCTGATGTTTATCCTCCTGCCACTGAGAGAAAGGAGTGAGGAGGTGGCTGGTTTAAGAGCAAACTAAAGGCAAACCTTGTTAATATCAACAGAAAGTTTTTTTGGCCTTGGTACCAAAAGAGCAGAAACTCTTACTCCCAACTTCCTTTGCACATGGAAAAAAAAAAAAATCCCAACCAAAAGGTTAGATGAACAACAAGAGCTCACTGAGTTTATTTTCCAGGTTAACATAACATAAAACTGTATCCTTGCTGAATTCTTAAGCTGGAACTCAGGCTTTGCAAGGTCTGTGGGCCTGGCAGGGACAAACATCTTTTGCCCACTTCAGCACTTCAAAGGTGTTGAACTGATTAAGTCCATCTGTAGTTAGTGTGGCATCTGAAATGGAATAAAATTGAGGCCAATCAGAGAATTTGTTCATCTAAAAATGTATTGTACTTAATAAGTGTTAAGCAGACGTGTATTTTTATCAGAACGTAAGAAATAGCCATTTAAATGGTTTTTGCACTACCCTGAGTGGGAAATTCCTTTTTAAAAAAGGCTTTTTTTTTTTTTTCTGTGAAAAGCACAACTATCCTCTTAAACCACCAGGACGCTTGAGGCATGAGCCCCTTCAGCTGTTTTTCAGGGCCCCCTCTATTAGCTATCTGTCTTTTATTCAGTCTAACAACGTCTCACACTACAAAAATTGAATAACTAAAGGACCTTACAAATCACCTCAGGAGGCTGCTTTAGAAATAAAATAGTTCCAGACCTTGATGTATTACTGCTGGGCAGGAAATGAAGTCTGGAAAATGCATATTTGAATACCTGTAGCCCATTGATCATTCCCTGAGCCCTGCACTGTACTTATCCAGGGAGAGGAGAGAAATGCCAACAGGTTCTTGCCTAAGGGAAAGTGTCTGTTCTTCGAAACAGGGGTAACTTGTTTGTTTTATGGACACTTGCTGCTTCAGGTTGGGAGCTCTGCAGTGACCCTAAAGGGCAAAGAGCTGCCCTTGATGTGTTTTGAGTGGGAGTTGAGCCACTGGTTCCTCTGAAGGGTTTAGTTCTTCAAAGTCTTAACTGATGGGCTGCCTTGAAGTGCCACCAGCAGTGCTCTGAGCCTGCAGGAGATGGATTTCCCTTTGGTGAGAGGTGAGTTATTCCTGAAATATGAGCACTGAAACAAGGGTCATCTCAGTTAATGTGCACATTTTAGCCCTGGGTCTCCTGGCAGAAGGGACCGAGTACCTGTGTCTTCCCTGTGGCAGAACTGGGATGGATGAGGCAGGAAGCTCCTTGGTGAGGAAGAAAAAATCCCAGATTCCAACAGCCTTGGAACTATCAGGCTGTGGGATCTAGCTGGGAATGAGCCTCTTCCAGGCACTGGCCTACCAAGTTCTTTATGCTGCAGAAATGCCCAAGGGCTGGAGCAGCTCTGGGAGCAGCAAAGGCTGAGGGAGCTGGGGCTGTTCAGCCTCCAGAGCAGAGCCTGAGAGGGGCCCTCAGCCATGGCTGGAGGGGCTGCAGGGAGGGGGCAGAGGATGGAGCAGGCTCTGCTCGGGGGGCCCAGCAATGGCACAAGAGGAACGGGCAGGAACTGATGGCCAGGAAGTTCCAGCTGGACAGGAGGAAGAACTTGTTGGCTGGGCAGTGCCCCAGCCCTGAAGAGAGAGCAGAGAGGGGGTGGAGTGTCCTCCCTGGGGCTATTCCAGAGCTGTCTGGACACACTCCTGTGCCCTGTGCTCTGGGCTGGCCCTGCTGGAGCAGGGAGGTGGCACCAGATGCCCACTGTGGTCCCTTCCAGCCTGACCCGTCCTGGGATTCTGTGATTGTTTGGCCCATGAGGTGTTGTGTGTTGGATTGCCTGGATGACATGATGGGAAGCATTGATGTGCTTTGATTCCTTGGGGACTTGAGTGTCCTGAGCCATCCCGGGTGGGAAGGCTGTGAGTACTGACCTGGTGCTTTTCCTCCAGGGAATGAGTGTCCTAAGGTGATGTTCACAGCTGGGAAGGGAAAGCCTGATGCAGGGAAAGCAGAAAACCCTCATGAAAGTGGAGTGGCACAACTTGTGTCCAGGGGAACTCACTGTGTGAGTGCCTTGGACTCTGACAGAGTAAACTACACCTGCAATGACAGTTCTGGGGCTGAGTGCCTACAAATCATTCAGAGGTGTGTCTGTGTGTTCAGGTGGGGGTTTAGAGCAGCAAAGTTTGTGTGTTGAGCAGAGCCACCCCTGCACTGGGCATTCCTTGTGCTTTCAGGGCGTAATGGCTGAAAGAGTCTTGAAGGGGGAGATGTATCTGTGCAACTTTTGGACAGTTTAGTCAGTGTTTTGACACAGAATTAGAGTGAGGAGATCCCACTTTCTAGAATACTGTATTTGTCCTCATGGCCACATCTCTCAGAACAAATTCATCACTTCCTTAAAACCGACTCCTTTTAGCCCAGAGAGACACTGCCCTGACCTAAGTGAATAGGGCAGTGCTTTCCCAGAGGGGGCAGATTTCCCCTCTGATCTGGGAGGAATGAGGTGGGATTTGTGACCATCACTGGGTACAGAGGTTATCCTGGAACTGCCCTATGTTTATTTTCCAGTAATGCTCTTCAGTCAGGAATTATGTGCATTTGGCATCTGTTCTAAGCAGCAAGAAGACATTGGTGGCCTCAACTTTCTCTTTCTGGTGTTCTCTTAAGCAGAAACACACTTGCACATCAGCAGGGCCACTAGATCTAGTAATGAGGCAGCTCATATAAATTGACTGTTTTTCCTTACTAGGAAGCCCTGAAATGTAAATGCTTTCACTCAATCAAGCTTTGAAATTGTTGTTGAAGAACAATAACTAGACTAGTCTGACTTTCAAAGAACTAGCAAAGATGGACTACAAATGACAGCATTTAAAATATGTAAATGTGTCTCTCAGTGGCATATTTTTCAGCTCCTGGTCCAGCAGTTATTTCCACTGCCTGCTCAATTTTTATTTTTATTGGCAATATTATGCTGACCTGTTTGTATTCTCATATTCTGTTTGTAGCAGTAGTTTGGAAACACAGAATTCCTGCATCCTGGAGACATGGCATGCCAGTAATCCTCCTTTTGCAGCCACAAGTGTGGCTGTAACAGCTGTTTGTGTCA
>NW_021940593.1:4163448-4164287 GCF_001715985.3 Manacus vitellinus
TTTTTTTCCCATAGAAACAATATATTTTACTATTGTTTTATTCCACTATTGTTAATAAATTTTACTCTTTGCAAAGTCTTCTTAACTCATCAGGCCTTTTGTTCCACAAAATGGTTGGGACCCACTGAAATCCACAGAAATTATTATCAAGCTCAATGTACTTCTGTGATCTTTGAACCATTGGTAGGGACTGTTTTGTTTAAGTGTGGGAAGTTTCAGATACACAAATGAGAAACTTCTGCTCTGTTGCCCTTTCTTCAGTAGTTTGGCTTTTTTTTTGTTATCCTTCCGAATTTCCCTTTACTGCTTTTTATGGAAAAATTAATTGCAAAAATCTTGGCAGTGCACTTTCTAACTTTCTACCAATTTGAAGGGGGTTTTTTTATTATTTTATGGGGGAAAATATAAAGCAGAAGCAGCATTTAATGGAGAGGGATTCTCCAAAAGTTACAGAACAAGGGGGAATGACCTCCATGTGTCTTCTCTCTTATATGGAACTGTAGGAAATTTTCATAGCCTTACATTTATTTCAATAACAGACATCAATCACTCAGATGTTATTTTACAGGCTTTGTTGATACAGGTGTTGTTTAGTTTCTCCTTGACTCAAATACCATGTTCTATAAGATGTGTTTCTTGTGAGTCACTTGCCAAGTATGTTTGTCCTGATAGGAAATCCATTCCAGTTCAATTAAATGGGGCATCAGCAAGTCCTGTGGAGCACAGTGATACAGAATGGGAAGAAGATGCTTTTCTTTGAAGAGAGAGGGTTTAGGAGCACTAACTAGGAGCTCTCTGTGTATTTTCTGTGGGAAGAAAACAACAAGGAAAAAAAACCC
>NW_021940593.1:4164897-4167060 GCF_001715985.3 Manacus vitellinus
TGCAGCCTCTCTCTGCTCTCCTGGCAGGATCTCAGAGCTGCACCAGTGGGGGCCATTCTTCAAATCTCCCCTGCACAACCTGCAGGAAAACAATATTATTTTTCATTTAATGAGCTTGAGCACACGAGCAATTAAGAAGGCATAATTGAATGAAGCTAATCAGGGAGACACAGCCGCTGGCCCCTGGGACACTGCTCAAGTCGATTGCTCCTCATATTTACAATTTTATCTGTTTAGTTAATAAAACAGAGATATCCAGTGGCACAGGGAGTGGGTTTACAGCTCCAGGGGCTGAGCAGTTTGGTTTCCAAGACTTAGAGTCTTTATTCTATTAAGGAGAGGTGGTGATTAACAGGGGAGGAGAGTGTCTGCTTGGCCAGTAACACTGAGGGCTCGGAGAAACAGGATGGAGACCACTGGGTTTTAAATGTCTTTGAACTGCTCAGCACCCAAACTGCAGACCCAAACCAGAATTTACGTGGCCTTTACACAGCTCCAAATAGTCAGTGACCCCATTGTTGTCTGATAATTAAAACAGTTATGAACATACTGTCAGGGAAAGGTAAACTGTGCCAATGGCTTTGGATAAACTCCTAGTTTCTTCATTATCCCGAAATAAACCCATAATGAACCAGAACCTCCCCCCCCTACTCATTTTATACTTAAAGAACAAAGACTTGCACATGAAAAGAAAAAATCCTGTATCTGTGATCTGCTGTTTTCTTACCATCCTTGTGGGTAGAACCTTTCTATAATTAAGTACTAGAGGTATGAAAAGAAAAATACCTTATCTGCTTGTTCTTCCAGTGTAATCAATGGCTTGGGATTTATTTTCATTGTGGATCTGGCTAATACAAAATTAATCAACCTCTCCATTACAGTCAGCCTGGATATGGAGGAGAGGCTGAGTAGTTTCGTTGTCTGTGTGATAGATAAAATCAAAAATAGGGCTGAATGGCATTAGAAAGGGAAGAGTTTGGGTGTTACTGAAGGCTAAGAACGCCTTATAATGTATAGAAATACCCGTGCAGTTGCTGTCTCATCTGCAGGATTATTTCCAGTGTTATCCCTGAGGGGAAAACCCTACAGGCAGCATTTGAAAGCTTCTCTGTATCCTTGTATTTCCAGCTCCAGGAGTAAAACTGAGTCTGGCTTGAGGCACCACTTCTGTCCTGCTGCTGCTGGCCTCTGTGTAGCCTGTGGGTCCAAAATATTACTGTACTTTCTATAATTTATAATCAGGAAAAACCACATCCTCTTTGCTGCCCATCCTTAGCGATGTAAAACTTCCCCGAGTGTGCACTTGGGTTGGACTGACCTTGCAGTACCACCTGCTGATCCTTGTCCTTTCTAGTCCAGTGCTGCTTTGAAAATGTTTGTGTGTCTGTTGGTATTTGGAGGGGAGTTGTAGGGAGTGAGAAAGTCCCCCTGATGCCTTTGCAATAAGAAGCTGAATTGCATTTCATGTTAATTTATGTAAAATTAACGTGCATGTGTAATTTAACATAAATTGCAAGTTCAGCTTCTTATTAGCAACAGGAGCAGTAGGTTTGTTAACTGTTTTTATGGTTTTTCTTGGCTATTTTAAAGAACCAGTTAGGTTGGAAAAGCCCTCCCAGCCCATGGAGTCCCCCCTGTGCCAATCCCCACCTTGTCCCTCAGCCCAGAGCACTGAGTGCCACATCCAGGCCTTCCTGGGACACCTCCAGGGATGGGCACTCCAAACCTTCCTGGACATGCCATTTGTATCTGAGGAAGCACAAAGGTACCACTACTGCCTTTTAGAGAAAGTGATTTTTTTTTTTTTCCATGCCTTCAGCTCTCCTGAGACAAGTGACAGACAGAGGGATTCTGATGATAATCAGTATATGTCCTGTTGGGTGTTTATTTTTGAAACTGTTTTCTAAGTGGGTAAAAATGGAGAAGTAAATATTTTCAGGGTTTGGAGTCAATATTGCAAGAGATATGAAATGTCTTTTTCAATGTAGCAGGAGTCTAGTGACTCTCTTCTTGTAATTGCTCTCTCGTTTGATGGTAAAGGTTTCAGACAGCAGATGAGCCTTGTTTAGACTTCATTTTCACTGTGTTATTAAAGAAAAAAATTAACCCTCCTCAAATCATCCTGTTTAAAGTTTCTGGAAGGAGTCTTTTAGTGTTTAGAGG
>NW_021940593.1:4168157-4175510 GCF_001715985.3 Manacus vitellinus
ATCTATGATGGTCAGAAAGCAGTTTAGGCTTCAATTATTGAACCCCTTGGACCATAATTTATTAATGAGATACTTCAAAGGATGACACTTTCTGTGAAGTCTTATTAGTTTGTGTTTTTCATGGATGAGGAGCATGCAAAATGGATATGACTCAGGTGGCATCCAAGGGTTGCACACTATCACAGATGCCTTCACCTTTTCTGGGGGAAAGGACCTTCTTGTCTGTGACTTCAGAACCTGCTTTCCACTCAGAGCTCCATACCTTTGCACCCAGGCTGTGGAGGCAGCATTTCCTAGATCCTTGGCTAATTAACTTTTGCATCCCTGAATACGTGTCAACATCCTCTGTGCAAAAATAAGACCATTTGACAAAGCCCCAGGAACTTGGTTTCAAGTAGTAAGCTCATTCCCTGTGATTCCTGGGTTCTGCTACTGCCCATCTGCCTGGAAATGAGCTTTAAAAACAGATTTGGGGCCTTTTGGGGCTTTTTTTGGTTGCTGATGTTGGATACGATTTCTTCTGCTTGAAATATCTAAACCCTTGCACAGTGTCTTCAAGTTCCTTCAAGACAGTGTTCAGTGGTAATTAAATCATGATTTAGTTCAGACACTTTATCAGGGTCCATATTTGAAATGAGAAAACACCCAGCTGAGTCCCCAGTCGTGCAGAGGGTTGTTCCTGCAGGGCTGGGATGCAGGAGGCTCTGGTCTGTGCTGGGTCATTCCGGGCAGTCCCACAACTGCAGGACGTGGCAGCACATCCTCCAGAACGGGGGAAAGAGGGGGAAGGTTTGTGCTGAGCTGTTGGAGTTCAGATGCAGGTGTGGAAAGTCAGTTTGGCCAGTTTTATCAGCATTTGAGTGAGGAGCTGAAAGAGCTGAGTGTCTTCAAGGCCAGGGGTTGCCTTGCTCCCCTTGCTTTGCATGAAGGACAGCAAAGGCACTCCCTCACCTTCTGCTGCTGCTGCTGCCTCGTGTCTTGATTAAATCCCAGGAAGATGTTGATCAACATTCCCTTCATTAGAGGCATCAGGAGGAAGGTATTTATAGGCACAATATGTAAATGTTCCCCATACTGCTGGTTAATTACCTGGAGCCTCACCAGTCCTGGGAGTGGCAGGTTAATTAGCACAGCCTGTTTTCCCCTGGGGTGGCCGTGGGTGACCTGCTGCAGGTTTGGCACAGCTGGTGCCCCGTGGAAGGTTCTGGAACTGTTGGAAGAGTTGCAGCTTGGGAGAGGTGACTTCAGCAAAACAGCTGCTGGTTGTTCTGCCACAGAAGGACTCTGACAACTTGGCTTTGGGTTTTGCTTCATAACATGAGTGTTGAGGATGAGGGGAGAGGGGCTGGAGTCTTAATGATCCAAAGGGAGTTTGAGGTTGCGTGTCTGTGTAACCCTTTTCTAGTCTAATTTAGAAAGTGCTGCTTTTGAAAGGAAACCATAATCTCAAAAAACACAGTTCAATGGTATTCACATGGTAATGGGATATTTTTAAATTTTACACCTGCTTTAAAAAATGAGAACATTCCTGTGTATATGGCAAAATTCCATGAAGTTTTTTTCCTAAATTTAGTCTTAAAACTTCCTTTTGTTGCTTCTTTCTCTTGCCTGCGCTCATCTCAGTCAGTTCTGTGGAATGCAAGCTGATGTTTTTCTGTCTCTGTTGTAAACAAACAAAAAAAAATCTGGACTGAAATAGGAGAAAATCTTCAGGGGAAGATGAGAAGCCTGATTGTTAAATATGATTTTCAACCTCAACATTGACTGTAAAGCCTAAAACTTCACCCTTTAGGAACAGGCCAAAGCTAAATATTATTGGCTCACCTATAAGTTTAGCTGATCCTCTCTCAAGTTTCAGTTAATAAATGCTAATTTATTTGGTTTTAAAGAAATTTCAGCAGTATGAAAGGTTATGAGTATGAGCCTTGTACTGATGGTTAAATGTCTGCTTTTGTACAGCTGTCAAAAATTACTTTACATACTTTTATAATACCAGGATTCAGTTTAATTCCCAATATTAAATATTTTTCATCTTCCTGTATGAAAGGTCTGTCTCGAATGAACCAGAGGCACAACAGGGAAAACGCAATTTCAAAAAATATTGAAAATAACAGGAAATTTGAATGCTGGGTGCATAGGAATGGTTAAATGCAGGTTTAATCAACTTTGGAAGTTTAAGCACTTCTGAAGATATTGCAGCTTTTCTTGACTCACCCAGTGCTTTTTAATGGTCTTAAAAATTACTTTTGGTAATAGCAATTTTAGATGCTGCTTGGCATAGTGTCATATTTTTATGTGCTTTACAGTGTTTTCAGACACAAGTATGATTTTAAAGACTCTTGTCAACTCTGAAACTGCTTGTAAAATGGGAAGTTATTTCAATCTAAGAGCACATTGCCCGAAAGAAGGATGGGTCTGCATTTTTCTAAAGCTGTAAAAATAAAATAGCAATCCACAGCACTTGCAGGGTAATTTTCACGTAGCAAACCCTTTATAGATATTATATCTGTAAAAAAAAAAAAAAAAAGAAAGGGAGGTGGAAGAATGGCAAAATAAAGCCACAAAACAAATTGCCCTTTCCAGATGCATATTCTGAACTGGAACGGGAGGTTACAATAATGGTCTTTATTTGGTTTATGTCCCTTTTGTATTTATTATCCATCAGCCTCACTTTTTGTCCAGTTAAAGACAAAACCAACCCCAAGTTCAGCCACAGTCAGATCGTCTTTCACTCAGATCATCTTTCACTTGGGGTTTCTGAGCTATAAATTTTAAAGTAGTGCTTAACTCCCATCAAAGCAAAGAAACTCTGTAGGTTTAAGGAGCACCACAAACGTGTTTGAATCAAACTCCAGTTCACTGCTGTTCCTTCCCAGATCCTACAATTAGAGATTTCTATCAGGAAGAGCTGAAAACAGCCCGTGAAAGCCCTTCTTATGTGATTTTCAATGCAGAGCAATCGTGGTGCAATGTAAAGGTTATGCCAGGCTTATCCCAAACTGCACAGCTGGAGTGCTGAATTCAGGCACACAGGAAACAAGGCTGGGCATTTTCCCCTTACACTGGGTTGCTTAGTTACTCAGTTTAAATGTATGGTTCTATGTGGCTCTTTATGAGGAACCTCAGTCTGTAAATCGGGATGTTCAGAGATCCTTTCATGGGATTTTTCCCCCCCTCAGTGAATGTTTCCTGCTGAATGGAAGTGGAGGTGAGTCCGAGGGCTTTCAAAGGAGTGTTTCCTTTGTGAGCAACTGGGGGAACTCTGAGAATAAAGTACATCAGGCAGATATAAATGTGAGGTGTTTTAACTCAGCCACTGCCCCAACCTGCTGGAATTGCAGTTCTTGCCTCTCCAATTTAAACCCAGTGGAGAAGGCGTTCTCGCTTTCCCCACGTGCTGCCAGCTCAGAGAGCTTTGCTGGGAGATTCAACCTGTAAAAACCCACAGGCTGGAGGTTTCACTGTGTTCACAGTGTGCTGGTTTTGTGAACAGTGTAGGTCTCTTGAACCAGGCTTTCTCAGGGGCTGGTCCCATCACCAGCCACCGCGGCGGGTCAGAGCCGCCCTCGTGGCACTTGCTGTCCTGGCAGGGTTTTAGGAGGTGAGTGAGTGCAGGTGTCTGACTTTGGGCCATCACATGTCTTGTGTGTGGCACACACACCAGCTCTCTTTAATTTCCAGCCAGTGATCAGGCAGAAATCAAGGGTCTATTTCCTTAATGAATGACTTAGTAATTTCTTATTTAAAATGGCCCCAGTATTGTCAGGGACTCAGGCTTGAGGGCTGGACTTACTGTTCTGACTGTGCATCTCCAAGACTTTTATAGGAGTGGTTTTTGGGCTTAACCAAGTAGAAGAAATGGGGGAAAAGGTGTTAAATACTTCAGAATCATGGAATGGTTTGGGTTGGCAGAGACCTTACAGGCCATCCTGTTCCACCCCCTGCCATGGGCAGGGACACCTCCCACTAGCCCAGGTTGCTCCAAGCCCCGTCCAACCTGGCCTTGGACACTTCCAGGGATCCAAATTTCTCAACCTGTCTCCACCTTTGACTTCCAAAACCCTCTTCCACAAGCTGTTTTCCTTTCTTTCTCTCTCACCGTGGGTGGAAAGGACCATGGTTGAAGAAAAGAGTAAGCTTGAAATCAAGACTGTTGCTGAATGCTGAGTGTTTTATTCTCACAAGAGCAAAACTAAAATGCTTAGAAATGCAGAGGGGAAGAAAAAAACATAACCAGTACAGACTTTTAGCTCTACTTTAGGTTCTGGAAAACTCCCCTTTGCTCACTTAGGCTTTTCTCGGACTCTGCTCCTGCTCTTTGGAAAATAATTTTGACTTGCTGGGTCACACTTTTTCTGGTACCAAACAACTTGTCATTGCCTTGTTCCTACAAAGGTTGTCTTTTCAGCATTTGATGCTGAACTATCCAGGATTTCCTCTAAAATCACGTGTATATCAAATAAAGTGGCTTTAGTGGGTGCTTGAAGAATTTTCCGTATTACCATCTGTGTTATTGGCAGCACATAGTCCCTGAAGGGGATCAGAGTCCTGAACTCTCCCTAAATTATTGTTTGCTGCAATATTTAGGGATGATAAAGAGGTTTATTGAAGACATGGAGGGTAGGGAATGGTTGAATGCTGCCCCATGCTGAGGTGGTGCCATGTGAACAAGCCATGAATAGGTTCCAGTGAAGCTTGCTCCAAGATGTTGTGGATGCTGCACACTTTCATGGATTCAGGAAGAGTTTGGACAAATTAACAGAAATAAAAGATAATCTTAGAGTTAACACTGTATTCTTTTCTGCCTCAGGCAGCAGCCCAAGGGAAGTAAGGGACTGATGCTGAGGAATAATAGAGCCTTTCCCAGTTGCTGACGAGGTTTAGAGTCTGATCCTTGTTTCAGTTACAAATCAAAGAATAAAGTAATAAAATAGTTTCCTTCAGCTGTTAGTGGGTAGAACTTTATTAAATAAAAAGTCTTTGAGGTTGGGCTGAGCATCTGCTGGGAACTGAGTCAAGTTTTTGGGGCTGCCAGTTGTACTCCCTGGGACTGTTGAAATAAACCCAAACAAAACTATTTGACTATAGAAAAGCCAACTTGAATGTAAGATAAATTGTGAAATAACTCAGAGTAACGATGGGGTGTTTCTGCAGCAGCTGGAAGAAGAGTTGGTGATTAGCATATTGAAGTGAATTTTTTTTCCCAGTTTAATTTCAGGAGTGCTCAGGAGGAGATGACAGTTATTCCACAGAATCTTGTCCCCAGGAATGTTCAGGCTGACTGTTTGTTTTCCAGGTGAGCCTGTTCTCCCTGCAGGGCACCTCACTAATTTTCTGTGTCAGGGTGTAAAACTCTTTCTGTCTTTGAGGAGCCAGGACTAGGTTATTGAGCTCTTCTCAAAGTTGTGCTCTGTTGCTGGGAACACAAATCCCTTCCCAGGTGTTGGGGGAGACCTTTTTCTGGTTAAAGTCACTTAAATTTTTAGGGCTTTGTGGGACAAGCTGTTTTTATTATTAAACTTTGAAGCAGCTGATGTGACCTTGCAGCCATGTGATCTTCAGACACTGCTCCCAGCTAGTTCAAATGGTTTATTTAGCTGGATTTTAGGGGTGTAGGAGCTGTGAATGGTTATTTTGAGTTTTCCAGGTGATTGTGTTTAGTAGGGGGAGGTTACAGGCAGCTCTTGATGGCTGTGACTGCCTCTGTGGTCAGACTGTGAATGTGTGTGAGGCTGTGAGTGTAGGAATGTGGGGCTTGTCAGAAATGCTGGTAGGGAGAGATTTGAAAAAGCTGCTGTAGCCTCGTAACCTCCACATACAGTGAGGGGTGGAGGGGTTCAGGTTCTTAAATGTTCAGCTCCTCCTTAGCCTGTTGTTCATAGTGGAAGGTGTCCCTGCCCATGGCAGGGGGTTGGGACTGGGTGATCTTGAAGGTCCCTTCCAGCCCAAGCCCTTCTGTGAGTTGGGAGTCCCTCTGGGGGTTCAGAGCAGGAGATCAGTGTGGGGGGTCCTTTGAACAGGAGGAACTGGTCCTTCAGAGGGTGGCAGTGCCCTGGCAGAGAGGGGTGTGTGAGGATGCAAGTGGCCTTTGGGATGGTGGGAATGAAGAGAAGAGAGTCTGGGAGGGGAAAGGGCAGTGCTGGAAACTGCAAACCTCCACAGTTGATGGGGGGGGTGGTTGGAAGGGGCATCCTTAAATCCCAGCCTGTTCTGTGACCTTGGAATCACAGAATGGTCTGGGTTGGAAGGCACCTTCAGGATCATCCAGTTCCAACCCCCTGCCATGGGCAGGGGCACCTTCCACTGCAGACCATCAAGTGTCTTTGGAGCTCTGTGGGATTCCCCACAATGGAATTTTGTTATCAGCTACTTCAATAATATTTTCATTTTTAAAGGTGATTCTGTTTGCTTTAGCTGTGAAGAGAGAAGTCCTCAAAGGAGGGGAACTGCTGGATGGGAGGGGGCTTCAGGAGGGCAAGAGGAAAAGAAGATGCTCAGGCAGCTCTGTTGGCAGAACACAGGATGATTCAAGTTGTGTTTGTTTCTGCTCAGGCTGTTTGACCTTGCTGAGTGTCTTCCCTAGGACAGTGATTGAGGGTTTCCTCTGAGCCACCTCATTAAAAATAATTAGAAATTAAAATAATGAAAATTAGCCATCAGAAACCAAATAGATCTGAGCCCTGACACTGTTACATGGAGAGTGTGCTAAAGAGCTTTTCACTTTGTTCCCAAGGAGACAGGCCCTTTATTTACCTGCCTTTGCCTTGGTTGTAGAAATGTGAAGCAAAAGCACAGTGAAGTTAATGAGAGGAACATAAATGCTTTTCTGCAAGCTTTTAGGAAAACCTTCAGAGCTTGTTGTTTTATTTAGCAAGTTCTGTTTGCTTTTCCTGTAAGGTCCTTAGGGCAGGGGTGAGGGCACTGCTACCTCAGGATTCCATTTACCAGCATTGCTGCTTAAACATAAAACACACCGTGAAAACTGGAGGTAGGGGAGCTCATTTATTGTAGTGCCTTTTCTTTTTTCAAGTGTGTTTGATATATCATGATTTGACTGCAAAGACTGCCCCATTATGCTCAGGAATTTCAAGGACAACTTGAGGTAAAACAATGGCTAGAAGAGTTGTACTGAGGCTCCCAGACATGGGGCATTTTTCTGTTCTCTGGTTTTAAAGTCTTGTGTTAACATCTCCTTCAGAAATCTATTATTATGTCAAATATTCTGGCAGTTTTGGTCACCACAATATAGGGAAGATCTGAAGCCATTAGAGAGTGTCCCAAGGAGGCAACGAGGATGGGGAAGGGCCTTGATTGGAAGCTGTGTGAGGACACTGAGGGCACTTGGTGTGTTCA
>NW_021940593.1:4176779-4178150 GCF_001715985.3 Manacus vitellinus
CATGGTGGAAATTATGTGAAATAATCTGTAAACTCTTATCTATGCACTAAAACTACGTGTTTGTTCATGAATCTGTTATTGGTGCCACTGCAAGTTTCCTACTTCCCATCCTGTTTGTTGTTTGTATTTTTTTTTCTCCTCTAGCTGTAGAAATAGTTCTGGCTGTTGCTCTTATTTTTTTCTTTTCACTGAAATTTATCTCGTGGTAGATTTTATTGCTTCACCTGCTCACACTTGCAGTAAATCCTCTGCAAGTTGTTGAATTTCTCTCTGCCTTTTCTCTGAGACTCTCCAGATCCAGATTGGAATGAGCATTCATTTTAACTGTACTGTACAACTGCTTTGATTATAATTCTGGACATTCCAATGTGTCTGATGGAAAACCAGCTTTGGAAAAAGGCTGCTAACATGTGATCTGACTTGTAATGTTGCTAATTTTCTTACTGAAAATAGAACTAAAATTTGGTCTGATTTGGGTTAACTTTTCACTGGGATACTCAGCAGGGAGGAAATATCATGGAACATGGATGATAGGGGGAAAAGCTCGTTGAGTTTCTTTTAAAAAATAATGATTCTTCTTTTGGTAAGGCATATGAAATTTTAAGAATTAAAAATTGTCCCTGCTTTTGGATTTTTATTTGAATTTTTATTTGTTTGTGTGTGTGGTGTCATTGTTGAATGGGGAATAGCAAAGCTGAGCTTCTTTCACCTGACAAAGAGTTTGTTGAGGAGTCGTTGATCTAAATCCTCATCCTCTAGAAAATTATAACACACACATCTCTGGAAAGAAAAGTTAGGAGTTATTTTTGTTATGGTTCTGGAATTTTCATAGCATCCAGTGAAAAGAGTAAGAGGGGGAAAATTAGTCCTTATTTCACGTAGATAATGCAAACATGGCTTATCTTCCCACCCACAGGAAACTACAATGATATGAAAGATACGGTTTTCCAGATGATTTATTTGTTCTGTTAATGCCTTCAAAAAAAAAAAAAAGCTTTAAAGTAAAATAATAGCTAATTTAATTTTAAAAAAAAGAGATAATCAATTGTTATGTATCAACCTAGAGCATAAAAGGTGTATGTAGGAAGAGTTCATTCTTCAGTAATTTTATTTAGACTGCCTAGGGTTTAGTGGGCATGGTGATTTTGGGTCAAAGGTTGGACTTGGTGATCTTTGGAGGTCTTTTCCAACCCCAGTGATTCTGGGATTGCAGTCCAAGAGGGGTGATGAATCTGTGCAAGCGGAGTCACTGGGGTGAGGAAGGGGAGTGATGGGCACCTGCCCCAGCTCTCTGTATTTCTCAGTGTCTGTGTGGAGGGAGGGGATCCTGCCCCTCTGGCCAGCCCTGGGCAGGCACATCTGCAGGGCTGG
>NW_021940593.1:4178457-4184710 GCF_001715985.3 Manacus vitellinus
CCCAGCCCTGAACAGATTGTCTAAAGTGTATGAAGTCTCCTCCCTGGGGCTATTCCAGAGCTGTCTGGACACACTCCTGTGCCCTGTGCTCTGTAACTGGGTGTTGTTCAGGCTGTCCATCCCTATCAGCAGCCTCAAGGAATGCTGTGCTGTCAGACCATCCCCGTGCTGTTCAGAGGTTTGGTCTTGCAGTCGAGCTCAGGAGAGCAACACAAAACTGTTGCTGGAGGAAATCCCAGTGCTGCAGAGGTGTCCTTTGGGGATCTCACCCAAATGGAGATCTGAACAAAAGCTTCACTGTTTTGATCTCCCTCTGTAGGTCTTGTCTGTGCTGGGGTAATTATAGTCTGGAACGAGCTGCAGCGATTCCTTTGAAGTCAATGAATGTGTAATTTTTACCACGAGCTGGGAAGTAGCATTTACCTCAGCTTGCTCTTGGTTTTAATTCACACATGGTTTTCTATTGGGATTTGTGTGTAAAGTGTTTAGACCTCAAAAAAAAAAAACCCAGAACAGTGATACTTGAGTATTTCTTCCCTTGGCCAGAACTCAATTAGAAGGTGCCATTCCATAGAAATGGGGTGCAGCCGTCCATGGATCAGAGGAGCCTCGAAATGTCTGTTTAAAAATGGGCTGCAGTCTCCCAGGCAGTCCTGTGTGGTGAAAGGGGAAGGAGAATGGTTGTCTCTTACCCCGCTGGGTCAGTGGTGCTTTGAGGCTCTTTGAAAATAAAAAGTGCTTCTTAATTAACTTCTGTTTCTGTGGGCTTTAGAAGGGGCACTGTTCTTCTTCCATTTAAAGCAGAAAACCCAATTGTTGCCAAAATACAGTCATCACATGTGCTATACATGCTTTTATGTATTTTAAGGCTACACCTGTGCATTTGCTAGCTCTGCATGTACTGCTTTGTCTTTGAACCTATCTTTTGAGTGCACCAACAAACACTTACTTATTTTCTTTCGTTATTCTGCTCTGCTTCCATTGATGACTCTAAACTTTTGACTCCAGACTGGCAATATGAGGGTAAGATGGCAAAATGTGACTTCCTGAACATTGCTCGTCTGCTTTTGATTTGTGTTTTCCTTAGAACATTGTTAAAATTCTGTTCACTGAGTAGATCCTTTTGTTGCATTTAAATTCAAATTATGTTTGTTTCTGTTGTGAAACTTTAATTACGTTTTATACCTTCTAATCATTCTTTTATTATTTCTTTGGGTTAAATTACCATTGTATTACCTCTGTCCCGACGGAGCTGTGCTTCACTGTTGGGATGGGATAGAGATCCTGGTGGGATCTCTAGAGCAAGACATGAACAGATTCATTAGTGTAGCCATCCAACTGTGTCCTGATGGCCTGTGACAACAATTCTTTGCTAAGGGGGTGGGGAAACCCTGGCACGGGTTGCCCAGAGAATTTGTGGCTGCCCCTGGATCCCTGGAAGTGTCCAAGGTCAGTTTGGATCTTGGAGCAACCTGGGCTAGTGGAAGGTGTCCCTGCCCATGGCAGGGGGTTGGAACTGGATGATCTCTAAGGTCCCTTCCAACCCAAACCATTCCACGATTCTGGGATTTGGGGAGTGTGTTCATGACATGGAAAGAGTGACATAACAGACAACAGAACAAATAATATAAAGATTTTGCTGTTTAGGTGTTTGTTTTAAATAAGGATCATATCTGAGATGTTAAATCCTTTGTCATCATGTTCCCCCAAGCTCTGTAAAGTTCCTGTGAGCGAGGGATAAGCAAACAGCTCAGATTTTGATCCTCTGTGAGTGTAACTTAGCTGCCAGTTGTAGCTCATACTTACATCATACTTAAGTGAATACTTTAGCGTGCCCAATACACTGACTTAAAAAACCCCAGCAACAAAACCCCCAAGATCCTACTTTTGGAATGGGAAATAACTTTATTTTTCATCTTTATAGATTGCAAGTTGGCCAGAACAGGTCCTCCAGCCACAATAGTTCCCATTGACGAGGAGAGTCAGAACGGTGAGTGCCCCCACCATTATTTATGACACAATTATTTATATACACCAACTTCATTTTTACCATCTAACTTCTTATGTCAGTGTGATGTTACCAGAGGACAAAGTTCTGGTCGGTCTTTGGTTTTGGTGTGGTTGGGTAAAGCTGACACCTTGCTCTGCAGCTTTGATGGGAGTGTTTTGCTGCTTGTTGGTTTGCTCTTGAGTTTAATAAGGTGAGTTTGTGGACACCTCTGAAATGGCAGAACTTGCTTGCTTGTAGTCGTGGAAATCTCATAAGAAAATGAGTGACCTTCTGTTTTCAATTGTTTTAATTGTCCTCTCCAATCATACAGTTCTCACATTGTTGATCTGAGGTCTCAGCATTGCATTTGTGCAGAATACTGCGATGGGATGAAGTGCTTTGCCCTGCTGGAATCAGCTGTTACTCCTCATATTGTGACTACTCTTTCCTGCTTTTTATTTTCATATTTTATTTGGTTTTTAACCTTGTAAGCCAAGTGTGGTTTTGTGCTGTGTGTGGTGGTGGTTTATCATGTGTGGGTGCTTGAAATGGTGAACAAAGTCATGTCACGCTGGTGGAACCTCTCTGCCGTTATCCTCGGGGGAACTGCTCCTTGTTGGAGCTGCTCAAGGTCAGATGGATAACAGAATGGTAAAAAAAAACAACAAAAAACCAGTTGTTAAAGCACTTGTGTTCTGAAAAACTCTGGTACTGGAGTGGTTGTTGAAAGCAGGCTGATTGCTTCCTCCTGTGGGGGTTTTCCTTGCAATCCTGAGTGTCCAAAGGAGGGCCATGAAGGTGGTTGTGCTCTTTCGATGGGATGTGTTGGTTCTTAGCAAGTCTCCGTTGTACACTGATGTGTCTGTCACTTGTGTGGTCCTTAGTTTTGGCAGAATGACCCCTGATGCCTTCAGCTGAAATGGTTTGGCCACCAGAGCTTGTCTCTCGTAGCATTTCATCCTTTGTACTCGGTAGAAAATTAATCTATATAAATAGTTGAGGTATGTTGTGGACTTCCCATCCCTGGAAGTGTTCAAGGCCAGGTTGGACAGGGCTTGCAGCAACCTGGGCTAGTGGAAGGTGTTCCTGCCCATGGCAGGGCACGGAATGAGATGGGCTTTAAGGTTCCTCCCAACCCAAACCATTCTGGAATGTGAAAGGTAATGAGGAAAATCAGCTAAAGCAGTTTGCTGTGGTAAGAAAATGTTTTAATCCCAGGTTTTTGATATGGAACAGAAGTCATTTTCCAGAATAACTGTTGCTTGTTTTCGCAGTCAGACCCACAGTTATTGTGTGACCCTCTTGAGAGATGAGCAGAGATGTTGGGAGGTGACAGTTTCCCCCCATGGGATTAATGTCTCTTTATATCAAGTAATTTAGGTGCAATAGTATGTTAGATGATGGTTGTGCTCATGTGAGGAATTCTTCAAAGGGAGAACCTGGCATTTCTTAAGGTACAAATGAATTATTTTCTGATTTTCCCTTTGCTTAACTGAATTGGGTGATAGTGCTTGGGATCACATTAACAGCAAAACTGAATTTTTCTATGTGTTTCTTATAGGCAGAAAGTTATTTTCACCCACTGATTTGGGGTTTTTTTAATTGCTGAGTTTGAGACCTGGTTTTAACTTGTTTTAAAGACTCAGTGAGACTTACTCATAGCTCAGAGTTTGTCATTGCCACTGCACCCCAAGTTTTTGGTGGCCTTCATGTGGAGCTGCCCATGCTCTTTCCCTCCAGATGAGCATCCTGAAATGCTCAAGGGCTTTGAATCTGTAGGAGGGGTTTTTAATGGAAAAGGAGACTCTTGGCAAAATTGAAAATTGCTAGATATGGCAGATTAAATTAGAATTTGGAACAGGATGCAGAGGTTGGGGGAGAGGAAACAAGCACACCGAGTGAATCACCCTGATGTGAGGAAGGATTTGAACTGGTGCAATCCTAACAAAAAAACTCCACAGTTAGGAATATTTTGGTTTTGCTCTTTCCTATCCTAGGGAAATTGGTAAATGCTGTTGTGCTTTGATTTTATTTGGGGTTTTTTTGTTTCTCTCCCCTGCCCCTACGATGGTACAAGTGCTCCGAGGAGCAGGGGGACATCTCCTGCTCTCCACACACAAATCTCCGTGGTCATTGGGGATGTTTGGTACTCCTGCAAACCCAAGGAATTTTGGGAATGGGCTTTCCTGGCTGGAGGTGGGTTGGGTATTATTTTTGTATCTTTTCATCTCCCTGCTCTCTTGGCAGCAATCTTTTGTCAGCCTGGCTTCCCAGGGAGGCAGAGGATGTGTGATTGCTCCACAAATCCCCATCAATAACCCCCTGCAGGGAGGGATTAATGGCAAATAGGGCACAAATATGCAGGGAACAAAGCTGGGGATTTTTTTTCCCCCCTGATACTGTTGGACCAATTTATTTTCAGTTTAATTGTATGGAATGCTGGAAGAATGGACCTGATTGCCAAGGCACATTGACAATGTCACTGCAAATTTCCGTGCTGCAGCAAACATTATAACTTGGTTTTCAGGGACAATTGACAGGGAGTGAAGAAAATGTCTCTAGAGGCACAGAATCTGTAGCCTCTCCCCTGAGGGGGGCTCAGTGTGGTAATAGATCTCCCAAGGACTGTGTGTGATGCCTCTGAACTGCCATTACTTAATAAAATGTTCAGTGACTGCAGGGCTGGAACTGAAGTAATGAGCCTGAGGAGGAAGGAAGGATCCTCTCTCCATGTGCTGCTTGGATCCTGTGCCCATTCCAGCCTGGCTGCCTTAAGGCATTTTGCCTAAGGAGCAAAAATTCTTTAGTAAAAAATGTTCTGAGCTGGGAAGTTGCTGTGGCTGAACTCAGGTGTATCAAGAATGGCATTCCTTAAGAGCTGTGTTTCCATGTTCTTTTCCTACCTTTCCTTCCTGTTTCGGGAAAAATGTGAATTACTGACTTGAAGGTGCTTCAGCATCTTGATTTCTGCAAATACATCTTTCCTACAGAAATTATTCCTGTGCTGTTACTGCTGGTTTGAAATTATCTGGAAGAGGCTGCCCAGGGAGGTTTGGAGTGCCCATCCCTGGAGGTGTCCCAGGAAGGCCTGGCCGTGGCACTCAGTACTCTGGGCTGGGGGACAAGGTGGGCATGGGGCACAGGGGGGACTCTTGGAGGTCTTTTCCAGCCTCACTGATCCCATGACATTCTTGTATTGTCTCTCTGACAACCTCTAATTTCAAACTAACATATTTTCACCTATTACTTTCTATCATTCAAAAATCAGCTTTATGAAAGAAAAGGAATATTAGTTTTACCATTTCGAGTGACTTGAGAACAGCATTTCTCAAGTTTGGGATGTGTGTGTAGATGTGGAAAGAGGCCAAACTGTGATTTTGTGTTGATTTTTCTTAGTTTCCCCATAAGGGCAGTTGAAGGACTCTCTGCATTTTGCTTCACTTGGTTCACTATTTTTTTGGTAGCAGTTAACAACTGCATTTCTATAATGAACAAAAATCAAATCATTACTTTATATGTTATCATCCCTGTGAAGTATTTGCAGAGAAACTGCTTCAGTTGATTTCTAATCTAATTTATGCCATTGTCTATATGCCTGATAGATTTTTCTCACCCCTTTAGACAATCCTACAGCTCCCTAAAGTGTTTCTGAATGTTTTTGTCCAGCTTTTGACCATTCTTTCCAGATGTACCTTCACCAGTGTGGACTCTGGTTTCTCCAGCAGTGGAGATGTGGTGTGTTGTGTGTATATAAGTTAAGGTACTGCAGTCAATAAATAAAGCTTTGAATTAAGGTGAGTTTAGGTAGTCTTGGGCTGAGGATTGCAGCCCAGCCTAGTGATATCATGGCTGGGGGGATTGTGGCACTGAGTATTAGCAGAGTTTGGTTGGATCTGTGTGTGCTGATGCCATTGTGTGGTCATTAATGCCACCTCTGAGCACATTAGATTAGCCAGCAAAACTAATGTGAGCTGGGTCAGGCTCAGGCACGTAATAACATCTGGGCTAATTAGGGCACCCGGTGTGCAGTTTATTCTGGCTTTATGTTTTTATGTAGGAAGAAAGGTGATACATTAGATCTAATAACTGTCAGATTAAGTAACTTCTGTCAGGACTTGTTACCCTTGGAGAATGTTTTGGACAAATTCTAACGAGAGGAGTGGATTTGCATTGATTTGTGTGGCCACGTGGCTGCACAGTCCCAGGGCTGCTTCCAAGGGCTGAACACTGAATTTACCATGTCCAAGTGCTGTCAGCCCTGTC
>NW_021940593.1:4185312-4189274 GCF_001715985.3 Manacus vitellinus
GGGCTTGGAGCAACCTGGGCTAGGGGGAGGTGTTCCTGCTCGTGGCAGGGCTTGGAATAAGATGAGCTTTCAGGTCCCATCCAACCCAAACCATTCTGGGATTCTATGACAAGTGCTGGCTCTAGTTCTGGATCATTCAGGGCATTCCTGTGCCATTTAGGAATATGCTGGTTTGACTTGGAGAAAGGGGTTACTCTGGGTCACAGAAATCCACAGGGAAATGTCTGTCCAGGAAAGTTACTGTGAGAGCATCAGGAAGGGACTTACTGAGGCTGCTGCATTCCCTGGCATTGAGGTGGGACACCTGTACAAGTGCCAGGGTATCAAGAGACACCCAGTTGTAGCTGACTTGGTTTATTCTTCTGGTGGAACTCTTCCAAGTGCTCTGGTCCAAGTGCTGTCCTCAAATTTCTCCATGGTGGAGGAAACTTGGCTCATGCACAGGTTAATAATGTGCTTTGAGCCTTCTTGTCATGTCTTGCCTGTTTGATTGCCAGAGATGGAAATGTCTTCTGCATTCACTGATCCAGCCAATTAAAACTGAGGATTATTTGGCCTTAATCAGCTGTCCCAAGAATCATTATTAAATGCAACAGCAGGAATGTTATCAGAGCATAACATTTGTATTTCAGGAAAGGGCTGGAAGAGCAGAGCTGCTGCTCTTGTCAGGGGAGAGGGCTCAGAGTTGAGAGGAGGTGTAAGAACTTTAAGTTAGAAAATTCTCTTTTCCTCGGCTAATAAATGTCTTCAATTAGATGAAATATGGAATATTTGTTTTTATAACTTCTGTTATTTTTATAACTCCTTCCCATTCCTCATGTCAGCACCTGACTCGTGTGTTGGGGCTCGACTTGCTGCCTTTAAGATGCTTCAATCAAAATGCAAACTAGGAAGTATCACTTCTTCCCTGACAATTTGATTTAGTTTATAAATTCATGAGATGGGAAAAGAGGTCTAAATTTATGGAAATTATTTTTGTTTCATTCAAGCCTGTTTGTTCATTTCTGTTCCAAAATGATACATTCTTTGGATTTTGGTATTAAGGGTTTCATTGGGAAGTCATGAAGCAATTTGGTGTCTAATGCTATTTTTATGCCACAGATTTAAATTCACACTCACACTTTTTCATGTAGGACAAATGTGTAAAGACTGAAGAAGCTGTAAAATGGATCAGCTTCTTATTCTACTTCTATTCATCAGCTCATCACCAGTACTTAAGCAGAGCTTTTGTTAAAAGTCTCTAAAATTCTCTACTTTCAGTAATTTTTTTTTTTTAATTTATGCCTTTTAAGAAAAAAGATCAAAGTGCCAAAAAGCAGGATATAATTTGACGTGGAAGCAGGGGAGAAAAGTCACACTTTTAGAAACGGATTAATTCTTAAGGGTAGAAATTAAAGTTATTGATAGAGTTGGAAATCTTTAATTGGTTTTGTGCCATCAGCTGTCTAGAAAAATGTCCTCCCCTGGTATTGCTGCTCTTGAAGGAGGTAAAATAGTCCTTAAATTACTTTCAGGGCTTGGAGGGTTTTGCCCTTATTGTCATAATAATTAAGTGTCTCATCTCCCTCTGAGGGTTCTTAGGACTTTGTGTGGCCATCAAAGCTCTTTGTTTTTCACTCTTTTTGTCAGGTTAGACATGTTCAGGTGTCACAGCTCCAGGTGGATCTGCTGAGATGTTTCTTGCAGCTGCCATGGAGAACCCACAGGCCCTAATTCAACTGCAAGTGATTGGGTTCTGCTCACTAAATATTGAATAACTGTAGCAGTAATTAGCAGATCAGGTAAGCCCACAGCTCTTTCCTAGCTGTGTTGTTTCCAAGGCCAAAAATTGGGAACTGAATTCCATTTTGGGATAAGCATCATAGTTGTGAATCAGGACTCTGCTCTGTAATGCTGAGGCTTTTTCAAAATGTTTTTGGGATTTCCTTTTTTAGTGGAAACTCTCCTCAGAGTGACTGGAGTTCTTCTGAAGAACTCATCTCTGAGAGTTTGAGTATTGAGAATAAATTATTCAAATTCAGTACACAATCCATCCATGTTCCAGGGGTGTCAGTTTGCCTTTGCCAGTGAAGAACTGCATATTTCCACTAATTATTTCTTCCACATAATTTTGAAACAGGAGATGTTGTTTTAGTTGTAATATTCTTTGACTGTCTTCTCCTTCACAACCTCAGCAAAGCAGTGCAAGAATTGGAGTATTTAATACATTCAAAGCCTGTTTAAAATCAGTTTTCCTCTGGGGAGTGTGAGGTGATGGCTGGGATTGGTGCCCCTTGTAGTAATTGCCAAAAATGTGATGTCATTCTTTGGAGGTGTTTTGGTATCACTTTGGTTTTGGAGTGTGAAACAGAGCTCAGAGCAGGGTTGGTGGGTTTGGGGGAGCCTGGCCCAGCCACCTCCCAGGAATGGTCTGTTGTGCCTTGTGAACACAGTGGGTGCCCTGGAGGTCTCCCAGTGCTGAGAGTTCAGATCTCCTCTCGTGCCTCTGGCAAAGGTCTGGCATTGATGTCAGAGTGAATGGGTCTTCTTCTGCCTCCTGAGGAATGGGCTGTTATGGGAATTCTTTGTCAAGGGATGGGGCTCCTGCCCTGCTGCTCACAATCCATTTGCCCTTCTCCATTCAACTCTTGTGGGCTCTCTGGGCAGGTGCTCTTGTTTCAAGAAGCCCCAGCTCTGCTGGTTCTTGGGCACTGGAGCTGCTCCATCCCAGATCAGCTGTTCTTACCTGCCCAGGCTCTGCTGAGCTGAACCAACTGGGCTCTCCAAATTCCCCTATTGCTCATCTCTGTGCTGGGTGTGAATCCCAGAATGGTTTGGGTTGGATGGGACTTTAAAGCCCATCCAGTTCCACCCCCTGCCATGGGCAGGGACACCTACCACTAGCCCAGGTTGCTCCAACCTGGCCTTGGACACTTCCAGGGATCCAGGGACAGCCACAGCTTCTCTGGGCACCCTGTGCCAGGGCCTCCCCACCCTCCCAGGGAAGCCATTCCTCCTGATATTTCATCTGAATGGTTGGAGCCACTTCAGTTGTTTTCAAAGTCCAGTTAACACCAGGAGACCTGTTTGTGTGATGGGATCTCAAACTTCCCTCCCAATCCTTCCTTTCTTGTCAGTGTCCAAAAATTGTCTCCTTCTGGAGGTGCCTGAGGACCTTGGGAACCCTGTGTCCCAGGACAAAATTCCCATTCATGTTCTGAGAGGCTTTCTCTGCCCCCAGGCCTGCTTTTGAAAAATTACCTCCTTCTAAGCAAACCTCAACTCCCTTTCCATTTAAAACACTGATAAAACCCCAGTACCTTTTCACACCTGGGTGAGCAGGTTTGGCTTTGCATCTCTCATTCTTCAACATGTGTCTCAAAGGGCTGCTGGGAGCGTGGACCTGGACCAGGTGAATAATGAGCTGTCCTCAATACTTTCATAACCCTTCACACCTTAAAATGAAAACAAAAGTGGAGGGGGGAAAGCCTTTTAAATGGTCAAGCCCCAGTTTCCTTTAACTTCCTTTAACTGTACAGCAATTCAAGGCAAATTTTTCTCCCTGACATTCCCTGTGTTTTTAAGCAGATTGTTCCAAAAACATCAGTAATTTTACCTTGATTCCAACTTTGAAGTGCTAATAAGAAATAACACTTAACTTATTGCTTGTTTTGAACAGCAGAGTGCTCAGAACAGTAAAATAATTCAATAAATGATGGATTTCAAAGCTCTTCTTGGCTCAAACATAAATTACATTTGTTGCTTTATTTTGTTACACAGTCTCATGTGAAAACTCCTTGTATCCTTTTAGATTTTCAAAGTCATGTTAATCAAGCCAAATGTTGTGCTCCACAGCTCTGATATTTTTTTCCTCCTTTATCCACTCACCATTTTTCATCATTACTCTGATAATTCTGCATTTTATCCTATTGAAACAACTGTTTGGGAACATGCAGCCTGATTAAAATAAATCATTAAGTCTC
>NW_021940593.1:4190362-4201832 GCF_001715985.3 Manacus vitellinus
GGGGGGGTCGGGCTCTGCTGCCAGGGAACAATGGTAGGATGAGAGGAAATGGCCTCAAGTCACACCAGGGCAGGTTTAGATGGGGTATTCAGGAAAATTCCTACACTGAAAGGGCAGTCCAGCCCTGGCACAGCTGTCCAGGGCATGCTGGAGTCCCCATCTGTGGAGGGATTTAACAGACTTGGAGATGTGATACCTGGGACATGGGTGGTGGCCTTGGCAGTGCTGGGATAACAGTGGGACTCAGTGGTCTTGGAGGTCTTTTCCAGCCTTGGTGGTTCTGTGATCTTCACCTCTTTGCTCACTCTTGTTGATGCCTTGGTGTCTCTGTCCTTTTACAAGCATAAATCTTACTGGGTCCCTTTGGGGATTCTTTTGAGAATAATACAATGAAGTGTTGAATTCCTAATTTCTGTGGAAGTTTTGGAGCCGTGGGTTGCTCCCCACATCTGCCTGGATGGAACCATTAGCCTCATCCTTGCCTTTGACTGTCCATGAAGGACTGCACTTTGCAGTTCATTTCTCCCACTTTCCTTGTAAAAGCAAAGCAGAAGGGCTTTGTTACACTGGGGGGTTTTGCCTGCCTGTGGGTGCAAAGGATCAGCCTTTCCCTCTGCCCTGGGTGTGCAGCACAAGGTGTCAGCTCTGGGTTCTTTGCTGGGCTCCTCATCCTGAAGGCTCCTGGAAGGGATTTCCTGCCTGTTTGCCACGAGGTGCTCAGGGATGCCTGCCCTGGGTCATTAAAATCCTTTCGAGTGCAGCTCAAGCAGCTCCTAATGGAACGACAGGTTACATTTGTAAAGCGACCCTGTGGGGTTCGTTTCATGCCTTTATTCAGCATTAATGCTCCTGTTGAGGCATCACAGGGCAGCGTTGCCTTTGGAAGGGGAGTCCCTCAGGCAACAGGGCCCCCAAGATGCCCCTCCAGGCACTTAATTAATCCCAGCGGTGAGGAACTATTCCTTTTGAAGATGTGTTGTCACCGGGGCTGTTCACTCCCCCCCCCTCCCCTCGGCTTTTAAGGATCTGTGGTTGAGAGGAGCTGAAAGGGAAGGATGTGCACCTCTTTTTTTTTTGTAGGGGAGCTTGAAAGTGGAGCTGGGGGATGATGCTGTGGCTATGAAAAAAAAACAAAAACAAACAACAAAACCAAACCGAAGAATGCATAGAATCATAGAATTCATAGACTTACTAAGGTCAGAAAACACCTCCCTGTTTAATCAGTGTATCCTGATTAAAGTGGAGGCGGTGTATACGTGTTCTGTCACAGAGCTTTCATTTTGAGATGTTATTTTTTTTCTCTGTTGGAATATCATATACATTACTACTTCTAACTCCTTTCTGCTATTTCAGTTGTTTTATTAACAGCAGCTCAGGTAAACCATAGGTTTTCATCTGTTCAAGCTCTGTAAAAGGCACTTAAAAAGCACCTTTCTTTGCCCAGCTCTGCAACTGGAGAACACCTTTTGTTGGGGCCCCCACCGCCCACGGTGTATTTTAAGTGTTAAAGACCTGGCAGTTCTGTTTCTTGCCCGTTGTTAAGCTCACTCATGCATTATTTATCAAGCAGTAGGTGAAGACTTCAACCTTTTTATGATAATTGATAGTGGTTAGAATACACGATTACCAACAGCTCCTGAGCACCAGTAAATGCCAGCATGGGAGGTGTGCGTTGGCAGGACGTGTTTTTCATCGTTAATTCAAAATATATGGGCTTTGTTGGGCCTCACTGGGTCAGTGTGGAGAGGCAGAGAAGAAATAGATGATAAAATTGGATATTAATAGCTTCGCACGGGGTTTTGCCTGTTTGTGTTGCACAGTGTTGGTGCAAACTCCATAAACTGCAGCTCTTCCAGTGTGAGGTAACAGGATTAAAGACACCCTCTGTGGTTCCCTGTATCACCTGGGGGGTTAAAGTAGTTTTGACAATGGGTACAATTAGAATTATCTCCTGTAAATCGGCTGCTTCCTTTGCTTAGGACAGGTTTTGGCTCCACAGGGCCCAGCTCCTTGTATTTGGGGACAGTCTGTGCCTGCTTGGAGTTGAGGTGTAAAAAAGGAATTTTTACTCTCAGTTTAATAAGATTAAGCACAACTTAAGTTAGCAAATTTTAGCTGTTTATAAACAAGGAATTGGGTGCTTAGGAGATGTGAAGTTGTAGCATGTTTGCTTTTTAGTGTCAATTGTATTGAAAAAAGGGAGGAGATGGAGGAAAAAAAAAATACCATGAGCTGTTAATTCAGTTTGATAGAGCTGAAGCAGCTACATATTGATGCCTCATTATTTTTAAATTGACTGAGGGTTTCCTTTCATTAATCCTTTATTCTGTAGACAGATGGGAAACGGTGGCTGCTTTTTTTCAAGGGCAATTTCACCCAACTGACAGCACAGTGAAACTTTGGGTTGGTTTTTTCTTTTTTTTTTTTCACTATTGAAATATGGTATGGCATAGATTGAAAAAAATAGCAAAAGATTCCTTAATAAAAATGTGCTGCCTTGTTTCTGCTTTATTTCTTTATAATCTGAGGCATGATCTATGTTAGTTTACAGCTTGGCTGTCTGAAAACAAGCCTGGTAAGTGTCAGAGATCTGTGAAGGATTATTAATTATTAAAATAAATTGAAAACACATGTTTATCCTCCCACAGTACTGATTTTCACTGTCCTTCTCATTCAGCAGCTGAGCCTAGCCCTGAAACTTTTTGGTACCTTTTCTGTGAGCTCTAAGAAGCCTTTAAGCAGGATGACAGTTCTTAACCACTGGGTAGCTCTGGGTATTTTATGAATCCTAGATGCCAGGCCAGTTTTGGGGTTGTGACTGCTGTCTGTGGGGTTACACCCAGAAACAGAGCAGAAGGAAAGAGCTGTGAGTCGAGCTGAGCCTTTCCTGCTTTGGGGTGTTAATGGGGCAGAATGTTCTTCCAGCTCAAGGCAAAATACAAACCTTACTGGTACAGGAGTGCAAGGGGGAGACTGAGGAGTGGGAAATGGAAAAGCCCTGAATAGATGATGAGGTTGCTGTAACCTTCTTGTCTCCCAGCAGGGCACGTGAATGCCCTCACACAGCACAGCCTTTGTTTTTCCAGTCCTCATCTCCCATGGTTTTGTTAAGAAACAGTCTGAGCACACTGTTGACATACAGCTTGAAAGGGGAAATATTCCACTTCCAAAAGAAAATATTCCACCTCTAACAGAACACACACCTTCATTCTTTCTGTGGTGGGAATCCAGCCTTGCTTGGACTGGAGTTGTCCCCACTGGAAGCAGTTTTTACTCTGGTGCCTTAAGGCAGTGCAAGTCTGGTCAGCTCATTTTTCAATCTCTGCTTGAGGAAATAGAAAAAGGGAGTTTTAGAGCATTTCTTGTGGTATCAAGGGTTCTCTGATGTGGTCATTGGGCTGGGCTCCTCCCAGAGGACTGGGATTAATTTGATTTTGTGAATTGTTCCCACTTTGCCCTGCTGACACCAAGCACATCTTCGTTATCCCCTTGGTGACACACCTGTCAGTGCCCATGGAACTGTCCTGTTTGCAGCAGTGATGGCAGGCAGATGCTGGAGGACCATTTGGCATGGCATGAGCCTGACTATTTACCCTGAGTATGCCCAAAATCTGCAGCTGTTTTCATCCCAAAAGGAAAGAGGTACCCAGGGGGCTCTGCAGCATCTTTGTGGTGACCAGACCCCTCCCAGGCAGGACGCTGCATTTCCAAATCATTCCCAGCCCTGGACCTGTGTGTTTACACGTGGCTGATGCAGGGATTTCCTCCTGGCTGCATTCTGAGACCTCTCAGCTAACCAGCTCTTAATCCATTTAATGTTCATCCCGTTTATTTTCATAGTTTCATAATCAGCTTATGTGAGATGAGGCCATGGAAATTTAAACTCGCGTTCCCTTTGCTCTGCTGGCTTGTAATTTCATGACAAATAACCAATTTTATATATTTTTTTAAATTTCTTTTCCATTATCTCATGTTTATAGGTGTGTTATATTCCTGTAGCATGCATTTGGTCTCATATGCATGTTTGCATTGTTTTTCCTGGGATCAGCATCCAGCTGCTCTGTGGATTTACTGGGTTTAAAGAACAGCCCAGTGTTGGCTTTCCCTGTCTCAGGACTGTTGCCAAGGGAGCTGAGCAGCTTTTCCCAAACACTTCCACACCCACACCTTGGGACCAGAGGCACAAAAATGTCAGCACTAGTTTGGTTTGTCCTCTGTTACCAAGTAAAAAAGATAAGCAAACCTTTGCAGCAGTCTGAGAAATGGTTTTAGGAGTCCTCTCCAGAGAGGTGAAAACAGAAGTCTGACACCAAAAGGGATGCAAAGCCAGAGAAAACAAGACTGTCTGACCAAGTGTGACAGCCCTGTCCTGTTTCTGGCCATCCCTTGTCTCTGCAGGACACAGCTGAGTTAGAAATGACTAATGGTGGTTGTTACAAGTGTGGGGAAAAAATCAATAGGAGATAGATTAAAAATCTCCAGATTCTTGAAGTACAGAGAGGAGGTGACATGCTAACGGTGTGGGGAAGGTAAATACACAGATTTAGTGTGCCATGGACACCATTATCCGTGGGAATGGGGTCTCTGCTGGCTGCAGAAGCAGCTCAGGGCAGCCTGCAGGGATCCAGATTGTGGCTGCCCAGATAAACCAAAGGGAGATGCATCTCCCTGCCTTTCAAACTGCAGCTGGAACTCAGTGAAAACTGCTCAGTCAGGGGGATGGAAGCAGCTGGGAATGTCATCCTGCCCTTATGGTGAGGCCTTGCTTCATCTCACACACCCACAGAAATCACTAATTGCAATTAGTGATGTCCAGCAGTGTTAGAGCTGATGGGAAGGAGAACCAAACAGCCACAGTGCCTGCTGCCAGGCTGGCTGCCAGGGTCTCCTCAAAGCCACAGGAAGCCATGCAAGGACAGTCCATCTCTGGGATGGGTGGATGGAACCACAAACAGTGTCCCAGACTCAGGGCTGCTGAAGAGTGTATAAAGGTGCAGTGTTTGAGATCTGGGGGTTTTGATTTTTTTCGTTGTTATTGCTGGGGTTGTTGTTTGGTTGGTTTGCTTTTGGGGGTGATTTTTGGCCCCTGTTAAATGCTGGACTGGTGCTTTCATAGAATCTGATTGCAGTTCCAGAGTGTGATGCCTGAGTGGACATGGCTTGCTTGGAGCCCAGTGTGTTTGTATTAATTCAGAGTTCCCCAGCCCAGTACATGTCTGTCTGTATTTGTATGTCCTGGCTTTATACCCTGCAGGAGACTTTTCTCCCTTTGCCTTCCTCAGTTTGGAAGTGAGAGCCCTCCTTGGAACTGCCAGAATGACAGAGATTTGGGGTTCTTTCAAAGGCAGTCGTAGATTTTCATCTCACCAGGGAGAGGAGCCTTCCAAACACCTCATCTTGTAGTGCTTTCATGTCTGTGTGATCCTGATGTCAATCAGCCTCTTTAGAAGTCTTCCACAGAGTATATTTACAGCATAGATGGATTTCCAGATGTGAGGAAGCAGCAAAGTGAAGCCTGGGGGCTGCTGGAGCTCATTTCTGCTGGTGCCTGCTGCAGGGAGCAGCATGGGAGCAGTGCTCCTTTCCGAGGATTTGCAGCAGGGATGTTAAGCCATTCCTGTATCAAGTCTGGTGCCATTCTCCAAGCCCCAGGAGGTCATTCCCACTCCTTTGAGCAGATGCTGTGCTCTCACACTGGGCAGCACTTCAGTCTGTGCTGGAGGAGAGCTGAGGTTTGAGGGTGCACCTTCTGGGGGGGGTTTAGAAGGGCTGGCTCGTGGCAAGAAACTGCTCTGTCTCCTGTGATGTTCAATCAGTTCATTTCCAGCTGGAGACAAGGAATAACTCCTAATTTGGGATAGCAAAGCCTCCACTGTGGCCATTCAATCAGCAACAATTGAATAGACAAAACAGAAAAGAGAAGAAAAAGGAAAAGAAAAAAATATATGTAGAACAATTGATGCTAAAATAATAATAATGGGGGAAACAAGCAAAAGGGAGAATTGGACTTCAGATTTGCCACAAAGGCATGAATACAAAGTAGGACATTTCCCAGCTGAAGTGAAGAGCTGTTTGAAACACAGAGTTGACAGGTGATTAGTATGGCAGTGTAGGAAGCTGTTGGTGTTCCAGCCTTTAAATCCCTGCTGTGCTAAGTGGATCTTTTTGCCCTCTTTGGAAAACTCCTCTTCCTCTGTGATTTGCATGTACTTTAAGGCCGAGAGACCTTTGGTATTGTCTCATGTTTGCAAGGACAAAGCTAATTTCCAGCTGTTTGTAACATAATTCCCTTTCTCCCTATTAATCTATATCAATCAAGTTTCCTAACTTCTTTTATGAGAAATATTTATGCCTACTCAGAACAGAATCAGTTAAAATTGATTGCATCTTAATTGGATCCAGCACAAAATATTTTTTTCTTCCTGGTAGGAGCATGGGAGTGTTAAAAGGAGAGGAGGAGGAGGAGAATGTTGTCTGTAGCTGTATTTAAATATCATTTAAGGTTTTGGTTGTGAGAAGAACAACTTTGGAGCTTCTGCCTCTGCTGCCCAGGTTTCTTCCCTGAGTGCTGGTACTTAGCCCATGCTGATGGAGGGTTGCAGGGTGGAAGGGCAGCTGGACCTTGGTCCCAGGGAAGGATGTGTGCTGCTTAATGCTCTTCTGGAAGCTGGCTCCACTTCATGATTAGCTTTTGATTTAGCAGCTCCTTGGCTGACCCCCTGTTGGCAGAGAAAATGGAGTGGGCTGGTGGTGGCACAGAGGGTTTGGGTTCAAGCCTTTGTGTGACCCCCCCACTGTTACCAGCAGAGCCAGAGCTGGGCATTCCTGCTTTGAAGCCATGATTGTCCAAGATTTGCCTGGTGTGAGTATTCTTCCAGCAACTGGTGAGGTGTGTTGGCATTGTTGGGTGTGGGACACACTGGAATGAGACGTCACCTGTGTCACCTTCCAAACTGCTGCTGAAAGGAGCTCCCAAAAACCAGTGAGGAGGCTGCTGTGCAGAGAGCCACTTGTCACCTCAGGGGAGGCCTTACTGCTCTTTACAACTACCTGAAAGGAAGTTGGAGCCGGGGGAGGGTTGATATTTGCTCCCAGGGAACAAGCCACAGGATGAGAGGAGACAACCTCAAGTTGTGCCAGGGGAGGTTTAAGTTGGATATTAGGAAAACTTTCTTTACTGTAAAGGTTGTCAAGCATTGGAAGGGGCTGCCCAGGGCAGTGGTGGAGTCACCACCCCTGGAAGTGTTCAAAAACCGAGTGGATGTGGCACTTGAGGACATGGTTTAGTGGTGAACACTGTGGTACTGGGTTGATGGCTGAACTTGATGATCTTCAAGGTCTTTTCCAACCTTAATGATCCTTAAGACTTTGGTCTTGTGGTGTAGTAAAAGAGTGCAATTAGAAAAGCAAGAGAAAGCTGTGTGTAAGACTCCTTTGGGCACCCTGTCTGAGTTCCCTCATCCAAATATGACCCTAATAAAAGGTCATGAGGGGCTTCAAATAGAGGGAGTGTCTCCAGGGTCTGCATCTCTCTGCTGTGGCTATGGAAGAAGAAGTCTGGAAAAGAGGGGATAAAATTAAGCAGGCTATGGTGTGTTTCAGATACTTGAAGTTTCCAGAGAGTGGGGTAAAACTGCCTTCCTTTGCCAACTGTGTAAAATCACCATGTGACTTATTGGTGTATCACACGGTGAGTTGATATTGCCTAAAGTTTACATGTGATATGTTTTCATTAGTGACTATTTTCCTAAATAAAACAGGGTGAGTAAGCAGAAGGTAAATAACCTGCTTAGCAGTGCCTCCAAGGTTTTCATGGAGTTTCATGGCTCCTTTTAATAGTTGCTGTTTAAGATTAATTTCATTTCAGCCAAAATGCCATTTTACAGTGAGAAGTCTGTAGGGAACTTGAGCTATGAATGGTTTTGACAAATGAGCAGTTCGAGGGAATTCATCTTCTGTGGAGGACATCAGCTTTTTCATAGAGGGATAGGGTAGAATCTGATTAAATTCAGGCAGAAAACAAGGAAGTGATGTCTAAAATCAGAAGTGCCTTGGGATGGAAGGTTTTATTCTGATCAGACCAGACGAGCAAGCAGACCAAGATCAAACATTCAGATTTTTGTACTAATGCTTCAAGTCTTAAAAACTACAGCAGCCCAGTGCAGTCTGTGTGCTCTGGACATCTGGAATTCCTGTTGTGACAGAGGCACCAGGAACTTGCTGGAAGGCAGAGAACTGATGGGATCTGTACAGTAGGAGCAAATGGGAGGAGAGGAACAAGGCTTGTTTCCAATGAAGCCCCAAAGGAAGCACAGATTTATGAAAGGAAAAGAATCATAGAAACACAGAATGGTTTGGGTTGGAAGGGACCTTAAAGCTCATCTCGTGCCACCCTCTGCATTGGGCAGGGACACCTTCCACTAGCCCAGGTTGCTCCAAGCCCCGTCCAACCTGGCCTTGGACACTGCTGCTGGGATGGATTTTTTAAAGTACTTTTCAAGAGGAAACATATCTGCAAACTCTCAGAGGATGCAAATGGGCTGAAGTTGAACCCTAAGTAGGAGCAGTTGTAGTGCATGGAAGTATGTGTGGGAAATTTCTGCTTGGACTGAGTGGGGTGGGTATGTCACAGAAAGTTTCTAGAAATAATGAGATAAAGTCAAATAATCATAGCTGCCATAGCCAGGACTTGGGATTACCCCAAGATAAATGTATAAATCCAGCATATTTGTGCCCCAGAACCACCTGCCAGTCACTTCTTTCTGGTAAAATCCACACTTCTGGCAAGCTTCCTTTTTCCTTTCTGCCTGCCACGAAAATGAACTGTTTGTTAAACAAAAACAACCACCCTTCTGTCTTAATGGAGAATGTGCTGAACTGCCACAGCTGGGTACTTAATTTTGAGCTCTGAATAGACACTGAGCAATTGGCTGTTAAATATATAAAATATCTAAGTGTATCCAGTACCTTTTAACTTGACAAAGAGTGTGGAGTTGGAATCATTAGCTGAGCCTCTCTGGTGAAATAATGGAATTTGTGTGAGGTTTTGATATTCTATACTGTCTGAGAGTTGTACAGTGGATAAAATAACTGCATTTATTGGGCATTGGCGCATTCACTGATAGGAGAGGAAAGATGCTGTGCACACCTTAGAGCTTCTTATTTGCAGGCATTTCCCTGCAGTGAGCCCTGACCACGTTGTTATAGGACAACACGAGCCCTGAGGTGATTCCTGTCAGTACCTATTTGGGGTTTTACAGGATGAGCACCTGGACACTTGAACAATAATAGGTGGAAATTCAAGGCCAGGTTGGACAGGGCTTGGAGCAACCTGGGCTAGTGGAAAGTGTCCCTGCCTGTGGCAGAGGGTGGAACGAGGTGGCCTGTGAGGCTCCCATTCAGTTGCTCACTGGTGCTCCAAACTGGAATTGCTGGCATCAAGTCTTTTCTAAAGGCACACACCAGAGCTGTTTGGGGGCAGTTAAAGGATCAGGTGGAATATTGTGCTGTGGTTTTATTTGCACTTCCAGGAAAACATTTTCCAGCACTGAATTTGCCTTAAAAACGCCGAGGTCAGTGGGTGAGTGGGGACTGTGAATGCTGTAATCAGTGGTGTGAGAGGATGAGCTGGAGCACAGCAGAGCATTAGCAGGAGTTGTCACCAAGAGCTCCAGGGCTGATGGTCACGGTGGGAGACCAGGAAGAGCCCAGGAGCAGTCAGGGACCTGCTGGATCCCTGAGAATCCCATCAAGGACCCACATATACCTCAGTGGTGGTATTCCCTGTGCAGATTCCTGCTGACCAGTCCCTCAACTGGAGCATGTGTTTAATCCCCCAAATCCCACTGGTTTGGCCATAATCAGGAAACCAGAAGGTGATAGCTTAAAGTTAAGACAAGAGAACTTCATAATGTCTGTGTAAGGGAAGGTAAAAAGGGAGATTCTAAGTCCTTGCATTAGGGTGAGCAGCAGCAAAGCCAGGAGTGACACAACCAAAGAGTCTTTGTGCCTTCAGTGAAGAAATAGAAGAGGCAAAACCTGAGCCTAAGAATTTTCTGTTCTTAATTCCTTTTGCTAATTAGGTGTATGCAGAGGAAGGGATTTCATCTCTCCAAGCTGCTGCCAGGTCCCAGCACTGCCACTGGGGCAGTGGTTTGTCCAGCCTTGGGTGGATTCTGTGGGAAATAGACTGGACAAAAGGAGGAAGCCTGGAATTAGCCTGGAGAAAAGGAGGCTCAGGGGGGACCTTCTGGCTCCCAGGGGGCTCTGCTGCTAGGGAACAAGGGACAGGAGGAGAGGGAACGGCCTCCAGCTGTGCCAGGGGAGGCTCAGGTTGGCCAGGAGGAGGAATTTGTTGCTGGAAAGGGTGGTCAGGGCTTGGCAGGGGCTGCCCAGGGAGGTTTGGAGTGCCCATCCCTGGAGGTGTCCCAGGAAGGCCTGGCCGTGGCACTCAGTGCTCTGGGCTGGGGGACAAGGTGGGCATCGGGCACAGGGGGGACTCGGTGACCTTGGAGGGCTTTTCTGACCAGGATGATTCTGGGATTCTGTGCAAACAGCCCCTTCCTCTCTCTGCACGTGCAAACCATCTCTGCAGTGCCTGGACTAGAAGCTGAGCTGGAACAGAATCAAACTAGATTGAACATACAGTTTGTTTGAAAAGCTAAATAAGAGGGGTTGGAGCAAAGCTGCAACTTGATATTGTGTGTGGCTCATGCCTGGTCCCTGAGGTCAGTGCTTAATCTCCTGTAATGGAGTGGCTTTTTCTACACTCAGATGCATCTGAACAAAACACCAGTTAGTTTTTAAGCCTTTCTATTTTATTGCAAGAATGTACTGGAAATGACAGTACTCTTTATAATAAAAGACAAAATGAAAAGGTAAAGGGTTTGAATGTCCATAAAGAATTGCTTCTAATGTGGTTTATTGGCCTGTGTAGTAGGCTGTTATTGTGCTTCTCAAATGACACTGCTTTTCCCTTGGGTTGCTCTGACCTCTTCAAGGATAGTCTTATGCCAACTGAGAAAAAAATCAAACCCTGTCTTTGGTAGAGACATGTCAAAATGGAAAAAACAGCACTGAATATTCAATAGTCACTATCAGGGGTAGGTAAATTAATTTAGATGACGTGGTAAATTAATTTAGATGATGCTGCAGGAAAGAAAAATTGGGGAGCAGAGGACAGACCCCTGAGGGGACACCACTGGTCACTGATGTCCATCAGGACTCTGAGCCATTGACCATTGTTTTCCTTTCAGAAAACAGAATATGCTTCGTTTTCTAAATCACTTCCTTTTATAGCTGTTTATTTTATGTGCTTGGGAGGTAAGAACGAAGTAGTGCAGTTTATTAAGGGAGTTTAATATACTGTACAACAATATAGTTTATGGAGAGAAAGGATTATAGATTTCTGATACTGTTTCTGCAGTAAATGCCATCAGTGTGGTGCTCCATCAGTGTATCCTTGCTAACA
>NW_021940593.1:4203002-4208383 GCF_001715985.3 Manacus vitellinus
CTAAACTTCATTTAAACCTTAAATTTTTCTCCCTTGCTTCAAGCCTTGCTTTGGAAAGCTGGAAAAAATGGGGAAGATTCCAGCACATGCTGGGCATTGACCTCAGTCATCACTGACTGGAAGCAATTAGGGTGACGAAGCCGAAGTTTTATTTACATAATCCCAGAGTGATTTGGGTTGGAAGGGACCTTCAAGATCATCTCATTCCAACCCCTTGCCATGGGCAGGAAATTAGTTGCTTACAGTTGCAGTGTTGGTACCTCTGAGCCTCTGTCAGCACTTCCCTTTACTGGGAAGTTGAGCAGCACCAGGGTCTTCCCTGTGGCCCTGAACCCCCTGGCCTGGGCTGACTGTGTCCAGACAATGAACTCCCTGGCCTCCAAAGCCTGTGCTTGTATCCAAGCCAGGCTGGGGGTTCCTCCTAAGCTGTTCCCAGCTGTTATTTGGGCAAGGACTGGTTTGCCAGGGCCAAAAGTTGTCCTGGAGGTTGGAAAGCAGGTCAGTTCTTATTGCCATTCCTGCCCTTTGTCAGAGTAACTTGCCTTTCAGTGATTTGCTTGGCAGAAAAACATAATGCTTTATTAGCATTTGAGATACTTATTTTTATCCTTGTTAGATATCAGCCATTTACAAAGCAACTGACATCTGTTTTGTGGTTGTTTTCTTTTTCTATGCAAACAGAGAACTTGTACAACAAAATAAAGGAGCTGCAAATGATCTCTTGCTAAACTTGACAGGGTTTTTGATTTAATCTCATTAAGTTCTGTGTTCTTATTTTCAATTACCTTTGAAACCTGCTTATGCACTCTGCTGTGTAGTATTTCTGTCAAAGAAAGGAAGGGATGGCACCATGTGTTCAGGAAAGACACGGGTTGGGAAATGCCACGGGAAGAAATACAAAACTGCACAAATAATTTGCTCCTCCCGTGTGTTGGTGGAATTGCTCAGTGCAAAGATAAAAGCATGCTGGGTTTGAGAGAACATCTGAAAACATCATTAGGTTCCTGAGACTTTTTTGGTTTTCTGGGGGAAGCTCTTATTTCAGGTGGTGTTGGTTTTGTGTAAGAAGTTGTTGTCCAAAAATATAGGACAGGGAGCTCCTGGAGCGGGACCAGTGCAGGAGATGCCCAAGGGCTGGAGCAGCTCTGGGAGCAGCAAAGGCTGAGGGAGCTGGGGCTGTTCAGCCTCCAGAGCAGAGCCTGAGAGGGGCCCTCAGCCATGGCTGGAGGGGCTGCAGGGAGGGGGCAGAGGATGGAGCAGGCTCTGCTCGGGGGGCCCAGCAATGGCACAAGAGGAACGGGCAGGAACTGATGGCCAGGAAGGAACTGATGGCTGGACAGGAGGAAGAACTTGTTGGCTGGGCAGTGCCCCAGCCCTGGAGAGAGAGCAGAGTGGAGTGTCCTCCCTGGGGCTATTCCAGGGCTGTCTGGACACACTCCTGTGCCCTGTGCTCTGGGCTGGCCCTGCTGGAGCAGGGAGGTGGCACCAGATCCCCACTGTGGTCCCTTCCAGCCTGACCCATCCTGGGATTCTGTGATTGTGAGAACATGAATAAGATGAATGTGTGAAGGAAATTTGACTGGAATTCTGATTGCTTGGGATTGAAGGATTAACAGATTTTAAGGGCTTCCAAATCAGTTCTTATTGGCAAACACTGACACTGAACTGTGCAAAACCATCACTAGATTGGATGGAAAACAATGAATATTTAAGAGATGTAGCAGCTGCCAAGTGTTATCAGTGTTCTGAAAGCTTGGTGGGTTGTGTGAATGCTGCCACGCTTGGGTTGGTTCTACTTTCAAGAGATGTTAATTCTCTATTCCTTGTCTCTTCTTTTGGAGGTTTTCTCTGAAAAGTCATATTAAATGTACTTCCAGTCCCTAAAGGGGCTCCAAGAGAGCTGGAGAGGGACTTTGGACAAGGGTCTGGAGGGACAGGACAAGGGGGAATGGCTCCCCACTGCCAGAGGACAGGGTTAAGTGGGATATTGGGAAGAAATTCCTGCCTGTGAGGGTGGTGAGACCGTGGCACAGGTTGCCCAGAGAAGCTGTGGCTGCCTCATCCCTGGAAGTGTTCAGGGTTGGATGGGGCAGCCAAATAACCCCTCTGGTTTGTACACTAGCTTTGGAGAAGTCCTGGGAAATATTGACATCCTGGAAATGAGAAGCCTTCAAGTGGTGACTTTTGCCTCATAAGCTTGTGGTTGAGTAAGTGAAAAAAGACTTATATAAGTTGCAAAGACTGTGAGAGTGTATTTAAGTTATTCTCCACTGAAACTTTTAGTGGTAGAAATATGGAGTGAAATCTGTATTTTGAACCTGTGTATTTTTCTCTGTGTTTTAAGCTGCTGCAAAGCAGTGGTTAAAATCCCCCTCACCTTGGCTGTAGCAGCCTCCAGGTTAGCATAGCATTAAACCCAATGTTTTTAGCAGGGAAGTGTAAATCACACTGTGCTTATTTTTTATTTTGAAAACAAATCCACGTCCTGAGAATTTGATTTTTTAACATGCCACTGAATCCTGAGTTCCCGCCGTGACCTGGAGCAGTTGTTTGTTAAATGATCCCACTGAAGTTGAGTTGGTCTGTGGAACCACGTCCCACTGTTTTTTGTTTATAGAGAAGGTTGTCACTGTCCTTTTATCATGCCAGTTTTGACCCTGGAGATGGGGAATGGGTGATGGGCCATCATGTTTGGGGCTGGCACGTGAGCAAGGGGCAGCGGGGAGGGGGATGAGGTGCTGGTGTGCTCAGAGGTGATGGCATCTTCTGGCACTGTAGTTCCTAAACTCCCAAGTCCTGTTCTGAACACCTGGGAATTGTTTTATTCATCAACTTGAATGTGGGCAAGTTTTGCCCTGATGGCATTAAACACTTTGCTTCGTTTCAAATTCCTGCTCTGGAGGAGCTCATCTGGGAGTCTTAAAAGGTGCAAGAGGTTTATTTTCACCTGGATTTTGTTCTTAAAAACCACTGTCTTAAGACAACACTCCTGTTTTATGATCTCAGCTGGTTTCCCACTGTGAGGGGCTCAGCAGGATTAGAGCAGGAAGCTTGGCTGGTGCTCAAGTTGGGCAGTACCAACTGTGCACAGGTAGAATCATTAATATGTTTTATTGTTTCAGTGATTTTATTTTTGCTTCAGTATGTGCTGAGACTTCTTCCTTTTAGGCTTTGCTGCAACTGCTTGATGAAGCAAATGTCAGAACCATTAAGGTTGGAAAAGACCTTTAAGAGCATCAACCCAGCACCTCCATCGTGTCCACCACTAACCCACATTCCCAAGTGCCACATCCACACATTTTTGGAACACTTCCAGGGATGGTGACTCCACCACTGTCCTGGGCAGTCTGGTACTGACATCACTTTCGGTGAAGGAATTTTCCCTGCTATCCAATCTAAACCTCCCCTGGGGCAACCTGAGGCCAATTCCTCTCACCCTGTCACTTGTTACCTGGGAGAAGAGACTGACACCCACTTCCACATCCATTTCCATTTCCTTGTGCATCAGAGCAGCAAAAACTTAATTAATCACATATCTAAAATTCAGCTCTTAGTTAAGAGAACTCTCAGATGACAAGTGAAGTGAAATGCAGTGAGCTCTCCAGCAGCCCCCTGCAAATGTTTGGTTTCAGTTCACTCAACTCTCTCCTTATCCTGAGACCTGTTCAAACAGCCTTTTGTGAGGGTGAGTTCCCTTTGGGAAAGGAGCAGGTCTGGCTGAAGGGAAAGAAAAAAAAAATCAATCTTGATTTGCAAGTTAGGTGATGAAAAGGTTAAAAACCTGGTCCTCCTGTGACACTGTAGGCTGGATGTGTCCTTGCTGCTTCCCTGACAGCCGAGTCAGGGGAGTGTGAAACAATTGACTGTCTCTGGGGAATGATGGGGCTTTAACAGGTTTGGTTTTCCCTCTGATAACTGCAAAACTGCGGCTTAAAATTGGTTTTTGAACGTAGCACTTTAGTGACACTGGGGACTTGGGAACTGAGTTATGAGGAATGACAGAGTCACAGAGTGTTTGGGGTTGGAAGGGACCTTGAAAACCATCTCATCCCACCCCCTGCCATGGGCAGGGACACCTTTCACTATCCCAGCTTGCTCCAAGCCCCATCTAACCTGGCCTTGGACACTTCCAGGAATGGGAAGTGTGAAGAAGCCAGTGCTTGGTTGCAAAGGCAACAAAACTGCTTAGAAGAAACTTTTCAGTGTTCTCAAAGAGAGAAAAAAGTGCTTCTAGGCAGGATGTAGTGCCAAACATTCCTGGTTTTCTTAGGTTTCTATTGGAGTGGCTGCAGGAGCTGGTACCAGTGGTAATAAATCAGTGTGGTTTGGTGGAATGAGAATAAAATAGGATAGAAGGATGTTGGACTGGTGTTTGTATCAGTGTGTCCACTGTAATCCATCACTCTGCTGGCTCTCACAACTCCCTGATTTGGGATTCTGCTCCCAAACCCTTGAGGTGACTCTTTTCTCTACCACTCTGTTGTCAGTTGTTTGGAACTCTCATTCCCTGACAGCAACACGATCCACAGAGGTTTGGGCACAATTGTAGGTTGCAAATGGTCCTGTAGGTGTCTGTGAATAGTAAAGGCCTTTTCTTATGCTTCCTGTTTCTGTAATAAAGCAATTCTCAGGAAAAGAAAGGATTTGCTCTCTCTTCAAGAATGGAGATGCTTTCCCTGTCCTCAGAGCAGGTGAACACTAGGCAGGAATGCAGAGAAAGCTTATGTGGCTTTAAAATAATTAGAAATAGTGGATGCTTCCTCCAAACCCAGACTATTACAGGTGAGTAAAGAAGGAATTTCAAAGGCAGAAGCTCCTTTTCCTCTGTCCTACCATCTGGTTCTCCTCACATCTGGCATTTGGGGTAGTTCCTCCTTCATGTGCACTGCTGAGGCCTCACAAGAAATTCCTTCATTCCCTGATAAACTGCATCTCCCATTTTTGGGAAATAGATGAGAAATGGTGGGTTTTCCTCTATCTGCCGTCAAATCCAGCGTGCCCTTGCTCTGTAGTGCTCCAGTCCACACCTCAGGAATTCTTTTTTCCTCTGGGCAAAAATTGGATGGATATTGTAGCAAGAGAACTGGAACATTGAATTGTTGTTTTACAAGGCTTGCATCCGGATCTAGGTAGGAATTTTGGTCTGGGATCATTTCATCTGCCTGGATGATGAGTGCAGAGGAGGCACCAAGATAATCAGAGAGATGGAGAGAGACTATTTCCAAGGGCCTGGAAAGGTAGGACAAGGGGGAATGGCTTCAAATTTCCAGAGGGCAGAGTTAGAGTGGATATTGGGAAGGAATTGTTCCCTGTGAGGGTGGGGAGGCCCTGGCACAGGTTGCCCAGAGAAGCTGTGGCTGCCCCTGGATCCCTGGAAGTGT
>NW_021940593.1:4208705-4213974 GCF_001715985.3 Manacus vitellinus
CTTTTATAATGTTAGTAATTCAGCTTTAGAGCTGAGTCTTACAGGCTCCTGCTGCTCCTCTGGTTTGCAAACAAGCCCCAGGATGGCTCCAAATTGAGGTGAAAACATTCAAATCATTTAATTCCCACTCTCAGTGGCCACTGCCTGATCACGGTGTTCCCAAATAGCTGCTGGATCTGTTTCATTATTTGCAAGTCCCTGTGTGCTCAAAGTGTAAATTAGACTTTCCTAAACAGAGGCCCAATAAACCTGGATGTTGATTGGCTTGAGTAATGGCTGAAGGAACTGGAAAGCAAACAAGATTTACCAAACCAGTTTTGAATACGTGTGATCTGCCCCCAGAATGTGCCCAGGAATTCTGAGCCAGGTTTGAGGCATTTACAACCACACAGGCTCTTCTTCAAAAGCTTTTCCAGGCTCCAAGCTGAGAGGGCACCAGCATTAACCCTGCTCATCTGCCCAGCAGGCTCCTGATGAAGCCTTACAGACCCCTTGGAACAACAGGGTGCAGCAGATGACAATAATTAAATGGATAAAAATTGATCAGTTGGAAGATCCTCGACATTGGTATCGATCAGTTGAAGCTCTGGCAACCCCAAAAGGGCAAAACATCTACTGAAGTAAAACTCTGAAAGACCTTGAACTGTGAGGTTTCTCTTTGGCTTTTTTGGTTTAGTCAGTGGGACCAGAAAGAGATTGCTAAGGTCAACATAAGATTCTCCATTACCCACAAAAAAACCTGCTGGTTCTTGGAGAAAACCATTCCCAGGTCAGTGCTCTCATCCCAGACAGCAAGTACAGGCACAAGGAAAATGACCTTGAACAGCAATGGTACTTAATATAAGTCCCCCACACACAATGGGAAGGCTCTTGAGAAAAAAAAATACAAAGGCTAAAATTTCTGGGAGCATTTTAGAAGAAAACATTCCTCTTTGTCTCAGACAGAAATAATAAAAATTCACATCCTACAGCCAGCAGTGAGATAAAAAGTCTTCAGGCTATTCCAGCAAACCCTTTGTCTCTTGTCTCACTTCCCAGAAGACCTTGGCAACAGCAATTCTTGAAGGTGATTTAGATTTTTAGGACACAGCACACAACAACAAGAAGGATCTGTGTAAACAGGCAGAACACAACCACTCTGATTTGGGTTATCCAGAGAAGATGTTTCTGGAATTATGGAAACTTCCTCTGATGCCACATCTTTTGATCAAGGAATCTTCATCAGTGAGTCTCTGTTCTCTGGTCCTGTAATTTTGAGGCAGAGCAGAAATATCAGCAAGTTTTATTTCCATCCACAGAGGATCATTAAGGTTGGAAAAGACCTCCAAGATCATCAAGTCCAACCTTTAACCAGTATGTTATATAACACTGGGCCTTTTCCTTGGCCCAATTTCTGAAAGCCACAGTTGGGAAGTTGTTCTTTGCCTGAAGTAAAGACTCAGAGATGAAGGAGAACCAGTACAGGGAAACCTTGGAAATCAAAGGATGATGGGAACATGAAGCTTTACACAATTCCATCTTGTGGGCTGGCCATGTCCTGCCATGATTCATGAGGCAGAGATTACCCCAAAGCAATGGATAGTTCCTGCCACAGCACCTCATTCTACAACTGCCTTTCACACTGAGAGTTCCCACACCTGAGACTAAGCTTCTTACACCTTCCCATGATAAAAATTCCATGGTTTATTTTGGTACTTTGGGGAAAAAATATGTGTGTGCATATTCCCAGCCAGAGCTGAGCTCTTGGGAACAAAAATTCCCTGATAGCATTCATTGATTATGGAGTTTGGCACCTGCAAATAGAATGATTTACACTTAAAAGGAGTCACACTCCCAGGGATATCCAAGTGTTCCCATTGAAATATATTATCACAAAAGCAATCTCAATTCTATTTCAAACCTGGTTTATTTTATTGAGACTGGATTAATTAATGTTGTATTCATCCTTCATCTGCTAAGCATGTCCCAACCAGGACAAAGCAAAGCCAATTTTACCTGGTTTTTTGTTCATCTACCCCAAATCTGTTCAACCCAAAAGCCCAAAAACTTTCTTTTAAATGTATGTTCACCTTCTTTTGCTTTGAGCTTTCTCTTCCCAAACTCTTCCTCAAGTTAAGGAGATGAATGCACTCAAACTGCACCTGCAACAAGTACAAATGGGCCAGAGTTTAAACAGAAACTGAAAGCACCAGCACTTACATCGTGTACAAAGACCAGTCCTTAAATGAGACAGAAATTCACACACAGAGGTCAAGAGAAATACAACTCAAAAAAACCCAAAACACTGCTGCTGAAAACTGGAAGTGTTCCTGAATTAACTTAGTGTTGCCTGCAGTGACTTATTTTTGAGGCAGCTGCAGCCCATGTGTGATATCATTTGTATTTGCAGTGCCTCCGTTCCCTCTCTCGAGCCCTGACTGATAATTTTCTGATAACGGTGTTTTTAAGTTCCTGGGAATACTCTCTGTCAGGTTTGACAAATGTGCTGCAACACAAACCAGTTTTCATCAGAGATCTGCCTCATTTGTTAAGTTATTTGTTGCTGGGAATACAAGGCCAGGCTCTGGGTGCCTACACACCCCCACAGCACAGAAGCTTTCTGCTTCTGCTTCCTTTTCATCTTCCTTTGATATGTTCTGGTGTAGAGTGTCAATGCTGTGGGTCAGGAGTTTCAAAGTCACATATAGAATTAGGGAATCACAGAATGGTTTGGGTTGGAAGGGTCTTTAAAGCCCATCCAGTCCCACCCCTGCCATGGGCAGGGACACCACCACAGCACAGAAGCTTTCTGCTTCTGCTTCCTTTTCATCTTCCTTTGATATGTTCTGGCGTAGAGTGTCAATGCTGTGGGTCAGGAGTTTCAAAGTCACATATAGAATTAGGGAATCCCAGAATGGTTTGGGTTGGAAGGGTCTTTAAAGCCCATCCAGTCCCACCCCTGCCATGGGCAGGGACACCACCCACTAGCCCAGGTTGCTCCAAGCCCTGTCCAACCTGGCCTTGGNTTTTTTTGGGACTCTGGTCCCATTTTCTGGCTGGGAAGCACTAAAACAAGAGAAGGGGTCACCTTCACCAAAGACAGACCCAAAGCAGCACTGCAGTGCCTTAGGGACACTCCTTTTCCCCTGGGGACAGAGAGTGGCTCCAGGTGGGAAGGCTCCATGTGGGAGGATTAGGAATTTACAAATTTACTAGAACAAGCCTTTAACCTGACCTTGTCAAACTCCTTAGTTTGGCCAGAGTAAAGGGTTTAGCTGTGCTCTGTGAATTTGGTTGGAGGCTGTGGCTGCATGTGGAGCAAAACAGGCCAGAACAGCAGGAAAACAATCTTGAAACAACCTTGGAAACTTGTGGGAGAGCTTCCCATCCCTACTGATGATGGGAGGACACGATAGGAAATATGTAACCCAGGAGGTGGCTTTGCAGAATCAGCATATTTTTGTATATGATCCTGCAGGGTGGGTCTGAGTAAATTCATGATAATTTTGAGAATATACTTATGCAATAAGGTTTGCATTTTCTGTTGATTTGGGATTTACTGCTATTTAATTCATCCTATCCTACAGACATACACCTTCAAATGGAGAAAAATAAGTTTGTAGTCCAGGTTTAACTAGAAAAACTCTGTAGAATGTATAAAAAAGCAACTCCCATTTCAGCTGATCCATATAATGCCTTTCTTTAAGTAAATAATCCCCATTTCCAAGCAGATTTACAATCAGTGACAGGCATAGGAAAGAAGGATGGAGTTACAGGTGTGGTTTCAATGCAAATTTTCTGTCTCTGAGAGAAACCTGAGGTGTGAATGTTCCTCAGGAGTCACCAAGTGGGGGAGAAGTTACTGGGTGTGTGAACTGTTACTGTTCACTCCTGCTTGGTTTTCACTTTTCAATACACCCTGTGAAACCCTCCCACTGCTTTAGAGAGCAGAAGTGATGAGTTTCCTTCAGTCTGGGGACAACTCTTGATACTTTGGGGGTTGGAATGAGATGATCTTTAAGGTCCCTCCCAACCCAAACCACTCCATGGTATTCCTTGCCCTTCCTGCAGCCCAAACAGAGTGTGCTTATCCATCTCTCTGTCTGTCTAAATCTGCCTTTTAAGTACCAATTTTTCTTCTCACTTCTCTTTGGAACAAGTTAATAAGTGACATGTTCTGTTGCTCATTTAACTACTGCACCTCTGTGAGTACAGTGCACAGGATTCCTGAGTCTCTCCCTGTGGATTTCTCCCAGGCTAAATACCACTGGCTAAAAAGTTCACCTGATGTTCCAGAGTAGAAAATTCTGTGTTGTGCCAGGGAAGATTTAGATTGGATATCAGGGAAAATTTCTTCCCAGAGAAGGTTGGAACAGGCTGCCTAGAGAAGTGGTGGAGTCACCATCCCTGGAAGTGTGGATATAGCACCTGGGGACATGGTTTAGTGGTGGTGCTGGGTTGGTGGTTGGAATTGGTGATCTCCAACCTTAATTGACTCTGTGATTCTGCGTTTAATGTAAATTCTCTGATGAGTTCTTTGAACTTGTTGTACGGGCTTGATTAATCTGCTGAAATGAGAAATATGTTCTGTGTAAACAGCAGAATATGAGTTTTTAATGATACTTGGCCCTTTTGTACATCAGACAGCTGAAGGGGCTGCTAATGTAACTTTGGCAGTATCAGAGGTTATTCCTGCTCTTGCAGGTGATTTTGTCTTTTCATCAACTTGGAAAGTAAGAATAAGTTTTAGACTGTTCCTGAAGGAAGGATAAATTTGTTTGGATGACAGAAAACTTCAGGGCTGTATTCATGTGCCAGCATTGCCCAGAGAAGCTGTGGCTGCCCCATCCCTGGAGTGTCCAAGGCCAGGTTGGACGGGGCTTGGGGCAACCTGGGCTAGTGGAAGGTGTCCCTGTCCATGGCAGGGGGTGGAATGAGATGGTTTTCGAGGTCTTTTCCAACTCAGGCCAGTGGTAATTCCCTCACTCCTTGAAAAAGGGCTCTGCCCAAACATTCAACTAAAATAATCCCCAAATGTGTCTGAATGATCCAGAAGGGAGTGTTGCTGGGCACTGCCAGGCTGCTTTAGCAGAGCAGAAATGGCAACTTCCACATTTCATGGCTTTTGCACCCGAGGTTGGTGCCCTTCCCGTAGAAAGTTCACCTTCTGCAGAGACTGGGCTGGAAAAACAAACCCTTCCCTATTAGTTCAGCCAAATGAAGATTTTCAGCTTCTGGATTCCTCTCAAAGGAGGTCTGGTGTAGAATCATTGTAAAAATATTTACAGCC
>NW_021940593.1:4215402-4221890 GCF_001715985.3 Manacus vitellinus
TAGAGACTGTGAAGCTCATCACCACAACAAGATTTTAAGTCGATGAAGTACTTTTTTAAGTATGTAATTGGAATAATGTATTCTCAGGTCCATTGAAAAATAAAGCTGTTTGAGCTCTTTAGTCCTTGCAGAAGGCTGAGTTAGGAAGAAGTCAATCTTCTTGTGTTTTGTAGAAACCAGGGACTGGTTTTCATGTAAGACAATCTTTAGGTTTTTATTTTTTTTTTTAAACAGATTTCTAAGAGAGAAATAAACCCTCTGCATGTGTTGGGATTGTGTAGTTATCCTGGTTGCACAGAGAAGTTGTTGACACCCCATCCCTGGAAGTGTCCCAGGCCAGGTTGGATGGGGCTTTGAGCAACCTGGGCTAGTGGAAGGTGTCCCTGCCCATGGCAGGGGGTGGAATGTGATGGCCTTTAAGGTCCCTTCCAACCCAGACTGTTCTGTGATTCCATGAAAAGGTGTATTGCTGGGCAGCTGTGGTGGCTCTGTGTCCTTGTGACTCCTGCTGTGGTGCTCCTGTGAGGGACTGAAAACCTGAAAGAGTTTAATGACTCAAACATTCAGCAGAGGAGAAAAGGATCGTTCCCATGCCAAGGAGATAAGGGGCTGTGAGAAAAGAGGGTCTTTGGGGAGGCTTTGTGGGACCACCATCCAAAGGACCAGGGATAGCACTGGAATCCTGGCTGGTGACCTGGATTTTTTTTCCCTCTACCTCTATTTTCCTGTCCTTCTTTCTACCTTTCTTCTTCTCCTTAGAAGTTTAAATCCCTGTTGCCACGTGTTGTTCAGAAAAGTTTAATTTGCTGGCTGTTCAGAAAGCTTTAAATTGTTACCAGCACAGGCCATTCAACCTGTCATAAAGTCGAAATCGTTGCTGCCATAAATAAAAGTTTCTAATTGAACTTTGGCGTTGCTTCACCTTAATTTAGCCCAAGGGTACTCCCAAACGCGGAGTAGGCAGTCCAGGAATGTCCTGTAGGGACCTGATATTTTGCAGCTCTCCCAGAGCAGGTGGCCCAGGACTACCCTGTGGGGACAAAACAGCTGCTCATGGACTTACTAGTCTTGAACACCAGAGAGAAGCAAATCTGTTGCTGCTTTTCCCCTCCCCTGTTTCCTAATTATCCCTTGCAGGATATTTTCCCACTGCTTTCACAACTCTCTCCTGTTCCCATTTATGTATCATTTACTTCCTTCAGTTGCCCCAGTTCTTCCATCCCTTAAGCTCCTCTTTTCCCAGTCTGGAAAAATTCAAAGCAATTGAAGCCATTAGGGGGGTGGTGGTGGTTACCTTGGGGTTTTTGGGGGGGCAGAATCTGTTGTTCAGATGACAAATTTGAATTACTAACCCTTCTTTGCATCATCTTTGAGTCACAGTCATGAGGGAAATACAAAAGCTGGTGGATTTTCTAGATTTTAGAGGAATTGTTGAGGAGACATCAACCCTCTGGATTGTCACAGTGTTTGTAACAAGCTTTTTTTTTCCTGGTGAAATCCTCTTTATGTTAAAACTCGTGGTGGTGTCCCAGAAGCTTCCAGGTCAAGCTCCTGGATCACTATAACTGTACAGATGTTATTGAAGAAGAAATTGTGGCATAAAACACATGGGTAGACAAAGTGGCTGAAAAGTTGTTGCTCCTTGAACTTGAAACTAATCTTTGGTGCAAAGTTACGGATATTTGGCAATTTTTCATCTCTGCTATGTTAAAACAAAATAATTTTAAATAACTGATTGAAAAAAACGTACTGGGGTGTTTTTCTCCCCAGGGCTGTAAACCAGTTTGCTGGGGTTAAGATCAGTGATTAATTTTACTGTTTTATCCAAAAAAAAAAAGCATCAACCCAACTTGGGACTATGTATTTATGCAGAGTTGCTGTTTTGAAGTGAAGGTGTGAACAAACTTCATGCTGCACTTTGGAATAAATTATTTGGGCCCTTAATACAGGAGGTTACGTGATAAATATTTTAACCCAATTTAAATGTTCTGCAGCTCCTGACAGTCACAGATTTTCTCCCCAGTTGCTGGTGAACTTCCACAGAGATCATTCCTGGGAGTATTTCCGTGTGAAGCAAACTCTGGGTAGTGTTAATTTGTCAGAGAACTGAAATTTCAGAGAAGTGTTTACGAACACTGCGCCTGCCAACGCGGGGCACCGCGGGGCAGCGCTCGGGGTGGTTGGTCGGGCTTGACATTTGGGGAGTGAGTTGTTTTACACAGGGAAAGGATGTGTCTTGTGGGTGCTGGGAATGACCAGAGCTGACTGTGGAAAGCAAGGCTTTGAACCCCAGGGTGGGACACGATGGTCTCTGGTGAGGCCCCGCCTGGGTCACCGTGCACAGTTCTGGTGCCTCCGGAATAGGAAGGTCGTGGAACTGTTGGTGGAGTCCAGAGGAGGCCACGGAGTTGCTGAGGGGACTGGAGCACCTCCCCTGTGGAGACAGGCTGGGAGAGCTGGGAATGTTCAGCCTGGAGAGGAGAAGGTTGTGTGGAGACCTCACAGCACCTTCCAGGGTCTGAAGGGGCTACAGGGAAGCTGGAGAGGGACTGTTCATTGGAACTGGAGTGACAGGACAAGGGGGAATGGCTTCAAACTGACAGAGGGGAAATTTAGGTTGGATATTGGGAAGGAATCGTTCCCTGTGAGGGTGTGGAGACCCTGGCACAGGTTGCCCAGAGAAGCTGTGGCTACCCCTGGACCCCTGGAAGTGTCCAAGGCCAGGTTGGACGGGGCTTGGAGCAACCTGGGAAGATGCTCATGGCAGGGGATGGAACAACAGGATGATCTTTAAGGTCCCTTCCCGCCCAAACCGTGATTCTAGATAAAAACCCCATGTTCTGGATGTTGACTGTCTGGCTGCTCCTCATTAAGTACTACCTTTGTCATGGTAAATGTAGTTTTCACATCTTTATCCTGCAAATTCATTTTCTGTTGCAGAGCAACTCAAGGTATAAACCCTTCTTTTTCCTGGAGAGCTTTATGTAACTGTGCTTTTTTTTTTTTCCCCATCACCTTGACGTGTCACTCTTGCTGCAGCAAATTTATTCTGGGTTTGGTTGTTATTTCAGTGCTTTCATTTGTTTAAGGTGAGATTGGGTGATGGTTGCTCAGTGGAGGAAAAGCTCATCACGTTAAGTAGATCGCTGTATGTGATGGGTCTCATCGTCAATTTAAATTATTGTGCCTCGCAAGTGCTGCTTCTGGAATTGTCTGAAACAGCTGCAATGTCAGAGGCAGCTCTTTGCTACAGATAATGAAGTTTAAACCTCTTTAAACATCACTCAAAACATGAAATACCAGAAATCCGAGGTAAAAACCCAGTATTTTGACTGTTGCTGTTGTTACAAAAATGCATAAAAATGTAGGTTGCCCCTCTAAACGTCTCCCTGGTGTGTTTATTGTCCTTGCAGGCACTATCCTGGTTGACAACATGCTGATCAAAGGGACAGCAGGAGGGCCTGACCCCACCATCGAGCTCTCCTTGAAGGACAACGTGGATTACTGGGTGATCCTGGATCCCATCAAACAGACCCTGTACCTGAACAGCACCGGCCGAGTCCTGGACAGGGATGTGAGTCTGGGGGGGCTCTTTGTTTGCTTTCCTCCCCCTGGACATCAATTCCTAATTAACCATAACCACCAGACCGACTGGGATATAATTCCTGCATCTATCTTGTCCCCAGATGGATGTGGACAGAGTTAATTGGATTCTTCATTAGGATTTATTGGGAGCACACAGAAACTTGGCCATGTGTGCAAATACTGTGTGTGGACAAACACAGCAATAAAGACCAACCAAACAAAGGTGTGGGTTTTACATCCAACCAAACCTGGCCCCTCTGCTGAATTAAATTTTTATTGTGCATTGAATTATGAGATGTGAGAAGAGCAAGGGACTTGTGACTACTACAAATCACTTACAAAGCTTGACATGTTCAATTGAGAACGTGCTGGTTTAGATGCTTTTTTTAGGGCAGCATAAAATTCATGTGGTACATTCGTTCCTAATGGCATTGAAAGAAATACTGTCAGGCTAAGTTTGACTTTTATAAAAAGAAAGCTAAAAAGCACAAAAGAAATAGGAGTGTTCTCATCTAGGCTAATTTCATTGAAGAACAACACTTTATAAATATAGAGATATCTTCTCACAGTGTTGCAGCATTGCTGCAGTTCATCAGAACCCTGAAAGGAAAATTGACTCCAAAGTGCTGTAATCAATATGGCAAGGATGCTTTAAAACTCAGGAGTTGTACTTGGAGTGCGGGGAAGTTTGTTTTGTATTAGCTTGATTGATTAATTTGTCTTCTCCATGTGTTTTGAGATCTGTTCATAAGTACCAAAAACAACATGCAAATTTTCCCTCATTTCCATTTTGAGCTGAAAAGAGCTAATTGAATTCAGCTGTTCTTAATTTAGTTTTAATTCACAAGCTGTTCTCAGATGCAGAGCACAGAGTGGCACAGTGGTCACGGTGGCAGAAGCCTTGTGGTGCCTCGGCAGAGCCGGCGCTTGTTCGAGCACCCAACAGCAGCTGCTGGAACATGTTTGGCCTTTCAGTTTTCATTTGAAGTCAGAGCAAAAAAAATGAGAGCCTGGAATGGGAGGTGAGGCTTAAGAACCACTGTAAGAAATGCAGGGTCCATTCTTCCTCAGCCCACGGAATCCTGCACGTCCATATGGGGTCAGGAACTGGCATTAATCCCTGTTAGGTCAATGCTAATTCTTTTTCAGTGCCCCTTTTAGTGACAGTTCTCTCCCTCTGGGGTTCTTCACCTGAGCTGCTTGACCTGAATCTTGCTTTACCAAAAGGACCTTGTCAGATTATTTGAGTTCCAGTATTAGCAACAATCTGAATCAACTCACAGATACTTCATATCCTATGAATTCACAGCCACTTTACAGTGATGCTCCTTGCCAGAAGGAGACTCAAGTCCAGAGGACAATTGAAGTGTGTACCTATATAATTATATATAGATAATAATGTGTTTAAATTGGTATTTAAGGTATTAATTCCTCACTTTTTGCTGTGAACTTTTAACACGTCTTATCCCCGGTACTGTGTAAAATTACTCCTTGGTGATTATTTAAGTTTAATGGGCTATGAAAAGAGAATCTGGGATTTGAGGTCATTTAGGTTTTGGGTGTGAGCCCCACTGTAGATCTTCCATGGGCTCAGTGAATTGCTGGAACTCACAAGCCAAAGAAAATGAAAGCAGCCCTCAAAAACCCCAGGGACTGAGAAAAACTACGAAATGGGCTTGATTAATGTGGCTCTTTTGGGGCCAGGGGGAAGTGGTGGGTTGGCAGTGCTGGGTTAACTGTTGGACTTGGTGCTCTTGGGGGTCCTTTCCAACCTTAATGATTCTAAGATGCTGTTTCCAGCCTTCAGAACCAGCTCTGTGCTCACCCCCAAAATGCAGAATCGTTCAGACTGTGGGTGGTTCCTTCTTTTGTTAAAAAAAAAAACCCAAATGTGTTTTTCTCATCTTTCAAGTTAAAACCAGGTGAAACTTTGTGGTACCAATGGAATTTGGGGGGGTTATTAAGTCAAACCTTCGGATTCAGTTTTTATTACAGAGGAAAGATATATTCTCTGATTCACAAATGGTGCATGAACAAGCACATTCAATATATTTGGATACTCTTCCCATTTTTCTCTCCCTGCTGATTCAGTTATCCTGATCCTGTTCCTGTGTTTTATTGCCTTTCTTGAAAGCAAATCTTATTAGATTCCATTGATTGATTTTACTAAGAATGGCAGTGTGTTTTCCAAATAAAATCAGATAAAAAGAAAATTCCAGACTTTGCTTCCAAGTACTTAGGAAGGGTGAATAGTGATAGTTCAGAGCTGAAGGTGCCAGGAGCTGCTAAGAGGTGCTGGAATGATCTGTCCCCAGTGTCATAAACAATTTGTGCCATTGTGCCATTATGTATTTATTTTTTTTGCCTATAAATGCCCAGACTGATGAGAGTTTGTTTAAACACCTGATTTTAGTTTTAAGCACTGACCCAGCAGAAATTGTACATCTGTGAAAGGAATGCTGGTCCTGTTTCTCTCATATTTTATCAAAAGCAACAAACTATTTTTTCCATGTTCTCGTAACAAAGACCAAATCCAGAATATCAAATGGTTATCAAATATCTATTTTTTTAACTAATTGTATTTTTCTTGGGCATGGCTAATAAATCTAGATCTACTCAGTAGTGTTTAAGCTTTTTAAAGGCAGCCTAAAAATTCTTGGATCTTACTCAGATGAGTAGTAATAGACATTCCAGCCTAAATTTCTTTGCCCATTCATCAAGTTTGGGAGTTACTTGTATTTGAAAATTATGATGTTCACTGGAATGAAAACATCAGGAGTCTGGGCTGTCTACACTGAAAGTTGTTTGTGAAGTATTTGTAAATGTAAATGGGAGAAAATTGGATTTATTTCTGGTTTGACCTTTCAATTGGAGACAAGAAAGAAACAAGAAAGTCATTGGAG
>NW_021940593.1:4222240-4227810 GCF_001715985.3 Manacus vitellinus
GCAACCTGGGCTAGTGGGAGGTGTCCCTACCCATGGCAGGGGGTGGCACTGGATGCTGTTTCTGGCCTTGCATTCCCGTGCAGTGCAAACCATTCCAGGATTCTCTGAATCCCACCATTCATGAACCACGGTTTCCTGTGGCATCTCCTCGGGATCTTTATAAAGGTGCATTTTTCCCTTTCAGCCCCCAGTGTCCATCCAGTCCATCGTGGTGCAGGTGCAGTGTGTGAACAAGAAGGTTGGCACCATCATCAACCACGAGGTGCGGATCGTGGTGAGGGACCGCAACGACAACTCCCCTCAGTTCCAGCAGCAGCGCTACTACGTGGCCGTGAACGAGGTCAGAACCCCCCAGGCATCTTCCCTGTCAGTGCTAAACCCCGACTTCCAGTGCCTCCCCTTTGAAAACCCCATAAATTCAGTCGTTTTCAAGCCCCTTACATTTGTGTCCCTTTAGAATCCGAAGCTGGGCCTCCCCGAGTGAAGCGATTTCTGTGACATTATTGCAATTTTAGCAGCCAACGTGGAAGTGAAACAAACAGGAAGTGTTTCTTTTAAAAAATCCCACAAAAAACCCAAAGTAAATAGTTCAGAAGGATTTGTTAACAATATTGAAACTTGGCAAAGTGCAGGTTTGGTTTTATTGCTGCTTCTCTTTATTAAATGATGTCTGTGGAAGGAATTATTTTGCTTTATGTCTTTATGGAGCAGAGAGCTGTGGATTGGACTTCTCTGTGTTATTTGAAGGCAAAAAAAAAACCTATTTCTGTCTTGGGCTGGTACAGCTTCATTTCACTTTACAGTTAAGTGTCTTATTCTCTTAGGGATGGAATAATCTGCTAATAAGCAGTACAAAGGATCTCTGTTTTCAGTGTTGGTATCTCAGGGCTTTAGTACTAAGAAGCAGAAGTGGAGACTTACATGCGGCAGTGGAAATATCCAGGCTGAAATTATGTGGAGAATGGAAGGTCTCATGCAGGTGAAGACTGAAAGAAGTAGAGTTGCTTTTAAAAAAATGAAGCTGTTAAATGTCTGTGTGCATTGTGTCCCCGTTGGGGTTTGGTTTGGGAAGCAGGACTGACTGCTTTCATGTTGTTTGGTTTGAATATAGTTGATTTACTGTTTCAAAAAGAAATCTCCTAGTTTTTCGTGTTTGGGAGATTCAGGTTTTTGAGGTGTCTGTGTTTTGTTCCAGTCCCCAAGTGTGCAGCGATGTGCAGGACATCCCATTGCCCCCAGGAAAGGAGTGGGAGAGTTGGTTGATGGGTTTAACCCAAAAGTGTGCAGAAAAAAATCCCAAATCCACACATTATACTGAAATAGAGACCTGAATTTGAGATAAGGATGTGCAGGCATCTCAAACTTCCTGGTCTCCTGAGAGGTGGCACCTTTTAAAGTGAGACTGTTTCCCTTCAGACAGATTTTTGGCCATCCTGGCTGGCGTGACTTACACTGGGATGTGGAGGTCCCAAAATACCATTGTGGGCACACCAGGAAAGTCCTCCTGATGCTTGTACGTGGTTTTCAAATTGGCCTTTACATGGCCATGGAATTTCTCTGTTTTACCAGTTTCTGGAATGTTTCTGGTCTGGAGTAAAGGCAACATGAACACGAGTCTGAAGGGCCTGTGTGGGCTGTGATGTAGGGCCAAGATCACTTCCAAAACCTGCATAATTTTGTGAGCAGAGCTGAGGGCTGGCAGTGTGTCAGTGCTGTCATACTGAGGAAACAAGGATTTTCCTTAATTAGGTTGAAGTCTGAAAGGCTGAGTGAGAAATGCCCCACTCACAATTGTTTCTGTTATTGAGCAATGTTCCCTGCAAGCATTTATTTGCATTATTACTGGGCAAAATGTTGCTCTTTCCACCAGCTGAATCGTGATTTAATTAATATCTTAGGTTCATTTTATCCCTGTTCCACCTAGAACATCTGACATGGCACCATTGTGCCCTTGAGCAGCACCCAGGGGGTTAATGCTCCCATTAATTAATTAACAGCAAAAAAATACACAGAGCATCTCAGACTTCCTCAAAGGTTTTAATGAGTGATTAATTTGTTTTAATGCTGCTTTATTCTGCTCCTAATTGGCACCACCTCTAGTGAATTTAGGAACAGGAATGCACTGGTATGAGGGATTTAGTGGTTATTTTTTACTTCTGTTTTTCGGTTGTTTGTAAACCAAAAAGTGCAGAAATGCCTCTTTCCTAAGTAACATAAATCAAAGGACAAGTAGATTTTATTACATTTTGGAGAAATAGAATGGTTTTTATGTCAAGTCATCTTTATATTTGAACTGTCCACACCACAGTAAGATGAGTTTGTCACAGAGGCAGAGGGTAGTGGTAATAGCAACATAAATCCTGCTTTCACACGTATCTTTTCCCTTTGCACAGAAAAAGACATGGTTTAAAAGCAAGCCTGGATTTTTCCAGAAGGCTTAGAATCGGATGGATGGGGAAGGGTGGTGTCTGTTCTGTTTTATACCAAAAGGTGTTTCAGTTTTAATATTTGATTGGAATAACCCAGCACAGAGTTAGACCAAAATTAAACGGTGCAGAGAAGTTCATGTTCCCCTCCAGCACATGTGTGGGTTGAAACTGTGGCTTTTGCATCCAAGTATCAAAATTATCATTACATGTTTAATGAGGAAATACTTTTTTTCCAGAGGATTTTAATCGTTCTATTAAAAGTCTTCTTCAAGCCAAAGAATGAGTCTCAGCTGACTCCAGCTGCTCTCCACAGCATTTTGAATCTCCTCATGAAAGTAAAAACAACTTAAGGTTGATGTCCCCATTCTTATGATAATTAGAAATACTCTGCAGAGTTATTTCCTCGGCTTTTTGCTTTACATATTTTTATTTATATGAAAGTATCACATCATTATTCATTTAGGGAAAAAAATCCTGACAGTGACATCAGCCTGAGGCTAAATCTGACTGGATGTATTAGTGACTTGAAGATAGGAGTTATTGCAGTATTAGAACAAAGTTCTGGAGCTGGGGTGGAATTCAGAAGAATTATGCAACTAATTAAAATTCCACAGGCAAATCTATAGCATTGCTGCAAGGGTTTTAAATTTATGTATCCTAATGTGGAGATTAGGAAGTAAAATCTTGTACTGCTGAGGCACCATTGTGCTTGTCTGTGTTTTGTGTTAAATACAACTTATCTTGATAGTTTTTATCTGAGCTGAATGCAGCTTCAATTCAGCATTTCCTGGGTTTCCTAAAACTGACTTTTTTGGTCTTAGTTTTTCCACTTTCCCGAGTCCTACGGAGGTGTTGGGAAGCCCAGGAGCTTTTAATACTGGAAATGGTAGTGGAGTGACTAGAACACTGTTGAAATCAGTATCATGTTATTAAATGTGCATAACTGTAGAGCTGCTTGGAACTCAGAACTGTAGGGTTGGTTCATTTATTGATTTTGGGGTTCTTCTTCCCCCCTCGCCCCTTAAGCTGGGAGAGATGGGAATCCTTTGCAAAATGAGTGTGTTTCTTGAACTTCAGTAATTTCCAAACTTTGGCTTTGGGCTGTTGAGAATTATAACTTGTGCTGAATTTTCATTTCTTGTTGTGTAATTATTGCTGTCTTTTTCCTTGTGGTATGGAAATAATTAATCTCTGCAGGTAGACATCATCAAAAGAATGTTAGCTCAGAATGATTAACTGGAAATCTTGCTTTGCTCTGCTCTTTGGGGCCCCTGTGAAAAATTATTCATTTTTAACTTTGTAAATAGCCAATAATAGGAAAATTCATTTTCCAAATGTTTTATGGAAGAGCTGAGCATTCCTGCCCGCATCTAGACTTCTAATAGACATAAATCACATTGAGGGAAGTTTTTTAAGCATTACAGCTGCAGACTGTGGACGAAGAAGATGTATGGTGTGCATTTCCTCTCTGTTTGTTTAATTGCATTCTTTTTGAAATCCTCCTTGTTTCTTGTCACCGTGGTTCTTTTTCACTGGGTTGAACTCCCACAGAGATGATTCTCCTCAGGCTGTCATGTACTCTCAGATAATTGTTTCTTTACAATTCCTAATGGTTTATCTTGCAGAAGGTAAGACACTCAGCGTGGTCAAACACTTTGCTACATAACTCCAGTGCCTTTCTGTAGGAGACACTAAAGGTTCATAGGGAGAAACAAAATTCCAGTCTTTAAGCAAAGAAATCTTTCCTAATATCCCACCTGAGCCTCCTCTGGCTAAATAGTCACATTTTATTAGGTGAACTGAGTTCCCCCTTGTTGTCCCAACAATAAACTGACAGAAATCCCTCACAAATTTGGGGGTAAAAGTGTTATGGTAAATGCAATAGTAAGAAGTGATATTGCTGGCTAAGGGCGAATCATTGTAATGCTGAGATCTCAGTGCAAAACTATTGTGTGGCTTTGAATGCTGAGGGGCCTCTCTCAAATGATTGGAAGTGGGTTTTGAAGCATCTAGTTAAGAGCTCATCTGAATTTTTCTAAAAGCTGAAGGAGTCTCTAATGTGAGATCTTGAGCAGGCTGGAAAGAGGAGTGGAATGAGGGAGTGGAGGGGATTTTTGTCTCTGTTATTTCTAGTATCACTTGTGTTGCATAAAGAAAATGTACATAAAATGGAGAGCTGCGTGTCCTGAAGGTCTGCACATCTGCAGTCAGTTATTTTGGATGCAATACATTAAATCCAGGACTTTAGCTTTTGACTTTTACTGTTGGAGCGTGCAATTGTAATTCTGGTGTTTACTGATAGTTCATTTTTACAACTGTCTCCTTTGTTATCACTTAATAATGTGCTTTACAGTGCTGGAGCCTTTTTATGTTGGCCATCCTTTATCTGCACCCTGTCAGAGCCCTGATACAGCTGCTCTGAGGGAGACAGCAAATAACTCTTGCTTTTCCAAGCCTTTCTGTGCTTCTGGAGAGCACCACAGCTCCTGGCCCTTCAGCTGGGAGCACCTGGGCAGGCCCAGCCCTTCCTCAGCCTCTTGGCAGCTGGGAGGTTCCCACTTGGAGTGGTCTGGTCCTTTGGAATGCTGGCTGGAGCTCTGCCCCCTCCCTTTGCAGGGCATGGTGTCACAGTGTCTGGCTGGTGGGAGCTTCACAAACCCCCTGGGGGTTTCTGTCAGCTCCTGGGCTGGTTGGATGGGGCAGGATTTTTGAAATATTTTAATATTTACTGTATTTTAGTGTAATATTGTTTGGAAAAATATGAAACCCCACCAAGAGTACGGTGTCCATCTCTGGGGTGCTCAGCACAGGAAGGATCTGGAGCTGCTGGAACCAGTCCAGAGGAGGACACGGAGATGCTCCAAGGGCTGGAGCCCCTCTGCCCTGGAGCCAGGCTGGGAGAGCAGCTGGGGGGATTCACCTGGAGAAGAGAAGGATCCAGGGAGACCTGAGAGCCCCTTCCAGGGCCTAAAGGGGCTGCAGGAGAGCTGGAGAAGGACTTGGGACAAGGGATGGAGGGACAAGACAAGAGGGAATGGCTTCCTACTGCCAAAGGGCAGGGTTAGATGGGATAGTGGGAAGGAATTCCTGGCTATGAGGGTGGGGAGGCCCTGGCCCAGGTTGCCCAGAGAAGCTGTGGCT
>NW_021940593.1:4227927-4229978 GCF_001715985.3 Manacus vitellinus
GGAACAAGATGAGCTTTACATCCCTTCCAACCCAAACCATTCTGTAATTCCACACGTCTAATGTCTACAGAGCTGCTCCTCTCAGCTCTACCCAGGAGCACCAAGGCTTTTCCATGTTTGGACCCCAGAACTGTGGGAGATTCCCATCATATGCCACCCCCTGAGGAGCCAACAGTGCCTGGCTCCTTCCCCTAATGAGACTGTTAATTACCCAGAGATGGATGGGTTAAGCCCTTTTCTTTGGAGCTGTTCAGGGTGTCAGTGCCTGGGGGCTGAGGGGTCTCTCTGAGGATGGTGGGACTGCCCTGGGCGATCCATGGACCAGCCCAGAGCCTGGCCCAGCCCTCAGGAAAAGGGTGTTGAGAGGGGAAAATGCTGTGTGGCAGCAAGGAGAGAGGAGCTGGGAGTTCAGGAGTGATGCTGAGCCTGGGCAGACGGGTGGGATAGAGGGGAAGGTGCTGTTCTGTCTTCCCTTGTCCCCATCCCAGTGTGTTTTTAATTGTTGGTACATCAACTTAATGTCTCCCAAGGCTCATCTCTCCTGCCTGTGTGGGCCATGGCTCCATGCTCTCCCTGTCTCTGCCCTCAAGCACGTTGGATTTTCCTCCCCTGAGCTGCTGAATTTTTCCTAGTATCCAACATGAACCATCCTTGGCTGAACAGTCACATTTTATTAGGTGACCTGAGTTCCTCCTTGTTGTTCCAATAATAAACTACCAGCAGTCTGTCAGAAATCCCTCACAAGTTGTGAGGGGTCAAATTGTCATGGCTGGCAAGTGGCCAATGCAATAGGAAGAAGTGATGTTGCTGGCTAATGGGAAAACATTGTAATGCTGAGATCTCAGTGTAAAAATATTGTGTGGCTTTGAACAGGAGGGGCCTCTCCCAAATGAGTGGAAGTGGGTTTTGAAGCATGAAATAAGTTTTGAAGCGTGGATGCTGAAAAAGGGGTGAGAGGGGGCCTGGGTGGGGAAAAAAACCCCTGCAAACCATCCTGGAAATTTTCCAAGCTGGTTTTTGGGTTTGCTTTGGTTTTCTGTCCCTTTTCAAAAACATGAGAAAGCCCCTTCCCTCCTGCACATCCTAATCCTAACCCTTTAGTAGGTATGAGGGTACAATCAACCTCCTACACCCACATATGACACTTCTACTGCCTGTCCCAGGAGCAAGTAAGTCAAGGTTGCAGCAAAACATAAACATACATAGTTATTGTGGCCTAAGTGTGGATAGTGTAAGTATTGTAAATTAAACCCTACCTGTTTCACAACAAAAAGGCTTTGAATTGATGTTTTTTATTTCAAAGATTCAGTATTCTCAGCCCTGAAAACGTTTCTCAGGGAACTCTGTCAACCATTGCACACCTAATTAGCAGCTTTATAAATAAAAGAGGAACTATGACTGTAAGAGGAAATAGAGAGTTAATTATTTGCTTTGTGGTGTGAACTACAAAATATGAATGTGAAATAACATCCAGGTCTGCGGCAAACCTTTGACTGACTGTCCTTTGCCACCTTCTCTTTTTACGGCATTTCAATCCTTTTTAGTCAGTCTGGGTTTAAATATGAGCAAAAACTTCATATAAAATTGGGAAAAGAGAAGAGGAGCCAGTGGGACTCTGAATTTAAGGGCCACAAATTTGGGGGTGATGAGAGCAGCAGGAAGCAAGGGCTGTGTTGGATCCAGAACTGTTTGTTCATTTCTTTTTCTCTTTCAGGTTGATTACTCACAAAGTTTCCTGAATATTAAAATTCAGAAACGATGACTCCAAAGAAAACTTCTGTCCTTGGTCTCAATGGGTCTTGATTTCATGCTATTTATCTGTGCGAGGATAATTATGAATTGATTCTTTTTCAGAATATAATTTAATGGGTATTCAGTTGCTGCCAACACAATATTGGAGCAACAGCATCATTCTTGTGTTTAAAGCCCTAAAGCTCTCTGGATGTCTGTGTTTGCATGTAACAATATTAAGCTGGCACTGTTCATGTTGCCATGAAGACACTGTCAAATAAGTTCTGTTTACATTTGCAGCTCAGCTTTGTTTTCCTTCC
>NW_021940593.1:4230548-4236454 GCF_001715985.3 Manacus vitellinus
GATTAATAACCCCCTGCCTGCTCCAGTGTTGTTCACACACTTCACCTTGGCTTTGGAGGCATTTTCAGGTAGCTGGATTCACTCCTCCACATCTACACCTGATAGATTCACAGCTAAGGTATTCACAGGCATGGCTAAATTACTCTCAAAAGAGACCTTCTGACTTCCCTCACAAAGTCATTTATATTTAAAGATCACTGTTTGTTGTGGTTTTTTAAAAAGGGTTATATATTATTAAAATGAAACTCTAGTGATCCTTACCATTGCAAACACATGATTTTAGAGCAAACAGTTTAAAGGTACTAAAATAAATTCTCTTTAGGGTTAGATGGGGGAATTTCTCCATTAGAACAAGGTCTTGAATGTGAGTGATTTCTGTGAAGTGTCCAAATGCATCTTTGTAGCAAATTGGAAGTAATTTTAGCAATGCTCCTTTGCAAACCCTGGGCTGTGAGCTCAGTTGTGGTGGATCAGCTGGTGGGGGATTTTGTTCAGCAGCCTAACCTGGTTTTTTAGCCAGGGCACAGATGTTCAAGTGTGTATGTGGAGGTGAAATACAGTGCAGAGATTTGGTAACCTCTCACTGAAATTCCCTGCTTTTCCTGAAGGGGAATTGGAGCAGAAATGGTTTTGTGGGAAAACAGCAGTCTGGTTTCCAGCTGGGTTAGAAATGCAGGCACACAGCTTGGGATTCAGCTGGCACCATCAAAGCTGTGCACCCAGAAAGGCTTCAGTCCTGTTCCCACTGAATTCAACACAAATTGAAATATCTACAGTTGCAGTTGTTGCTTATACTTTGTGGGAGGTAGAGAACTGTGTGGGACAGTGACAGTATCAGGGAATAATTCACTGAGAACTAATGATGGGAGACCCTTCTTTTTTACTTTTCACTGGGGTAGTTGTTGATCTTTGCTACTGACATGCTGAGGTGCAATATTTATTTATTATATCTGCATGTTTGGAGGACAAAGGTGGTTCCTTGGAAAGCTTTGCAGCATCTTAAGCCATACTCTTGTCTGGGAAGAACTGGGAAAGAGGCAGTGTCTTTTGTCCAAAGGTAGAATTGGGATGTTAGGTTTTTGGGAGATGGGGAATTTTCTGGTTTTATATGTTGTGTGTATATTTGGAATTCTTTTGGGGTTTAAAAGTTTGCAGTCATTTTCAGAGATTCATTTGATTGCACAGACTTGAGCAGTCTCTCAGGTTCTGACACTTCCTGCAGTGAGACAGCCTGGTCTAGTTGGTGACCCTGTCCATGGCAGGAGGGTTGGACTAGCTGGCCTTTAAGGTCCCTTCCAACCCAAACCGTTTTATGATTCTACTTAAAAGAGTAAAATTTGTAGTGCATGATGTCCTTCATGTCACCCTGTAAGCTGTTCTTTGTACTGGTGTTATGTATGACTGAAGTATTTATTCCCTAAGCTTTTATAAAGAAAGGGAAGGGTTTTCTGTGGAAATAGTGAGCACTAAAATGTTCTGTCAACATCATCTTGTAACTGTTTGCATGACAGAAGTGTTGACATGTCTAAAAAACCAATCCATAAATGCTGTTCCACTAGCACAAATATTTGAAAAGTAAATAGAAGACAGGGAGGATTGAAAGGAATGTACATGTAGTTTCAAATTTGCAAAGAAAATCCCCAAACAAGCTTTGAGTTCTTCTCCACTCTTCTGTATCACCCTTAACTTACAATACCAAAGAAAACCAGCTCAAATAATCTCTTTCAGTAAAGACTGTGATGAAGATGTTTACACTGAGAAAATACTTCTTCCATGAAATGCCTCTTCCAGATAACTTTGAAAATTGAAAGTGTTTTAAAATAGTGAAACATTTTAGCATGCATTGACTATGTTTGTGTACTAAAACCAATTAAAACTATTTTTAAAAAGTATTTCTATTAAGATGCATTGAGCCACAGTGAAGTAGAAGAACTGCTTTGTATTTAAGTTGCTATTAAGTCCTAACACTGCATTGAACAGAGGCATCCTGGGAAATCATTCTGAAAGCATCTCCTTGAAATAAAGATGCTTTATTGCATCTTTGCTGTACTATTTTGTATCCCAGATTAAATAAATCTGCTGCTTTCATCTGTTGATATGTGCACAACATTGCATTTGGAGCGTGTGCAAGACAGACATGACTTATCATCGTGCTGAGCTGCTTCATCTCTGCTGTCAACTTGCCAGAAAGTTCCTGTGTGATACATGCTGAAAGTGGATTTTTCTTCCTTAAACTGGGAAAAACCAGGCTCCAGAATGCAGCTTAGTGCAAAACCTCTCTCCTTGCTGCTGCTTGTTGTGGGATGAAGTTGCCCACGGTGTTGTTTGACACCAGTGAGACCATTCCCTGCCTTAGAAAAGCAGGCTGATTGTAGCTCATAATCATGGACTTGTTAGGGGAGGAAAAGGCCTTTAAGATCATCAAGTCCATTGGACTCAGTGATCCCTGTGGGTCTCTTCCAACTTAAAATATTCTGTGAAATTCTGTGGACCATCAACCCAGCACCACCACCATAAGTTTCATTGGAGACTAATGCAGGCATTTGGAAAAAAAAAAGCCCAACCTATAAAAACAAGAGGTGTTATTCTAGAAATTCAATTTAGCTTTATTATTTTTTGTGTTTAATTGGGAAGATATATAAAAGCCAGGGAGAAAAATCAATGCCAGATATACTTGCTGGAGGGCTGGGCTCTAGCTGCCATGTAAAGGAATGCCATAAAACTTCTCCTGGCTGTTACAAGCTAAGGATTAAGTCACTTCACTTGCTAAAAACATTCTGTCTCCTGATGCAAAGTGAGGGCTCTATTTATACCTGAGGGTTATTGTTACAAATGTATCCTGAAAACTAGTTCTGGACTCCCTCCCTGCTTGCTGATTTTATGGAGATCTGTTGTATTGTGTTTGCTGAGGATTCTGAATGTTTTGAGATAATCTGGAATTAGGGAATGTGCATAATGCTGTTGCATTACTCTCTGGGGAGTAATTTGATCTGTGTTTTCCTGGTGGCTTAACCCATTTTATAATTTGCTGGCCCGTGGTCAAAACTATGGGCCAACAAGGGTTTTAAGTTATGGAGACTCTTGTGCAGAAGCATTTTGTTGTTTCTGTTTTGAAATGAGAAGAGAACCGGGTTTATTCTCTTGGAGACAGCAGCTGACAAAGGAATGTCTTGATATTCCAGACTTCCAGACTGCTCACTTCTGTATTAGAGGGAAATCCAACTGAATTGTTTCAGTTGGAAAAGATTTCCAAGATCACCCAAGTCCAGCATTCCCTCAGCACCGCCAAAGTCACCACTAACCCATGTCCCCAAGTGCCACATCCACACATCCTGTGAGGCCCTCCAGGGATGGGCACTCCAAACCTCCCTGGGCAGCCCCTGCCAAGGCCTGACCACCCTTTCCAGCAACAAATTCCTCCTCCTGGCCAACCTGAGCCTCCCCTGGCACAGGGGTGTTTGCAGAGGGATCAGGGTTGAGCTGATGTGGTACCTTCAAACTTACAGCTGGAAGCTCAGCTTTAAATCACCCCTGAACAATTGCATTTCAGTGCTGAGTTGGAGTAAAAGGAGACTCCAGGTACAGGCAGTTTGGGAAGAGGTCAAATGTTGGATAAGAATAAGAATCTGGCTGCCCCATCCCTGGAAGTGTCCAAGGCCAGGTTGGACAGGGCTTGTAGCAACGTGGGCTAATGGAAGGTGTCCCTGCCCATGGCAGGGGGTGGAACAAGGTGAGCTTTCAGATCCTTCCAACCCAAACCATTCCATGATTCTGTGGTTCCTACTTTGCCTCAGTATAAATGACATCACTGATTTCTTTCCCCTCAGTAGGAACTGCGTATGTTTTATCCCACAAAATGAGTCCCAAGCTCGGATATAAGCAAACAGTTATTTAGCAGAGTCTGGGAGGTACTTCCCAATCCTGTTTTCCTGCACACCACAGACACCTGCAGCATGGTGAATTTAACCAGCAATCCTGTTTATCTGCTGAAAAACAAACTGCAATTTTAGCAATTGTTTGGACTCTGAAAGGCCCTGTTTGTGTGATCTAAGGAAAGAATGGTACCGTGTCCCTCTGCCTGCTTTCTGTGCAGAGAACTGGGAATATTGCATTGCTATTGCCTGTTCAACATACCTAAATGTTGCCTGTGTTCTAATGGTAAATGGGAGCACAGAAGGATTTTTTGATGTGATTAATTTGATAGAATTGGAACTGGATCTCAGGTCAGAAACCTGTGTATCCTGCAGTGCCCTGCTGCCACTGGTGCCCCAGCTTTGTAACCTGAGTCTGTGCAAGCAAATCCACAGGACAAATTGGATTTCACCTGGTTTGGCACCCTGATCTACCCTGAAATCTGAATTTACTGGTGTATGAACATATGCATGAACTGGCATCTGAGTGTGTGCCTGGTGCTCTCTGTGCATTTCCCACTTCATTGCCCTCATGAAAGCCAGAATAAAGAGCAGATAAGTACAATAATGTGGATTTCTCAATCTCCAATACTTGATAATTTCTTCCGAACACACCACTGCAACTTCAGGCTGGTAAATGGGAAAGAAGCAGAATAGTCAGACTTCAGTTTGTGGTTGGAAGTAGCAATGGATATGTAAAGAATCCAAGAGAATTCTGTTATGTACAGATTATTTCTTGTGGGGTTCTTATGGAATAAATTGGTGGGGCGAAAACTTAGAAAACTTTGAAATCTCTGATCTGAAGAGCAGATGCAGTCTTGGAATGGCAGCCGATGGATCATCCCATTGCAGCCCATCTAAAACCCATTTCAAGTGTGAAGCATGTTCAGCTTTATCAGATTGTTTTCTCTTTTGCAGGCTTCCAACAGGACCTTTGATATTCCTCTCACTTTGTCCGGAGCAGTAGTTCTACGGGAAAGACTAAATTATGAAGAAAAGACTCGTTATTTTGTCATTGTTCAAGCAAATGTGAGTATAAATCTCTTAAAGGCCATTTCTGCCACTGATTTAGGGGGGTTTTTAGTTTCCTTTCCAAGCAAAGGCAAAACCTTGCTGAAATATCAGGTCTGATAAATCCTCTTCTCCTGAAGATCTAATTTAAGATTTATCTGGGCTACTGAAAGCTCAGACATATTATTACTGGTTAAAAAAGCCTGCTCAGTGTGTGTGACAAGCCAACCTTTTTGGCACAAGGAGCAAGTTGCAAATTTGCAGTGCAGCCCATGCAGAAAAGTGCAGTCTGGTGGCACTAAGTGTTCATTTTCTAACAAATCTGGCAATGCTAATTTGAGCTTAAAGGAGTATAATGGATACAATTTCCTTGTATCCTTCAGGTTTGAAATGCATTTTGCTCTAAAGAGGTGATTTTTCCTTCAAGTCATATCACAAGTGTGCAGAGAGGTTTTCCCAGAGTGGCTGGCAGTGGATAATACGCGGAGAAGGAAAGTGATGTTTAAACTATATCTCAGATATCTGTCATCAGAGGAGTTTTTTGGTGCCCTTGAGGGCTGTGGAAGCTTTTTTCCCTTGTTGTCCTTCTGATAACAGCTGTAAATGAAAACTTCTCCTTTGTTGTTTACCCTGTTGTGATACGACCTCATTCAAGGGAAATGAGGCAGCTGGAGATATCTCACTCCTGAATCCTCACGTTTGGGGTTCTGTCATCTCCCCGATACAGAAGCACAGATACATTTCCCAGTCTGTTTTCTTACGTATTTTGTGGCATGTTCAGCATTCTGCCAACAGAAGACAGGCTGTGGGGCTGGCTCAGTGCTTCCTGAGCTTCTGCCCTGCTCAGGGGAGACCCCCCTGCAGAGCTGCTCCAGCCCTGGGAACAGCCCAGCAAGGACATGGAGCTGCTGGAGCCAGGCCAGAGGAGGCCCCAAGAGGATCAGAGGGCTGGAGCAGCTCTGCTGGGAGGAAAGGCTGGGAGAG
>NW_021940593.1:4236809-4241991 GCF_001715985.3 Manacus vitellinus
GATTATAAAACACCACAGGATGCATTTCATTCCCTCTGTTGTCTGTGGTGTGCAATCACACTTCTGCTCCACTGGTCACAGTATCAGCAGTTTGTTGTTCTTGCATCTCAAAGATACTGCATGGAATTAATTCCTCTGGAGCTGCTTTGATCCAGTATCACTCAAAAGCACATACTGAGGGAATGTAAGGATGGTTTAGCTGAGGAAGGCTGCTCCTTGTGGCTGGAATTGTTTTTTATCACTGACCTTGAAGAAAACTGAATGCAGAAATTCCCATATTTACTATTAATGTGAAGCTGTTCCAAGAAATTCCAAAATATGTATCCCATCTGATTTAGAGCAATGACCTATTCCTTTTATACAGATATTAATTATTTATGCCATATTAAATGGCATAAATACAGAAAAAATTAATTTAAAATTCCTTTTTTTTTTCTTTTCTGTTAATGTTATATTAGAATAGGAGGGCAAGACTCAGCTAATGGCCCATATTTCCTTAAGTCTGTAAAGAAAAGCTGATGCAACAGTCCCTCCATGAAAATGGAAATACTTTTGACTGATTAAAATAAAAAAATAATGGCTAGTCATGCTGTCCTCTCTCTGTGATAACAAAAGAAGAAAGAAGAGGTGCTCTTACTACTGTGCACATCATTCAGTGTGTAAAATTAATGTGGGTGGTTCCCACAATTCAGGAACTTTCAGGCTTTATTCTGTGCCGTCTAGAAGGAAAAGAAAGGAGACAGTAGAGAAGTTGCAATAGTCAGTAGTGTCTTGTGTACCTAAAGAATAAAAAAAAATAAAAATAAGCCAAACCATGCTAACAGAGATGAGAACCTGCCATGCAGTGTGGAGATCTTTTGGGGGATGCAGCATTGGAGCTGCTTTGTTGTGGACAGAAGTGTTCTTGAACCTTTTAAATCATAAGCAGTATAACTCATTTTGTGGGCAAACTCAGCCCCTGAGTTTTACCTTGTTTACTGCTCCTCTCCCCCATCCCCCTGGTGCTGTGGGGTTCAGCTGCCTGCTGGGTAAAACCCCATAATTTCACATTATCAATAAGGCACAAGGGGCTTCTTATCTTTTACAAATTTGCTGCATTTTTATAGATTTCGTACTCCAGATTTCCCAGCCTCTGTTATTTTGAGTGACAGATGTCTTGCAGTATTTCTTAACTTTTCCCTCCTAGTTGTATTCCCGAGCCTCTGAGGCTGAAGTTCCTGTAATATTAGCAGGAATGTGGATAACTGTGTTTTGTCCTTAGCTTTGCTTCAAACTTTTTAGTAGGTGCTGACTTCAGAAAGTCTCCCCATTTGCTCCACAGGACCGAGCCCAAAATCTGAATGAGAGAAGGACAAGTACAACCACCCTGACAGTGGATGTGCTGGATGGGGACGATTTGGGACCAATGTTTCTCCCCTGTGTCCTGGTGAACAACACCCGTGACTGCAGACCCCTCACCTACCAAGCCAGCCTGCCTGAACTCACTGATCCTGTAAGTCCTCTGGAGTTTTGGCAAGTTTGATGTGTTTGTTTGGCAAGCAACTGCCCTCTGTTTCTGTGGACACAATTAAGAACTGTCATAGGAAGGTCCTGTGTGCTTTAGGCTGCCTTTTGTGTGTTAAGCAAAAGAAAACCAGGGTAAGATCCACGTGGTGAAATCCCAGCTTTGATCCAGTGGCAAACTAATCCCTCGGTGCAAAGGCTGAGTGTCACTGAAATTTGGTAAATTGTGGAATTGCTTTTCCTGATCTGTCTGTGTTTCACTCTCAGAATATCCCAAAGAAGCACTTCTGGGAAGGGACTTGACATGTTATTCCATGCAGGGTTGTTATAAACCTTAGGAGAAATATTTTTTTTTTGGAAGAGGAAGCATTAGTCACTCGTCCCTGGGAAGATTTTATGGGTTTGTGGTCAGGTTTTGATCAGGAGGCACTGAAGAGCAGTGGGGGTTTATCTCATGCAGGTGCTTTACTAAGTGTATATGTTGGTATATCCTTAAATAGGGATAAAGGTGAGTGTAAGGCTCATTTCATGCTCAGAGTGCACAGTGAATCACCAAATGAGGTGAGAACTTGATCATTTCTTGGTGCAAGACAGTGCTGGCACCCTTTCCCTCCAGGTATGATGGAGATGTGCCTCTCTGCTGGGGGGGCAACAGAAAGGGGAATTTCTCAATTGCTGTATGACCTTTGATTCATATGTTTAAGAATAGAAAAAGGAAGAACCAGTTGAATCACGAGGTATTACCCCCCCTGGTTAACTTGGACATTAAGATGGCATTAAAATAATGTTAAACATGGACATTCAGGTCGTGACTTGGCTCCTTGCAGGACACACTCTCTGTCCTGCTTCCTCCAGCCAGGAGACAGGGGAGGTTGAGGCTGTAAGTGTGGAGGTTCCTGCTGTTCCCTGCCTTGTCTGTCTTGCTGTCCTGTGCCTCGTAGTCTTTTCCCATCCCACACATTTTGGTGTCTTGCTTTGTCTGGCCCCAGGAGTCCTGCTGCAGTTGTACCTGAGCTGGGTCAAGGGAAGGGGAGAGATGATCCATATTTAATCTTGGTACATTGGTTTGCACATCCTTCACACACACCTTGGCACTTGATTAGTCTTTATAACTGCATTTTACTTTAAGTTGATTTTACTTCTTTAAATTCTGTGTTAAATTGGTTTGGGCTTAGTGGCCTCACAGGGGTTCCAGGGCACCCACATTATGCAGGATGACCAGGATGACCTGCACAGATCTGCTCCAGTTCCCAGTACAGGGGCAGGTGAGGCAGGAATCATTACTAACTAGTGCTTGGCCATTCCCTTCTCTTTTTTTATCTGGCTGTAATGCAAACCACACAGTTCTGGGGCCACTGTGCTCTCAGATGAGGGCAAGGCAGCTCTGTCCCCGTTCCTGTCCTTGCTCAGGCACGTGTGCTCCACTGGAAGACACAGTGTCTGCCAGAGCTTGGAAAAATCTGCCCTGTGATGTAGGTGCTGAGTTACAAAATATTTTCATTTACCTCCCTAAGCTGCAGTCGGTTCAGGTTCTGTTCAGCTTCTTTTGTTTGCTTTCTGGCTTTTTTTGGCATCGAACTGCACCGTGAGAAATGTGATCTCTGAAACGAGAACCTGGTTCTGGTGATAAACTCTGAACTTTCTGCTGTTTATCTACGTGCAGAAATTTTGATAAACCAAAGTGGAAGAACTTATACCTTGGTGCCTCAAACATTTACTTGACTTTTAAGTGATAATTCCTTTAGAAGATACAGATGGTACCTAAAAAGATTCAACTAGGAAACACCTGTATTACATTTATCCTTTATTTTATCTTTTTATGTGTTATATTTATTCTTTATTAACCTACTATTAAGCTACTACATAGCTGCCATTACCCTACTCCATAGACTAAAAGACTGTTTTTAGTTTAACATCATCTTTTTGTTTTTTTCTTTTTTAATTTGCTTTTTAATTTTGAAATGAACATGAGAAGGAATATTAATGAATCTAGAGCAAAGTTGAAGTATGAATTATTCAGAAGCAATAACTTGGAAGAGAAGTCCTGCTTTGCAGGGCAAGATGTCTACTCAGCTGACCCCTGAAGGAAAGCATTTAATGTAGGTGGGAAGAGTCATATTTTGACTCAGTCTTGCACAGTTCCTTCTCTGCAGTTGGCATCTATCCATGAATTTACTGAGGTGTTTCCATTCCAAGCTGCTTTCCCTTGGACCCAGAGCAGTTGGATCCACTGGCAAGGAAGAATCCATAGAGTGTCTGCTTTGTTTATGGTCTTGGGCTGAGCTGGAAGAAACCAGTGATGGAGGAAAAACTACTTTACAAATTCCCAAACCGGGAAAGGAAATAAAATCTCCTGACTTCTGAGTCCTCTAATAATCATTGCCAAAATTACCCTGCAAAAAAAGATACCAAAGCCCATTCTAAGACAGCATTGTTTGAAGTTCTGCCTCATAAAGTCAGAGGCTTTGCATATGTGTTATTTCCTCTAGAGGATTGCAAGAAAGTTTCCAAGAAAAGCTGTGTTGTTTGTTGATTGGGGTTTTTTGTTGTTGTTATTGTCGTGACATAGTTTTATATTTAAATTATATTTGGGAATTAATTTTTTTCCTCCTTTTGTATCAGGAAGACTTGAATGAATTAGCATTTATTATGGGGACATGGAAGGCATCAAGTGGAGTTACAAGGTAGAACCTCATGAATATCTCACAGCCTTGAAAAGATAATTTCTCCTCCCTCCTTCCCCTTCAGTCTGTTCCTGTCACACGTGCTTTGGGAAGGTTTCCTCCCTTTCTGTACTTGGTATCTTCCATCATCATGCAAAGAAGAAAAGCCAGTTAGCAGCAAAATATAGATGAGGTTTGATTAATTGATTGCTGGCCTGGTTTTGTGAGGCTGTGCTCCAGTATCATGTTCCATGGGGTAATTCCCACTCTTATACTCCAGGACACCTTTGAGCCTGGCTTTGTCCTCAGGCAGGACTCAGCCTCTCAACAACTCAGCACTGGGAGCTGTTGCTTGTTCCTGCACTGCTGATGGATCCTTCTACATGGAAAACATTTGGTTTTGTGCTAATTATCCTCAGAACCCTCAGGAGCTGTTTCAACAGGGACCTTCCCAGGTCTGTGGGCTCAGCTGCCCTCACGGAGAAGGGTCTGAGCAGGGCCCTGAGAGATGAAAGGCTTAAACCAGAAAGAGCTTAAAAAGCTCTCAAAGGACAGTGCAGTTGAGGGGGGTGAAAAAAGACACTGAAGAGCAAAAAGTGCCCCTAGAAGCCCTCAGGTTTTTATTAGAGAGAAAGACCTCTCTGGTTCCATCAGTTTGGATTCAGGAGGAGAAAACTGCATTTCTTGGAGGTGGTGTTGTAGTCCTGCTGGATGAGGCTGGTGTTGGGAACACAGGACACTTCCTAAGTATCCAGGTTTAATCAGCTTTGTACAAATCACTTTTATGCTGATTATTGAGAGCTAATTAACACTGCAGAGGATGGGCTGGTTTTTGGGCTCCTCTGGCCTCGAAGATGACAAGCACTTACTAATTCTTCCCAACTGAATTCTCTTGCAGCTACTTGTACAAATCCCAATTCCATCCAAACACAAAACCTCCTGGAAGTTTTCTCACAGAGACACATTGACATCAAACTTGCAGTAGCTCAAGTGATGTCTAAAACTTCTAGAAACAG
>NW_021940593.1:4243116-4246321 GCF_001715985.3 Manacus vitellinus
TGATATCACCTCAGCCACAGCACAAGAAACAACCATAGAAATGCTTTAAAAATTGTCTGTATCTCTACATGCTCGGGTTGTTTGTTCAGTAAATTGGAAAAGAACCTCACGAGCGAGGCTTTGAATAGTCCCTTTGCCACTGAAAGATGAGCAAATTGACCCATTTTGTCAGGTATTAATTTTTCATTAGCAATTTAGGTGACTCAGATTAGGGAAGGGGAACTGCAGATGATTTCCACGACACGTCTGCAGTGCCGGGGAGGGTTTTATTGAAAAGGGCAAATAGTTGTGGCCAAGTGATTTGCAGCCCAGGCAAGAGGCAGATAGCAATTTTTCTAATTAAATTTAAGCATAAATGCAAGATGAACTGATAGGCAACCTGGAATTGCTTTGGAAGTGGGAAAGCCAGTGGAAAGCAATGATAAAATCCTCTCGTGGGTGCAGTCACCCCTTTTACAATTTCCAAACAAACTTTTCATTGGCTTTTTTTCCCCCTTCTTTCCCCTCTAACTGCAGCCCTGCAGGGGCCACCAGATTGCTGGTAAATCCAAGGTAATGGACAAAGTCAAACAAGCACAGTTCACAGTAGATTTACAACCTTGGGCTGTTTCGTAACTTGAATTCGTGCTTTTGAATTAATAACTCAGCAAAGTCAAAATGGACAGCTTTGATAAGATATTGATTATCTGCTAGTGCATGATGAGGAACCATAAAAGGTGTTTTAAGTCTGCTGTTGTGATTTTCCCTCTCTTTTCCCTTTTTATGATTGATTGTCTGTCTCCCACTTGCAATCCCTTGATAGGAAGAGCCTTTTTTTTTTAAAGGAAATGTCACTGCAAAGTAGCGAAGCATGAAAAGGTTAAAATTACAAAGATGTGCTGTTACAGGTAATTAAATTTTATGTATTTGGGAGGATACCCAGGTGACTAATTAAAAAGAACCGTCAGTAAAATTGTCAGTAACTTTAACATGTGAATACATGAGCCTGAGTCTTGTTTTCCATAATCCAGAATTAGGGAATATAGTCTGAAAGGTACTTTCCTCTTGATGATTTGGACCCAGCTGTGGTTCAGAAATAAAGTTGCTGTCTAGTAAAAAAAAAAAAAAAAAAATAGATCTAATCTTTCTTAAAATGCACAAGTGGAGGTTTTAAGGGAAAAAGGATCAAACTGGCCTGAAAACTGAGATTTGGATGTTGGTAAAAAAAAATGAAATTAGGAAAAGAAAAATATGGTTGCAGATCATGTTTGAAGTTGTGTTTGGGGTGAGAAAAATGCCTTTTGTTCATTAGGGTACACCCTGCTGGCAAAGGAGGAGCTCACAGAGTCTCAGTCTGAGTTGGATATTTGGCTGATGGTGAAAACAGGCACGTTTTTGAGTATTTATCAAACTCTAAAGTGAAATTTTGGAGAGTTAATCTAAAATATGATTAATTATCAATATTAACAGAGGCATAAACTGGTAAAAATGAACTGATTTTATCACATGCACAGGTTTTTTTCTTTTTTTTTTCCAAATGTGGAAATGTTCCATGAATTGCCTGCTGTTTCTCCTCATGGTTAGGAACTCCCTGGGAACACGAATGGGAAAATACCCAGTTCTTCTGGCTTTGTCAGAAGCTAAGAGGAGAAAGGGTCCTTATTTTGCTGGGAAGAAGTAACTGTGGCACTGAATTTAGAAGTAATTTCCTTTCAGAAATGAAGGTGATCTGCTTTGATTCAAACTTTGGCACATCAGCCGCATAAGTAAGTCAAACACATCCAGTGTTGGAGGGGGATCTCCAGGGTGCTGGGGCAGGTTCACTGACATAAACCACCTCCTTGTGCAGCAAAACCAAGGCTAAAAATCGAATTAATGAGTTAATGAAGTGCACAAAGTGCCAAACACCCAAATGTTGGCTGAAGAGCTCTGGCTGTTTCATCCTCTTGCATTCTTTGCTCGTTCTCCACTTGCCATTTTAAAGTGCTTTAAAAAGAAGAGGAAAAAGCCCCACCTGCCTCCTAACAAAGATTTTAGCATAAAGTGTGAGATCACACCTTACAAAAGCACGGAGGAAAAGTGTGATTGCTCACTTTTGGGAGATATTCCACAGCCTGGGATTTGAAACTGGATTGCTGTCTGTGATGTCAGGTCTGAAGGGACTGAGCCTTTCTCTCCTCAAAACCTGGAGCTTGAGGAAAGGGAAGAGTTCCTGGGAAAGCACCACCTCTGTCTCATCCTGAGCTCGGGTCTGTACCTTGAATGAGCAACCAACTAACTACTTGTGTGATTTAATTGCTCTCTTGGCTAATTGCCAGGACAAAAAGCCACTTTCCCAATGTGCACTCCTGTTTTCCCTTCCGTGGAGCCGTGTTTGTCACGGCGTGAAGTGGAGCTGTTGTCAGAGAGGAAGCACATGCAGCAATTTATTTGATCCTTAAATGTCACTGAGAAGCATCTGAAGGTTTTAAATGTTGACATTTAAACAAAATACTCTTGCAGTGATGCTTTATTGGCCAATTTCACTTCAGAAAAATTCTCATCCCTGTCATATCCCTGAGCCTTGTAGAGATAATTATTTCAGTGCCTGTGTTATCCCGTTAAACTGGAGCTGATCATGAGGGGTCAGGAAGAATTATTTCTCTTTTCAGCTTGTTTTCACAATGCAGAGTAGTAGTTCTTCAATTAATCAGTGGTGATCTGCAAACCTTTAATTGAGGAATATGTGCAGGTGATGGGAGAGGGAAGCGACAGGGAATTTCGGCTCTAGGGTGGAAGTGTTGAAGAACCCTTGGAGGCACAGGGATCCCCCTGAAGTGTCCTGGCCTCTTGCAGGAGCAGGGCAGCAGGGTTTGCTGTCACCTTCTCCTCAGCAGTGCTGTGGTGTCACACACCTGTGGGCACCTGGTTTGGCACAGAATTCCTCACCAGGCCTGGCCCTTGCCAGCTCAGAGCTCACCTTGGGCTGCCCCACCTGGATTTTTTGGTTGCCCTGGTCTCCAAAGGCTAATCTGGGAGTCTCTTTGGTCTGCTGCAGTCTGTGGTTCAGATGTGCCCTTGTTCTCCTTTGTGTTGTCTCATTCCCGAGGTCCTTGAGGGGCCTTCCCAGCTGTGCTGTGCGTGTCGGGATCCCACGGGGAGGGAGCAGCCAGAGGAGCCTCGTTGGCCCAGCCCAGCAGCTCAATTTTTCCCCAGTGCCCTGAACCCCTGCCAAAAACATGGAGAA
>NW_021940593.1:4246498-4252456 GCF_001715985.3 Manacus vitellinus
CCTGGCCTTGGACACTTCCAGGGATCCAGGGGCAGCCACAGCTTCTCTGGGCAACCTGTGCCAGGGCCTCCCCACCCTCACAGGGAAGGATTTTTCCCTAATATCCCACTAAACCTACTCTTTCAATTTGAAAGTCCCCATTACCAGGACAGTTGTGTTTGTCTCTGCTCCACGCTTTTGGCAATGATTCTGCAGAAACCCTCCCTTAAATCCCAGGGCTCTTTCCAGCAGAGGACAAGGAATTTCAGGGCCAGCTGGAACGCCCTCTCCTGAGTCGAGGCCCTGTGGTTAATCTGCATTTGGCTCTGCATCAATGCCCCAGGCAGTGCAACAGTCCTTGGGTTCCAAGCAGCTCTTATGGCTGGGTAGGCAGGAGTGTGCCTGGTAAATAATTCCTGCTTTTTGTCCTGGGAGAGTGTTGGGATTTAGGAAGAAAAGCATTTAAATGTAAAATTTCACTACACCCTAAAAAGATGTTGAGGAGGAGCTTATGGATGAAGGGTGTGAGTGTTGCAGGGGGTGTGTCCACGTGCATACACATTATATCTGCACAACTGCCCAAATTGGTTGAAAATACACCCAAAATACACCTAAAAAAAATCTTTTTTTTCCTACAACCTTCAATCTAAAAGTGGTATTGATGCCACTGTTAATGTTACCACTAAAGCAGTGGCATAAAATGGTTATAATAGTGGTGAGGCAGAAGTTTTAGCTGGCTCTGGCCACAAAACCTCTACCTCAAATTCTCCCTCTGACAGGGTGACAAACATTAATGACAAAAGTTTGATGGGTGAGTTTGAATAAAGTAATGAGGTGGTTACAGGTGATATTCCCACTCCTGAACTAGGGAAGTGCCCATTTAGTACCCAAATCAAAAGAAAATCAGTAAAGAAAACATAAATGCAGTGACCACAGTGGGGTTTTGTTACCCCCAAGTGTTAACCTCCTGTTTCAGCCTTCTGAAATTTTCACTGCTTTGAGACTTTTGGCCTTGCTTGTTCCTCCAGGTGGGGAAATGGCTCCACCAAAGCCAAGTTCTCTGAAGGAACACTCTAAATGTATAGATAAGAGAAGGAACCAACACCACTGTGGTGATAAAATCTCCGTGTAAAGCAAATCAGTCAAGAGACAAAAGCTCTTTTTTCTGACTTTTTCTTTAATTTCAAACGAATTCTCTTTCATACAGTTTCACAAGAAAGGTCCCACCAGTGGTACTGGTTATATTTTCCCAAAGGATCTTTCTCATAATTCATAATTTTTCTCAAGCTGGAAGGTACTATGGAATCATACCTTTGATTATAACTTCTTGTGCCTTTTCTAGTGTATTACATTGTGGTTAATTTTTCTGAAGGCATAAAGCAGCCATCAACCTCTTCTCCTTGGGAAAAGAAATATGTTATATATCGGTATAGACAGATATATGATATTGAGAATCATCCCTCTGGAGAAATACGCTTTTAAAAGGAAACAAAATGAGGTTAATATGTCATAGACTTTTTTTATTGCAATGAAATTACTCTTAGAAATGAAAATAAAAGTAATTCTGTAAGGCACCAGGGTAGTGCTGCACTGAACTTTAAATATTTCCTCATTTTTCGTGGGTCTGTGTCAAGCAGAAGCAGGTGTTTGTCTGAGGTTTTCCATCTTGCTTCTCTGCAGCTCAGAAATGGGGATAATCAGAATCCTGCCCTCGAGAGTTTGAAGGATAATCGAGGAAGCAGCCTTCGTAGTTCGTACGGGGGGAAAAAATGAACCGTCAGAAAGGAAATGTTGATTGTGCTTTAATCACAGTCATCACCTTGGAAGGAGCAGAACCTCTGGATTGAATTCTCCTTGTGCCTGAATTGCTCCGGAGATTGCTCCGTGTGCCCAGGCAGGAGGCCCATTGCATAATGCATTTCGTTTAGTCTCCAGCACGGAAACTCTGCTGGGGACATTTCTTATCAAGCATGTCAGATACAGAAAAAGCAATTTAGTAAGCACTGTGATCAGATCCTGATGAAATTCAATTCTTTTTAGGATCTGTTGTTCCTGAGAGACATCATTGATAAAAATAGTCTGGTTTCCTCTGTGCTCAGGTTCATTATGCTCTCTTGCTGCTCTTTCAAAACATTTTTTTTCCCCCCTCAAAGGTGGCTTGTTTTTACAAATAAATGAAAGGAATTGTGGTTTTTGACAGCTTACTCTGTTAACAACCCAATCTGTCAGGATATTTGAATTTTACTGTTTTCATTTAAATAAACTACATAAACATTGGCCACGACAGCAAACTGAGAATGCAGCAGCCATGGATTATATTGAACAACTAAAGAAGGTGCTACGAGCTGTTTGACAATGGCAGTGCTGAAATCAGAAAGTAGATGCCTTTTGAATAATCAATCTCGTGCCTTAATTTTCCCCATTGGTCCCTAAAACAGTTCTTGTACCCCCAGAAAAGACATGAGGGGTCAGTCCCCACATCCCAAATGCATAAATGAGACCTGCTTTTGTCTGTGGCTTCTGGAAATGAAGGTGAACTGCTGCAAAATGAAGAAAGAGAAAAGTTAGATTTAATTTAGGCTTGCAGATCAGCCCTGGGAACAGCCCAGCAAGGACATGGAGCTGCTGGAGCCAGTCCAGAGGAGGCCCCAAGAGGACCCGAGGGCTGGAGCAGCTCTGCTGGGAGGAAAGGCTGGGAGAGTTGGGATTGTTCAGCCTGGAGAGGAGAAGCTTTGGGGTGACCAAATTGTGACCTTCCAGGGCCTGAAGGGAGCCTGCAAAAAACATGGAGAGAGACTTTTTCTAAGGGCCTGGAGTGTCAGGACAAGGGGGAATGGCTTCCCACTGCCAGAGGGCAGGGTTAGATGGGATATGGGGAAGCAATAGCCTTTCTTTCCTGTGAGGATGGGGAGGCCCTGGCACAGGTTGCCTAGGGAAGCTGTGGCTGCCCCATCCCTGGAAGTGTCCTAGGCCAGGGCTTGGAGCAACCTGGGTTATGGAAGGTGTCCCTGCCCATGGCAGGGGGTGGAATGAGATGGGCTTTTAGGTCCCTTCCAAGCCAAACCATTCCATGATTCCATGATCAACCCCCATTATTTTTACTTTCTGCATATACATATGTTTGAACATAACAACTTTTAGCAGTGAGTTCCCAATACCAGTTTTACTGTCTGCTGTTCATACCTTTATTCCCCTGGCTGGGCTGTTCCTGTTTCACTAATGGCAGGGACAAAAATGTCCTTCCAGCCAGGTGTTCCACAGCAGAACTAATCCCCAGGGATGCTGCTCAATGCTGCTCATTTTCATATCAAGTGGGGACATTTGACAGGTTCTGCTTGGACTCTGCAGCATCATTTGGTGGTAAGAAGTATTATTTTAACACTTGATGATCTCACAGGTGTGTGTATGAACAAGGAGGTGGTGGAGTCCCCATCCCTGGAAGTGTTCAAAAAATGTGTAGATGTGACACTTGGGGACATGAGTTAGTGGTGAACATGGTGGTGGTGCTGGTTGATGGTGGGACTGGATGATCTTAAAGGTCTTTTTCATCCTAAACAATTCTGTGGTTCTAAGAAGTACAAATTGGGTGAATTTGCTGTGAATCTCTAGGGTTGAGCAACGTAGATGTGGTTCCCACATGTCGTTTTACCCTTTTAGGGGGAGCAGTTTCCAGGCCCAGGGTTTTTGTTGTACAAACCTCTTCAGCTCCTGTGACAACTTGATCGAACAATTTTCTGCAGAGAATTTGTTCTCTTCAAAAGGTGTTTTTCAATTTGTGCTTGGGGTTTTCTTCCAAAATATCAGCGTTCAGCTTTAGCCCAAAAGTTTAGGTTTCTCTACTGTGGCAAAGAGAAGGGTCAGAAGATCCCATTCACCCTGGATCCTGGGCATCTTTGTGTCACATCAGCCCTCAAAGAGCAGACCAGGAATTTCTGCTCTGCCTCCCTTGGTTCTGCTCCTGATCAAAGGCAGGACCTGTAGGCACGTGTAGCTGTCAGTGGGAAGGCAAGAAAAGAGGGAGAGTGTTGAGATCCTGCAAATAGGAGATTTGACATGACTAATGACGAGCTTTTGGTGGTTTCTCTAGCTGGATATACTTTTCTAGTGTGATTCTTCCTTTTTGGATTTCCTTCATTTGTGGTTGGATAACTCTGCTGAAATATTTTCCGTGTTTTGCTGACGTGCTCTGTGATGGATTTCTGCTCGTTAGGGTTTTATCACAGCCCTTGTTGGACTGGCAAAGCATCTGAAGCAGCAGCAAGAAATGATGTTGGAATGGTTTTGCAGCTCTTGCTGCTGTTTTAGTGCCGTGTGCTGGCAATAGTTGTAGGCAGCTCTGCACAGCACGGGTAGAGCTGAGCTCATTTCCCATTTACAGCTTGTGTTGGAACCTCAGGAAAGCACAAGGTGAACCAGTTTAACCATAATGATTCATCAGTTCATCAAGAACTTTGTGGGTTTGACAGTGTAGGGCTCCCTGGGTTCTGGATGTCACCATGGGGCTTTCCTAATATTTTCCATCTGAGAAAAAGCTTCTCACCCTTGTTTGCCATAGGGAGGAGAGTTCTGTTGTCTTCATCAGCAAATTCATCAGCTGAACTGTGAGAATGGTGCATGTTGAAGGTCTCTAGGCTTTGTTTGAAGTTCACTGGCCACAGTTGCAGCTTCCTGTAAAAATAATACTTCTCAGGGTGTAAAATGCTGGTGTGAAATGTCTGCTGGGAACTATTTGTGCTATTGCAGGATCCCAGAATGGATCAGGCTGGAAGGGACCACAGTGGGCATCTGGTGCCACCTCCCTGCTCCAGCAGGGCCAGCCCAGAGCACAGGGCACAGGAGTGTGTCCAGACAGCTCTGGAATAGCCCCAGGGAGGACACTCCACCCCCTCTCTGCTCTCTCTTCAGGGCTGGGGCACTGCCCAGCCAACAAGTTCTTCCTCCTGTCCAGCTGGAACTTCCTGGCCATCAGTTCCTGCCCGTTCCTCTTGTGCCATTGCTGGGCCCCCCGAGCAGAGCCTGCTCCATCCTCTGCCCCCTCCCTGCAGCCCCTCCAGCCATGGCTGAGGGCCCCTCTCAGGCTCTGCTCTGGAGGCTGAACAGCCCCAGCTCCCTCAGCCTTTGCTGCTCCCAGAGCTGCTCCAGCCCTTGGGCATCTCCTCTGGAGCTGCTCCAACAGCTCCATGTCTCTGTTTTAATTCTTTCGTCATCTCTGTGTTTGCCTTAATAACTTAGTCTTCAGTGTGACTCGTGGGTAGGAAATGTTTTGCTCTGTTTGACTCCAGCAATAAACTCTAACAATGGTTTTGTCCCTTCTGGCAGTGGATTCCTTGCAGGCTCTGATGGGAATCTCACCTTGGTGAATCCAAGCCAAAGTTTGGGAACTCTTCCTTTTGATGTAGTTTTATCTCTTCCAGCATTTGGCAGTGTTTACTTTTGCCTGTGTGGTGGCCCTGACCCCTGATCCCAGGGGCACCTCTGGGCAGGCAGCAGCATCACCTGAGGCAACCTGCAGCTGCTTCATGGGGTGTTGTCTTCAATCATGTACAAGGCAGTTCTTAGGAATAAATTACCTGCTCACAAAACAGGCAGTGGCCAAGCTGAGGAAGGTTAACTGTGTTTCAGTTTCCCAGAACACAATAATTTTCGTGGTAATAAGCAATGAAAACCAAAGGACTCCACAGAAAACCCCACAAATGAAAAGCCAGCTCCGAGGAGAAAATCATGTTGTTATTCCAAATCTAAAAATATGCCATTTCCTTTCTTTTTTTTCCTCATTTCCCCAGAGGAAGAAGTTCTCCATGAATAAGTACAGTTGGCAAAGTTAGCATTGCATCTCAGATAGACCATGGAAAAGATAGAAAATCTGGTTTTTGACAGCAGATTTTGCTGTCAACTGTGAAATGATTATTGTGAGCCTGTACCTTGAAAAAAAATGAGATATTGTGCATATCCTTCTATTGAAAGTCTGGCCTTTGTGGA
>NW_021940593.1:4253205-4268653 GCF_001715985.3 Manacus vitellinus
AGCCCAGGTTGCTCCAAGCCCCGTCCAACCTGGCCTTGGACACTTCCAGGGATCCAGGGGCAGCCACAGCTTCTCTGGGCAACCTGGGCCAGGGCCTCCCCACCCTCACAAGGGAAGGATTTCTTCCCAATATCCAAAGCACTTTGAAGCAGGAAATTCCATAGCACAAGTTCACAGGAATCCCTCTTGCCTTCATTTAGAAACCCATCTGCTCTTGGCCTCGTGACTCTTAACTTGCCTTAACTCCATAACCTCTCTGAAGGCCACGACTTTCTGCAGGGCCTGCAAGTCATCCCACTTGGAGAAAGTGCTGCCACAGGGACACATCAGAGTTCTTCCATGATGAACACAAAAGAAAGGAAAAAAATTGGGGTTTGTGCTACTCCCTTATTCTCTCTGAGCTTTTTTTTTTAAAATTTAGTATTATTTTTCCTTGATCATGTCCTGGCCTTACAGACTCCCTGGCAGGTTCCCCATCTGTTTGAAGAAGGATTTTTTTAAAAATGTAATATTTCTCATAACATTTGCAATTTGGGCTGTGGGTTCTGGTTTTTGGCCTGCCCAGTGCTGTGCTGTGCCACGTTGAAACCCCTGGAAGTCTCTTAATCTCCGAGCCAATAACTGAGAGATCTTTTCCCTAATGAGGAAAAAGTAAGTAAATTACTGCATATTTTGCCACAGAACTGACAAGTTCTCCTGGCTTGTTTGTTTTTTAATCACCTGCTTCTGCCAGAGCTTGTGAACCCTTTTATGTTCCTCTCTTGGAAGAGGCTGGTTTTTGAGGGCCGTCTGTTCATTCCGAGTGATGTTCCTGCCCCGCTGTGTCTCCCTGCTCCCTTTCCTTGCATCTTTTTAAGCCTCTCTCAATAAACTCCCCCCCCCCACCAGCTTTTGTTTTGCCTCTGAGTGTCCTTAGGCACTCGTGGGCCCCTCAGACATTTCACTCTTTCACTGCTCTGTTTTCCCTCCTTTTAATAAGCTTCCACTTCCTCAGGAAGCTCCTCTTCCAGGCTGAGAACGACCCTTGTAGAGGATTTTTTGGCCTCTTGCAGGAATGTTGGATATCTGTGTAAGGATCATAGTTATTCCAAAGCATGTTTTGACTGCAGTTTTTTAAAAATCATTATTTTTGATTAAAAGCATATGTACACCTTCCAAAGCTTCCTATGTGTACTTTGGAAAATTTATTAACGTGCTTTTACACATTTATTAACATACTTCATGGCTGCCTCTTTGGTTTGTTATGTTTTCAGAGTTCTAATTTATAAATCTGAATGAAATACTTGCATTATCTATGGATTATTTAAACAATATGAAAGTACCTTGAGTTTTGCTTCAAAGGCACATCAGCCTATTTGATTCAAAACAGCCTTAAATTATAAAGTTGGGACTGTTCAGCCTGGAGAGAAGAAGGTTTTGTGGAGACTTCCCAGAAACATTCTGATATCTGAAGGCTTACAGGGAAGCTGAAGAGGGAGAGTTCATCAGGAACTGGAGTGACAGGACAAGAGGAAATGGCATCAAACTGAAAGAGAGGAAATTTAGGTCAGATATGGGGGAAAAACTGCTCCCTGTGAGGGTGGGGAGGCCCTGGCACAGGTTGCCCAGAGAAGCTGTGGCTGCCTAACCTCCATCCCTGCAAAGTGCCCCAAGCCAGTGGATCGGCTTGAGAGCAAAGCCTGGGCTAGTGACAGTGTCCCTGCCCATGCAGGGGTGGAATGAGACGAACTTGATGGAATTCCTTCCAACCCAAACCATCCGGATTTTATCAATTCTTTGCCTAAACATTTCGCGCAGATGGATGACTGATCTATGGACACGGGTATCTTCTAGCACGTCGTGAGGTGGCCCCATTCCAGTACAGGTACGTTTGGAAAACACAACTATATGGGATAGTCCAAGAACTGTAATTGATTCCGCTTTTAATTCTGGTTTCTTATGCTTCATTTCTTAAAAACTTCTTTGTGTTCCAACTGAAGTGCCTGTTGGTTCTGAGACAGCCGATAATAGGGTGGCAGCAATGTATAAATGTCTTTCTTCTGTCAACTAGAACAGAAAGCTGCTTCCAGCCCGCCTGCTCTTCTTTTGGGGCTCTCTGGACGGACAACATCCAGCAACTCCATGTTCCGTGCTGAACAAGCTGTTCCCAGGGCTGGAGCAGCTCTGCAGGGGGGTCTCCCCTGAGGGGCAGAGGGGCAGAATCCCCCCCTGCCCTGCTGCCCACGCTGGGGGATCAGCCCAGGGCACGGGGGGTTTCTGGGCCGGGGCAGGTCCAGCCTCTGCCCCACCAGCACCCCCAGGGCCTTCTGCCTGGGCTGCTCCATCTGCTCATCCCCAGCCTGGATTGATCCTGGGGGTTGCCAGAGAAAGCACTGAAGGCTTTGTCTGTCAATCCAGTCTCCAGGAGTAACCCCAGAGCTGCCATTCCCAACTCTGAAAGAGCAGTTCCAGTGACCTTGGCTGCTTAACCAACTAGAAGTGCAGCCACCCATGGATGTGTTTGCCCCACTCTTGCATCCCCTTGGAATGTTTACTTGCATGGCAAAAATGTTTAATGATCTCTGTGAAAAACCAGATGCCTTTTTTTTCCCCACATACAACTAGTTCTGGCACCCTCTGCTTTGCACAGCTCCAACTTTCCGTGTTCTGCAAGAGGGAACTTGAAATTTAGCATAGGAATAGGAATGAGACAAGTCCACACTTGGCCAAATTTTGGCACAGCCTTCAGAAATCCACCTGCTGAGAGCTGGAAGGAATCTGTGAGAGCTTTAGTGATGCCTGATGATAAAACTAGAGGGAAAAGGGGTGAGCCAGGAGGAGGAGCCCAAGCCAGGAATGGGGGTGAGGCAGTTTTCCCTTTCCACTTTGGACTCTTTGAAGAATTAAACTCTTAAAAGCATAATGTGGTGAGCTCAAAATAGGCAGAAAGAAAGAGAGAAGATATATTTGACATCTGTTTGAATTTTTAAAATGCTTTAGGACTGCATAAAAGTTAAATGTCAAGAGAAGAGACTGGGTATAAAACTGACCAAGACTGAAATGCTATTTTTAAATTTATAGATCACTTGGGCTTCAAGTGATCTCAGAAAAACCTCCATCAGAGTTAAAAACACACTCACAACAAAACCAATCCCATTTGCTGAGGATAGTTTTAAACTCACCATTGCCCAGAGAAGCTGTGGCTGCCCCTGGATCCCTGGAAGTGTCCAAGGCCAGGTTGAATGGGGCTGGGAGCAACCTGGGCTAGTGGGAGGTGTCCCTGCCCATGGCAGGGGGTTGGAGTCTGTTGATCTTTAAGGTCCCTTCCAACCCAAACCATTCTGGGATTCTTTGCTTAATTTCCTCAAAGATCTATCACAAAGGTGTTTCTCAAAGAAAGGAGGTTGCTTTAGAAATGTATGGGTTGCCTACTTAATTTTTATTTAAAAAGAGCCTGGCGCTGTAAGTATCCCCTTAATTATGAGGGTTTTTTTCTCCTCTAGTTTCAGCAAATATCCTTTCCAGTGAGATGTTTTTGTGCTAAACCTGCAGATCTGCCTGCTGGCTTTCTAATTTCTCTGTTTCCAATCTGATTTTTCATTTCAGGCCCGTGTGAATCCCATCAGTGTCACTCCACCCATCCAGGCCATAGATCAGGACCGAAACATCCAGCCTCCTTCCGATCGACCGGGCATCCTCTATTCCATCCTAGTTGGTTGGTGTCTGCTCCTCTTCTATCCCTCACAATCAGTCTCTTTGTTATGGCCAGCCACAGAAAGATTGCCTGGGAGAGTGGAAACGTAATAGAAATTCCTGTTGTGGTCAGTGGGATGTTTGAAATCGTTGTTCTACCTGCTTGTGTTTAACTGCCATGGAGAAGTTTATTTCAGATGGGTGTTTATTATTATTTATTCAGATTGAAGCCATAATTGTCTTGTTTAGTGAATGGGGCAACACAGCAAGTGAAAGGAGAGAGACTGAGTTCTCATAGCTCTGCTGGAGTGTGTTTTTCATTCACAGGCCCAATAGAAGAGGCTAAAGAAAGGCAATTAGAGCAGGTTTCATCCCAAAAGGCTCCTGGCACAGAGCAGCTTAAAAGGGCTTACTGCATCCACCTCCAGTTGTGCTGCCTGTGAGCTGGTGTGCTTTCCCTTGTAGTTTAATGTTTGTTTAGTTGTTTATGCTGTTTTCTGGCCATGTTTTTTGTTTTCCTGCTGCTTCCCTGGGCCTGGCACTTGTTGCAGTCACTCTGCTTGTAGGCTGTGATAAGGGAATGGCCTGAGGGTGGTTGGCAGCTGCAGTGCCCCACCTGCCCTGCTCTTCCCAAAGTCCACACGCTGACTTGGGAGGCATCTCTGTGGGATTTGAAGAGGGGGTGTTTTGTGGAATCACATCTTTGTGGTGTTTCCTGAGTTAAACTGCAGCTCCATGGTTTTCTCCCCCAGGGGGAGGTGCAAGTAAAGATTTTAATGAGCACCTGGTGCACCTTTGCTCGTCATAAAACAAAAGCTGCTTCTGTATCACAGAACCACAGCTGAGTTCAGCCTCCTCCTGGAGCACAATTGGATTTTTTGGGGGAAACCATGGATTCCTTTGGGCTGCACCTGGATCCAAATCTGGCAGACCAAGCAATGAGTCCTCTCCCAGCAAAGCTGCTCTGGGAGGAGATTGGGAGCCATTCTTAGAGTAAATCCTGGGTGGATTTATGTCTGCAAATGGACTTGGCTTAGTTAGGCTTGGCTGATCAGCAGCTCTGCTGTGACAGCTCTGCCCCAGTGCCACGGTTAGGCCAGTTTTTTGAAGTTCTTTGCAGAACTGACAAAGCTCTTCAAGAGTGAAATTATTAAAGATTGTGTTTCACTGACCTGGGATATTGTTGATATAGGAGTGACTGTTTTGACCTCCAAGAAATAATTCAGGATGATGTCTTCCAGCAGTTTGGTTGGGTTTGGGGAATTCTTCAATGGACAGGCTCTTCCTTTTTTCCTTCTTTCTTTTATCCTTCTTTCTTTTTTCCTTCTCTTTTCTTACTGTTTTTACTTCTTTCTTTTTTCCTTGGTTTCCCTCCTTTTTTCTTCCTTTTACTTTCTTTCCTCATTTTTTCTGTCTTTCTTTTCTTCTTTCTTTCTTTTCTTCTTTCCTTCTTTTCTTCTTTCCTTTCTTTCCTTCCTCTCCTTCTTTCCTTCTTCTTTCTTTCCTTTTTTCTTTCCTTCCTCCCTCCCTCCTTTCTTGCTTCCTTATCTTTTCTTTTTTCCCTCATTCTTTCCCCCCTCTCTTTTCCTTCTTTCCATTTTTATCTTTTTTTTTCCTTTTCTTTCTTTTTTCTCTCCCTTCCCCTCTCTTATTTTTTTCTGTTCTCTTGTTCTGGTTTTCTTTTTTTTTTTTTAAAACCTTCTTATTTTTTCCCCCTTAGTCTTCCAGCGTATTTCTTCTTAGATTTTAAGCCTGCCTTCATCTTTGCCAGGATTGCAGTGCTATTTATATTTTAGCCTCAGAAAATATTAAGTAGTTTCACAGGAAAAAGGCCTTGCAGGTATTTCTTGTTACGTGGATTTAGTAACTTGCTTTAGTTCTAAATGTACTTCTTAATATCTTTGGATTTGGCTTTTTTTAAACACTGCAAGGTTTGAACTGTGACCATAGAATGAGGAATTTGGCTACTTACTGAATATGAGAATGATTTTGAAGTTGATTTTATTTGACTGTTCTATTTGGTTCTTCTTTTCCCCTGTTTTCATCCCCCCATTCACACCTCTACAAATCCTGGCCTGTGCTTTGGGCACTGTGGATTTCCAATGTTTAACATTTGGAAACGTGATATTTGGAATATTTTTTTTGTAATGCACTAATTTTTCTCCTCCTTCACTTTCAGGAACATTAATTAATTTATTTGGGCCTTGCAGTAGAGCCACATATGGTGCCTGGACATATCAAGTGTGAAGCAAACCCACCTCCCCTTATTTTTATTAGTAATACCATTTTTACTAATAAATTTTACTATATTTACTAGTAACTTACTAGTAAAATATTATTTTTATGAGTAATTTTAAGCCTTTTTTTATCCTCTGGGGCTGGTCTTTGAGAAAAGATAAATTTTCCTTTAAATTGCCAGCTTCTGACCCTGGAACTGTCTCTGTGATTTCTGCTGCCAGTTTGCACAAGTGGCTGTTTTATTTGGTTGATATTTTAACTAAAGAGCCACAAAACCCCTCCAGCATTTTTGGGGAGCTCCTCTCCATCCCCGTGTGCTCCCTGATGCCTTTGGAATCACTGTGTCCCACAAAACCCCTCCTCTGGCTCCAAGAAAAGAAAACTCCTCCCCTCCATAATTTCCTCCTTCAGGAAACCTCTTCTTTTCTACTTTGGAATTTAGTCCTTAATATCTTGATTTTTTTTTTTTAACTTCAGCATCAGCCCTGGTGATGTGAAGCCTCTAAGACCACAGCAGTCTGTTACCTGCCAAAAACTGGGAGCTCCTGCTGGGTGCCTTGTGCTCTTAAAGAATTAGATGAATTAATTAGGAGCTGAATTTAAAAGGCAGGACTTAGAACTTGAAGCTCTGCATTGATGGTGGTGGTGTAGTAGAAAGAATAATCCACAGTAGTTCTTCTGCTGCTTTCTGGGTCGATGACATATGTGTATATCAAGATAGTCACAGAAAAAAAACCATATATATATATGTATACACTATATATATATATAATTTATATATCTGGCAACTGGTTGTCATTTGAGGAGCTGCAAATGAAATTATTGCCCATGAAGTCTGGACAGTGATCCATCTCCTGAGGCAGCTTCTGGCTTTCTAAGAGCAGTTTCTAACCATTCCTCTTGAAAGGTGAACACATAGCAGCACCATTTATCAGGAAAGTGCTCTTTTCTTGTGTTGAATCTTCTGCCCTGTTGTGCTTCAATCCTGGCTGGATTGAGGATTTGGCATGGCAAGGTTTGTTTGGCTCTCATGGCTCAGGGCACTTCCTGGGACGTTCATCCCACGAGCCAGGAGCGCTTTCTGCCCCTCAGCTGCTGCACAGGACTGTTCCCAGACCTAAAATCCTCCAGAGCTTAGGTTTATAATCGGTGTTTTGGTTTCCTGGGATGCTCTCCCAACACTGCCAAGCTGGGAGGTGCCAGAGTTTGTGCTGTGTGTCAACACTGTGGCTCTCTGAGCCCTTTGGTACCAATGCTTTGAGTATTGGAGCCCTTTGGTGCCATTTCTTTGAGAGTCACGTGGCTCTCGATCCCAGCAGCTGAGTCCTTCCCTCCTCCCGTGTCTGCCTGGCTCCAGCAGGAGCCCTTCGGAAGGTTTTTGGGCTGCAGGTGCCAGACCCAGCAGGGTAATGGCTGTGCCAGCCTTTCAGGGCCCTTGCTCAATCCCCATGACATCCCACATCTACTCAGACTCTGATGCCTCCACTGGTTTGGAGACTATCCTGCAAATCCCCAGCCATGAGGACACCATTTCCAGCTGGCAGTAAATGGAAGCTCTTTCATCTGGTGCCTCCTCCCTGATGAGAAACTTCATTTCTTAGAAGGATTTCTAAAATGGCCCGTGTGTTTTTATATTGTACAATTATAATTTATGCTATTACCTATATATATTACTTCTATGCTATTAATAATGCTCCTGTTGTTATCAAGCACTTGGGGATTCCCAGTTGAGAAGAATCTTCGTGGTCAGGGACAGCAGGGACATAATGGTAATATTAAACACAGTGGTAATATTAAACACATAGCTTAGTAGTATCCTAAAGCTCCATGTACACATGATGCAATATTTTATCCTTACAATAACAGGATTAGGTTTTGTTCCTTTGATGACTAATGAGTAAAATAAATACATTGTTGAACTAAACCTTTCAGATTTATTCAAACCTCAATGTCTTTCTTGCAGGTACCCCTGAGGATTATCCACAGTATTTCCATATGAATCTCACAACAGCTGAACTGACACTCCTCAAGCCAATAAATAGGGATTTACACCAGAAGTTTGACTTGGTTATTAAGGTAATTTGGGCTGAATTCATCTTTCTATATTCTTTTGAGAACGAAAAACCCTGAAGAAAATGTGGGGTGGGCTTACTTGTCTTTCCTGCAGTGCTCTCTTCTCATTTTTAGCCTGTCAGGCATCATTTAACACCATCAAGGGGAACAAGGGTGTGAAGTATTTGAGAAAAGGGAATGAATCATGGCAGAGTCCCAACAGTTCATGTTATATTGTATTAACAAACTAAGTATCACTTGTCTGTTTGCTTTTTATGGCTCCTGAGAATGCATTTGGTTTCTGTTTCACGTGTTCCTGTGCTGAAGGTTCATAGAGGTGCAGATAAGGGTGTGAGTAGTGAATATTCACAGGATCCCAGGATGGGTCAGGCTGGAAGGGACCACAGTGGGGAGCTGGTCCCACCTCCCTGCTCCAGCAGGGCCAGCCCAGAGCACAGGGCACAGGAGTGTGTCCAGACAGCTCTGGAATAGCCCCAGGGAGGACACTCCACCCCCTCTCTGCTCTCTCTTCAGGGCTGGGGCACTGCCCAGCCAACAAGTTCTTCCTCCTGTCCAGCTGGAACTTCCTGGCCATCAGTTCCTGCCCATTCCTCTTGTCTTATACTGGGAGCAAGGACAACAAAAAAAATCATCTCCACATCTTGTAGCAATTTTGTGGAGGGGTTTCTTGGTTTAGTGTTGGTTTTGTTTTGTTCAGGTTAGATTCAAAATAAGGCAGCTCAGTCCAGAGCTCTGCTACTGAATAGAAAGAAAGCTCCTGAAACAAAACCAGTGCTGAGCTCAATCAGCTCCTGTTAATGGGAAAAGCCACAAACCATTCCCCATCCCTGGAAGGGTTCCAGGCCAGGTTGGACAGGGCTTGGAGGAACCTGGTCTCAGCATGTCTTTCAACATGCATCTTCCCCTGGTTACTGAGTCCCAGCTCTGCACATGTAAAATACAGTCAGAATTTGCTACTTTCTTTGCCAATTTGAGGATTAAGAGGAGAAGAATAGGAGGTGACAATATCAATGTTTGACTTGTTAAATGTACTAAGCTGTTAATTTTACTTTGAACAAAATTGTACAAAGCTGAAAGCTTTGCTGTAGGTGGGGTTTGCACCAGGCTGCAAAAATCAGTGCAGTAAAGATGGTGGCAGTGAGAACAGAGCAGAGTTACATTGGATTCTTTTGGAGAGAGTCTGGACCTGACCCTGGAGTTGTTGTCTAATGACAGAAAAATCAAGGTTTTGTTCTGTTTATTCATAGCTGGAAGGGCAAATAAAAGAGAAAGGAATCTCTGCAGTCTTGTAGTAGAGCACTATTGTGTATCTATCAGGGCATTCCATGGAGAAAAAAGAGCATGCTTTCAAACTGCACCATATTTAAACACATATTTAAATACTTAGTAGTATCAAATTTATTTCTAAACACAAATGTTCAACTCATACAGGTAGTTTGGATTGGAAGGGACCTTAAAGACCATCTAGTTCCAACCCTCTGCCATAGGCAGGGATGCCACCCACTATCCAAATACAGTGGTAATAAGTTTGTTAATATACAGGTCCTTTCTGTATCTCCTGAGGAACTGAGCTGTGAGTACAGTAGGACAGAAGATGAAACAAGATTGCAGCTCATAACAGTGTTGAATAACTTGGCACCTCTTTAAATACTGTGTTGATTTCCTCCCTTGGTTGATTTTGAATGCAGCAAAGTACAAAGCTGGTGCATGCTGACAGTGAAATCATTTGGGATTGGATTCCTTGATAAAAATCTATTTTGGGCCTTACTTCCTCTTCTGGAGTTCTGCTGTCACTGGGACAGATGTGGAAATTTGGGTGAATTAACATCTAAATAAATGGAGAGGGACTTTTCCCAAGGGTGTGTTAGAGATACAAGGGGGAATGGCTTACCACTGCCAGAGGGCAGGGATAGATGGGATATTGGGAAAAAATTGTTCCCTGTGAGGGTGGGGAGGCCCTGGCACAGGTTGCCAGAGAAGCTGTGGCTGCCCCTGGATCCCTGGAAGTGTCCAAGGCCAGGTTGGAGCAACCTGGACTAGTGGGAGGTGTCCCTGCCCATGGCAGGGGGTGGAACAAGATGGGCTTTAAGGTCCCTTCCAGCCCAAACCATTCTAAATATAGAATTCTAAACGTACTAAGAAATGACAGGTTAAAGCCCTGGAGCACTTTGATTTCCAAAATCCAGCAGCCAGGTACAGTAGCACAACACACCAATTACAGCCACCCCTTACCCTGCTCTGGTGGGGCATCTCCTGAGCCTAAATGGCCCCTTTGGTTGTTGATGGCACTGTTTATAGGCACTGCTGGTTCATGTTGCTGTGCTGTAGGTGCAGTCAGGGGGACAATAAGGGAAAGGATCAGTCTGTAAGAATGACAGTGTGCCACCAGCTAGAATAATAAAAGTTTTCATGCTGTGCTGTTCAGGGCCCTTTTGAACTGCTGTGATGTCTCAGGCTTGTACCAAATCAAACCTTCAGATTCTTGTGTTACTCGTTCTCCAGTTTTCATTTCTCGCAGCGTTGGAGTTGTTGGATCTGATTCTGTTTTATCTGTGTGATGTTTCCCTTCAAACAGAAAATACACTGGTTTTTGCAGCACTCACAAAATTTAATCTTTAAAATATTCCCTCTCATGTGAGGAGATCAATTTTTTTTTTTTCCTGTTAAGTTATTATGGAAAAGAGTGAAATGGAAAAGGTGGTTAAGTCAATACATGAATATTTCAATGCAGGAAGGAAGGTGGGCAGGAAATGGGTGTGCTCACCTGTGGGACAAAAATTGGATTGCTGATAAATTTTGAATTCTCAAATAGGGAGACAATGGAAAAAACTAAATATCTTAATAAGAAATGCTGGTTTTCAGCCTCTGTACTATCTCCAGAATATAATAGATGATAAGCAAGGAGAAAAACTGTTTTGTCCTCCTGTGGCACTTCCATTCCCTGCCAAGCAATGTGGGCTTTTACAAAAGAAGGTGTGGATTTTTTTGGGTGTCCCATTGAAATTTCCATGTTTCATCAGCAAGGCTGCCACACTGTGTGGATTTAGAACCTTTAAACTGAAAGGGCTTCCAGTGTTAATAATCCTGTAATTAAAATTAGATACACATGACCATTGCACTGTAGACATGAGACTGTGTTCTTGTTACCAGCTCTAAAAAGTGTTAGTGAGGTTTTATTTATTTTTAAAGCATGTATAACATGAAACCAAAAGGAGAATTAATCAAATTTTGATGCATTTGGATCCTTTCCTCTTGGAACTTGGGTTATTTATCAATCAGACAAAATCTAAGCTGGCAGTTCTATTATAATCAATTTGCAAAGAGGATGGGCTGCTGAAGGCTGGATGTGCTTACACAGCCTGTGAAACCTAATTCCTGGAATTGCTGCACTCCAGAGAATTTACCACATCTGTAAGAAACCAGATTTTGCTGAACTTGCTGCGCATCAGGTGAGAGAGCAGAGGACTGTTTTGTTGATCTCATGGGGGCACCTGGGCACAGGGGAAATGAAGTTAATAATGTAGTTTTAGAGTAGGTTTGCATAGAGCCTGTATGGTATTAAACCACTGTCCGCTGTATTTAATTGTATTAGGGAAATTGAAAAGGATTTATGTAAATTGGGCATCTCAAAAAAAAAAAAAATCAAATTAGATTAAAAAAAAGGGGGAGAAGGGAAGGAGGAAAGAAGTTTCCCAGCTTCAAATAACATTTGTAGGCTGACTTTTTAATAAGACTTCTACTCGAAACCAAGAGTTTTATGGTTCTTAGGGAATAGACTCTCACAACCTGGTCTTGTGGGAGGTGTCCCTGCCCAAGGCAGGGGGTTGGAATGCCATGAGCACTAAGGCCCTTCCAACCCAAACCACTCTGGAATTCTATGAAAAAGGGGTTTTTGGTGCTTTCCCTGCAGTTTTGGGAAGAGAAGTGTCTGTGCCACAGAGATGCAGATTATTTTGAAGGATATCCTTACAAGAGGATTTTCTGTGTCCCAGGGACCTCTCTGTGCCATCCCCACGAGGTGCCTCTGCCAGGCTGTCCTTGACCCAGGGTCAGATAACACCATGGAGACACTTCTACAGTGGGATTGCATTTCCCTGTTGTTCAGGTGGTGACAGAAGGTCAGACTTTGAAATTCCAGTGTCACCAGGAAATTGGTTTGTGGGCCCACTCTGCAGGAAGTGAGGGGGAACTCTCCTGTAAAATTCTGTTTACTCTGGAATTTTTACTGGCTGGAATTTTTGAACAGAGTGGGATTTAGAATCTTTAGAAGGTTTTCCCCTGCTGAATTGTCAGGTTGTTATATAGGCTGACATTAGACACAGTGAGTAAGTCAGGTGTACTTGCTGTGAGCATTTCTGCGAGACTGAGTAGCAGCCAGACCAAATTCCAAGTTAATCAGGGAAAATTGTGAGTGAACTCGGCTTCATGCATAAGATGCCATTTGCAGTGACAGTCCTGGGCAGGAATTTGTGTGCCTGTTGTCCTACCCATCCCAAGGAAATGCCTGGGAGCTGGAAACAGCTTCCTCACAAGGGGCACTGGGGGCACAGCTCCAATCTCTGCTCTCTGTGAGCAGGGACAGCACCCAGGGAACAGCTGGAGCTGTGCCAGGGCAGGATCAGGTTGGATCTCAGGGAAAGGTTCTTCCCCCAGAGGGTGGTTGCACTGCCCAGGCTCCCCAGGGCAGTGGGCACAGCCCCAAGGCTACCAGAGCTCCAGGAGGGTTTGGACAACGCTCTGAGGGACAGGGGGGGATTGTTGGGGTGTCTGTGCAGGGCCAGGAGTTGGACTGGATGACCCTTGTGGGTCCCTTCCAGCTCAGGATATTCCATGATTCTGTGATTCCTTTCTTGTGGAGGTGCTTTGGATCAGGGAGATGCTCCCAGAACATGTATCAGCTGTTCCAGTACAGGGAAGCCCTTCACAATGTGCTCAATTTTCCCTGATCTGGATCTCAGCAGAAACAACAGAAAGTGGTGCTCTCCTGCTTCTCCCTTGGGAGATTAATTGGTTTCTCTCTTCCCATTGGGAACTTCATTCATCCCTCCTGTCTGTTGCTCTCGAGGGTGTTGAAAACTTCCCACATTCCATGAAAAGAAGGCCTTGCTTCTGCAACAGCCTCAGGATCAAACTGTGGACAAACATGCACTTTGAAGGCAGGAAATAAAGTACATTTAGCCATGTTCTGGGGGATCTCTTCATCAAACAAAGGCTGTTTTCTGTTCCAAGTGCAGAGGGCAAGGTTAAGACATGATCAGTTTAAAAGCCAGGGAGGTCATGGAGCACAGCAGTGGGATGGAGCCCTTGGCTTTTGAAGAAACTTGGGAATGATCTCAGTGGGTGAAATACTGGAATAAAAAAGCTTGTTATGATCCTGAGGTGTTACAGAGTCATAACACTGCTGAGATTGGCAGGAACCTCTGGAGAATGGCCAGTCCTACCCCCTGCTCAGGATGGGGAGGGAGTATTTGGAAACTCTGCAGCCTCTCTGGGCAACCTGCTGAAGATCCCCACTGCTCTCCCTGTGCCCACCAAGCCATTCATCTCACTGCAGAGACCTGTCAGGGTGGTGGAGCATGAATTGCCCTCATAAACCCATGGGAGTGATGACTCCCAGCCTCCTCCTGGTCCTTCATGTGCTTGGAAATGACTCCCAGAATTATCTGCTCCCCCATGACTTTCCCTAGCACTGAGGGGAGGTTCTGGACTTCCCTGGACCCTCCCTCTTGTCTTTCTTGAAGATACAAGTGACATTTCTTTTGTTCTAGACCTCAGGAACCTTTCAAGTGCAGCAGAGAGGGGTCTTGCAGTGCAGTCAGCCACCCCCCTTAGCATGTGTGAGTGCATCCCACTGAGGTTGGAAAAGCCCTCTGAGATCACCAATTCCACCCATTCCCCAGCACTGCCAAGCCCACCACTAACCCATGTCCCCAAGGGCAACATCTACATGTCTTTTGAGCACTTCCAGAGGTGAAACTTCCAGGGATTGACTGTAGAATTGCAGAAGGACTTTGCAAGACCGAGTGAGTCGGTGATAAAATGGCTGATAAAATAAGGCATGGCTTAAAAATAAAGTGAAACATGTCAGAAAAGATCATCCTGGCCTTCTACTGAGAATGATGGGTTCTGGCTTGTCTTGGGAATGAGATCTTGGCCTTGGAACTGAGCACTGAGTGTGAAGGTTGGCGCAGTGATCCGTGGCTGTCAAAAAAAAAGAGGCAAAATTAGAAATCATTAATGAAGATAGAGAACAGAACAGAGAAAAAAACCACAGCAGTACTGAAGGGATTCAGGTGCACAGCTCTGATCCCTGTCCCAAGAAGGACAGAGCAGAACTGAAGCAGGCTCCTGTCAGGTGAGGAAGGAGGAGGCCGTGGTAGACACCTGTAAAATACAGAGTTCTGAGGGTGAAGAAGAGTCAACAGTTCCCTCTCTCTGGAAATGCTCCAAAGTCCATGGTTTTTGAGATTTAAAAAGTCCTGAATTATCTAACTTTTTTCTTCCCCAGCACCTCAGAAACTTTGTATTTGCAATGTTTGGTTGGTTTTTGCAAGACTGTCAGCCTTCAACTCCTCACACCCTGTTTTGATCTCTTGGCTCTGTGTATCTGGTGACCTGAGTTATCTTTGTTCAGGGTAGCTCCACTTTTCCCCTCTTCCCGTGTATCTTAATGAATATATTTTCTTGCATTTAAGAATTCTTTGCTTTTCTAAGTTTTTGGGTTTCAACTCACAGTGACAAATGAGAAAAAAGAATAAAAGAAGTGTATTTTCATTAAATACTTGCTCAGTCCACTTCCTGACAAGGCCGATATCTCCCACATAATTAGTTTGGTTGAATTGCTGTGCATCTCCTGTAGGTATTAAGTACAATTACTGGTCTTTTAAATTAGCTATTCAAATGTTCATCCCTCAGGTGAACTCAGTATTCAACTAATTCTCTTTGAGACCTCCCTTTTTCTATCCTGTATTTAATCTAGTAATGAGAGTGGATGTAGAATTGAAAATCTGAGTGCAGGGACAGGTTTTGTCTTTGTGAATAAGGAGAGGGGGAAAAAGGGTGCAGAAAACCCAGACCTTTTCCTATCCATTACTAAAATATTGCTTCATATCAGTCTTCAAAATTGTCACACACATATGGAAATAGCAAGTTTTCCTCACCTTTAGCAGCATGGTAAAAGATTTTCTTGCCTTTAGAGTGTTGTCACAGATACACATTAGAAAGACCAGTGATTGTGAGATAAGATTAACCCTAAATTGTGTGTCAGCACTCCCAGAGCAATGAAACTATTAAAATCAATAATGGCTTTGTTCTGTAATGTCTCTTATTGACAGAAATGGCTGTATTTCCTTCCTGCAGTAAACAGGCATCTTTGTTCATGTAAAACTCAAACATCCATCACTTAAAACTTGGCATAACAACTTCGTAGTTGGTGTTTTTCTTTAAGAGAAGGGAAGAAGAAGAA
>NW_021940593.1:4269713-4273908 GCF_001715985.3 Manacus vitellinus
CAGAGGGGCAGAATCCCCCCCTGCCCTGCTGCCCACGCTGGGGGATCAGCCCAGGGCACGGGGGGTTTCTGGGCCGGGGCAGGTCCAGCCTCTGCCCCACCAGCACCCCCAGGGCCTTCTGCCTGGGCTGCTCTCAATCACTTCTCACTTAAAGCTTGAGTTTAACACCAAGGAAGGAATGATCCTTAGGAAATCCTTAAATCAGCAAAGATGAGATCCCAGCCTGCTCCCGGGAGAGTGTCTCTATTTCCTCACATAACAATTTAAACATAGACATCTCTTCAGCCAGCAGGTTAAATTAAATGCAAGCCTTTAGAAGTCAGTCTGCTGTATAATGGTCTTCAAGGGAGATATTTAATGGTATTCTACCCAAAATTCCAGAGTTCATTTTCTTCCTCACCTTACAGAAATCTCATCCCTCCTGAACAATGTCAGTGCTGTACAAGTAGCAGGGGATGGGCAAATGTTCTCATGTCTGCAGACAGACACTAGGGCTCCACTGGTGTGGTATTCCCAGGTTTTGGCCCTGGGAATACACATTTTGGCCGTAGGAGACTGTCTTTCAATGCCCTACTATTGTCTTGCTACAGGGACATGTGCAGGACTATAATTAAAACTGGTTTGCTCTTCATAAATTAGAGAACAAATTACTTGTTGTCTTCTACTTCCCTTGTTTATTTGCCTTAATTAGTGGTTGGCTGTAAAGTTAAAAGACAAGAAAGGAAGATCATGGGTTTATGTTGGATGAGCCCACTGGAATGGGCAGTTAGTGCTTTTATGTTTAGGAAGTTTGAAAATAAAAATAAATCGGGTGAAAACTGGGGGTTATTCATTGAAATAAAGAATATTTTGCTTGACACTCACATCCACAACTTCTCTGGGAGTAGGTTGCCCAGAGAAGCTGTGGCTGTCCCTGGATCCCTGGAAGTGTCCAAGGCCAGGTTGGATGGGGTTTGGAGCAACCTGGGCTAGTGGAAGGTGTCCCTGCCCATGGTAGGGGTGGGACTGGATGGGCTTTGAGGTCCCTTCCAGCCCTAACTGTTCTAGGATGCAAAACCAGGCAAACCCCAATTTAAAATCCCACTCCTGCAACACTGGGGAGGTGGATTCTGGGGGAGAGGGAGGGAGTTGTGTCCAGTAATCTGTAGGAAGCACTGTGCATCCATGTGTGCTGGCAGCACCTTTGGGGTTTAACTCTCTTGCTGGTGCCTTGGGTTCTGTTGTACAATCAGCAGTCTCCAGTTTTCTTTTGTCCTTCGAAGATTTTTCCAAAACTCTCAGTCCTGCGAGTTTAAGGAACTATGTTTGCTCATGTGCTGTAGAGCTTTGGGTTTCTTGGGGCTATGTAAAAGTTTGTTGTGATGGGAAGTCTTTCTGTTCTTCTCTCCTACTAATTTTTAGTTGTTTGTTTGGGTTTTTTTTCATGATGCCCAGTTTCACAAAAGGGGGATCTGTACAATGGTATCCATTTCTTTAACTGGGTTTTGATTGATAACTCCAAACCATCCCCAGTCAGTCTCTGTTTGTAGCTGAACTTGGCTGAGAGAGCCTTTGACAAATGAGGTGTTTTTTAGGCTGAACAAGACAATGGCCACCCCCTTCCTGCCTTTGCCAACCTGCACATCGAGGTCCTCGATGAGAACAACCAGAAGCCTTATTTCACCAGATCCACCTATGAGGGCTTCATCCTGGAATCCTCCCCGGTGGGAACCACCATCTCAGATAACCAGAACCTCACTTCTCCACTGCAGGTCGTGGTGCTGGACAACGACGTGGAGGAGGTATGTGTTGGTCCCTTACAGTGTCCTTCTTGTGGTTGAATTTTTATTGCATTCAGGGCTCTTTCTTTCTAAAATTTTTTTTTAAATTGAGACAAAGGAGGTTTGATCAATAAATTAAAAAAAAAAACAACAAAACTCACTATCACTTTTTTTTATATCTTAGCTTCCTTTCTGTTTTCGTTCTGAGTTCAAATTTGAGAAGTGATTTGAAAGTGCATCTGAGCTGGAAAACTACTCTGTGTTTTACTCAGCTCTCCGTGACTTTGTGTTCTGTTCAAGGTGATGAATCCTCAGCATGAAGAGGTTTTTGGGAAAGGGATGGGCCTTTCCCACAGTGTGGGCAAATGGGAGAGAGGGATGAGCCTTTCCCACAGTGTGGAAAAATGGGAGAGGGGGCTCAGAGCGGGAGGAAGTCGTAGTTTGAACTGAGAAGAAGAGGAATAGGAGGGCAGGAGGCTGGAAGGTCAATCCTTTCTTTGCTCTGCCCACATTTGGATACCAACACTACTCATGGGGATCTTCAAAGGAACAGTAACCAAGTAGTAGCAGGACATCACTCCAGGGCTGATGTTTCTTCAGTTCTCACCAAGGCTATGGAGGGTTTTTTTTGGCTCATGTTTCTTTTCCCTCTAATTCTTGTTGTCTCTCCAGTTTGTCCCCGTTGGTCTTTTTGGTTTCTGTTCTCTGGTTGTCTTCAGATCCATAAGGAAAGCTGAGTTTTGGGATAGGATTTGTAGTACTAGTTACACATGTCAGTACTCTTTAGTTCTTAAAAACAACCCCCTGATTCTGAAGGATTCCTGTTGGACACAGGCAAATCCATGATTTTTAAGAAACACAAGACCATTGTCACTGACAGATACTTTTGCATCACTGCACTGGAGTGATTTATTGTCCCCAGAAGGTCTTTTAAAGCCCACATTCCTGTAGAATATCTCCTTCTATCCATTAAAACATCTCCCTGGATTTATGGGCATTGATAAAAACCGGTTGGAAGGCAGGTGGGAATGACTGTTGGATCTGGCTTTGTGGGGGCTGGATAAAAGGTGTGGGATGAGGGTGTGGGACACCAGCAGGCATTGCTGAAGGTCTGGATTGCTTGTGAAACACTCTAGTTTTGTTAAAAGCAAAGCAGTTTCTTGTTTGATCAAATTCCTGGGATCTTGGATGTTAGTATAGGAATAATCAAGGTGTGCAGGCATCAGGTGTGTGTTTATAAATATAATACATTGTGCTGAACAGAATCTGATGGTGTGACGTGTTCCTGGGCACAGCAGGCAGCAAATCATTGCAGTTAATGCCACGGTTTCATGGCCTTTTTAAACTGCTAATTTGAGAAATTTTCTTGGGAGGCTGCTGGGATCCTTTGATTTGATCCTTTGGTTCAAATAGACCTTGGTGTGTGTCTGTCTGTGACAGAGGCTGTGGCTGTCCCATCTCTGGAAGTGTTCCAGGCCAGGTTGGTGCAGCCTGGTCTAGTGGAAGGTGTCTCTGCTCATGGAAAGGGACTGGAATGAGATGAGTTTTAACCTTGCCATGATTCTGGGATCAGCTGAAATGAGCTTGGAAAATCCTCCTGTGCACACAAAGAGTGTCCAAAGAATCCACCTACCACAGCTGGAAAAAGAAGGGCTGAATCCCTTGTACTTGGAATAATTCAAAGCAAATTCTCCTTAATTAAAGAAAATTCAGTGTCCTGGTTCAGGCTTTTAAATTGACTGGCAGTTTTCTATGCTGCTGCTTTTTTGGGACTCTTTCCCATTTCTGGCAGTTGATATCATTCCACTGAAGGGATGACAGACAGAATTTGGGCTTCATTAACCTCCGGAGGGTTTCCAGGCTGGAGTTAATAGTGCTGGGATTAACCTTTCCCTGGCAGTTGCACAGCTCTGCCCATGAGATGGCAAAGGCAGATTTGATAATACAAGGTTCTCTGCTGTAACTGCATATTAGGTTATATAGGAGACAGAGAATTAGGATAACTTTGAACTGCTAAATCCTGAATTTGGGCTGACTCTGATTGATTCATGGAACTGCCAGGTAGATAGCAGCCCACGTGCTATGTACATGCTCTCAAAATGCACATGTTTAATTTCAAAAGCTTCTGCACAGAAAAGCAGCTTGTTCTTTTACTTCCCTGGGTTTGTAATGTAATCCTGGGATTTCTGTTCCCCACCAAAAGTGCTTTGTGTTACTCATTTAGTCAGTACAAGTTCAATACCTCGAGTTTTGAGGGGTGCTCTGAGAATCATCACAAGCAGTTTGATCACTGGGCCCCTCTTTAGCCCATCAGCACATTCCCATGAAGTCCTCTCAACTTTTGGATATTGGAAAGGGAATCTCCTGTGGATATGACAGTTCAAGAGCCCAACTGTTTTTCCTAGTGAACCTAAGACATGGTTGTTTTACATCAC
>NW_021940593.1:4274808-4283621 GCF_001715985.3 Manacus vitellinus
GCCCTTTTCAGATTTTATAGGTTGGGGCAGAAAGGGCCAAGTCCCTCCTGGAATGAAAAGCTGACAGGAAAGTTTTGGAAAAAGTCACCTTGTGTTCCTCACAGAGATGAGTCATTGGTGGGAGATGGCAATAAACAAGTGTCAGCTCCAGTGGTGCCACTAATTAGCAGTAACATTTGTTTAAAAGGGGGAAGATACACAAACCCCCAAATTCCTTGAGGACTCCAAGGAACTCAGAGAGAGAAAAAACAGCTTCAGAGGGCAGAAACCATGAGATATTCACCCTACACAAATAAAGGAAGAAATACAATGCTACAGGAGTGATTCAGCGTTAATATTTTTAATTTCCCTTAAGTGAAAGATCCCCCAAAATTAAAAAAACCCAAATCTTTATAAATCCTAAAAAAAAGAAGCAGCCTTTTGGCTTTGCCTTTCCCTTCTGCTTGTTTTAATAATGATATAAATGGACTGTTTCATTCTGGGAGGAATATTTCTTGAATTATTCTTCCCTACCATAACTGGTGGGGTAGCCCAGAAGTGCTGCTCAGTGTTATGAGAACTCTCCTCTCGAGAGAACGTCAACTGCAAAACAAGTTCAAACAACAACAACTGTGAAAGATAGAAGCAATCAGGCAAATATCAGAGAAAAATGCTTCAGTGCTCCTGGTTAAAAAAAAATGTGAAGAAATCTATTAATTTCCTTTTCTGGATTTGTTATTGGAAATCCATAACCTGTGCTTGTAGTTAAATTTAAAACTTATTTCATCCATTATTTGCTCCGTCCACTCCAGTTGCTACCGAGATGCCTTTGAGTAAAAGAATCATTTAAAATTACCACAAGTTCTCTGAAAACACAGCTCACTAAATGTCCTGAGCTGGAGGGGACCCACAAGGATCAAGTCCAGCTCTTGCACAGGATAACCCAAGAATCCCACCATGTACCTGGGATATTGAGCTTCCTTTGACTTCAACTCCACAGGTAACGGAGGCATCAACCAAGAAAGTGTCTGGGAAAAGAGGATCTGGAGTGGCACAGTAGTGCCCTGGGCCTTATCCCACTGCCCAGGGATGCTGCATGGGCTGCAGGGATGCACAGGAGCACCAGGAGTACCACCCAGGTGCTGTTCTGAACATGTGCTGGCACACCTGGCAAAGATGGCATCGGTGCCCATCAGCACCTCCCCTCTGGAGACAGGCTGGGAGAGCTGGGGCTGCTCAGCCTGGAGAGGAGAAGGTTCTGTGGAGGCCCCACAGCACCTTCCAGGGTCTGAGGGAACTACAGGGAATCAGGAGAGGGACTATTCATCAGGAACTGTGTCCAAGGCCAGGCTTGGAGCAACCTGGTCTAGTTGGAAGGTGTCCCTGCCCGTGGCAGAGGTTGGGACTGGATGGTCTTTAAGGACCCTTCCAACCCAAACCATTCCATGATTGATACACAGGGCAGCTTTCTCAGCAACCCTAATCACTAGATAAGAGAAATGAGTTCTCTCCCATGGAAGCCCAAGAGTAAGGAAACCAGTGGCTTGGGAAGCCTTATGTAAAGAGCCCTCAGATCAGACTGTTTAAATTCCTCATCTCAGCTTTGGTTACTCAGGTCTTAAGGTATCCGTGTGGCTTAATTTAATTTATGCCATTTAAACAGACCACTTAATTATATCAGCACTTGGCAGGGCTGCTCTAGTTAAAGGTCTGTTTGCAATGTCACATCTATAAATTAATTTTTGGAAGGTTTATAGCAGGACTCAATTATAATTCCCGCGGGGTTTAAATTTAGAACGTGTTTTGTTCTCTTTTTTTTTCCTTAAGACACTCAGTTCAGATGCCCACTTTCTTCCTGCATTTATCAGAAGACAGGGAGTCATTTTAACAGGAAATACAATCTCAACTGATTTTTCAATTAGAAGACAGAATACATTATGTTTAGCCAGTGCCACCAGTGGAAACTAAGATGCACAGGCACGGAGAGGGCGATGGCAACGTCTCATCAGCAATCCTGACTCAGTAAATACATTCATTTATGGAGGTACAATGAAGCCAGCAGAACATTGAGACCTGCAGAAGTTAATGAGCATATTACCTGTGCTTACAAACCCGCCCTGAGCTACCATTTAGTCCTCCCAGCCTTTCTCTGCTGGAAACCTCCTGCCCACCCCAGGCTGGAAGCCCTCCATGAATCTCTGACACGTGGATTAACACAGGGGAAGTTAAATTTGGTTCTCTGCTCCCTCACAGCCGTGTTACAGCTGCACCATTTCATGGCCTTGGAACGGTTTGGGTTGGAAGGGACCTTCAAGACCATCACTAGCCAAGAATTCCTTCCCATTATCCCATCTCACCCTGCCCTCTGGCAGTATGAGGCTATTCCCCCTTGTCCTGTCCCTCCATCCCTTGTCCCCAGTCCCTCTCCAGCTCTCCTGGAGCCCCTTTAGGCCCTGGGAGGGGCTCTCAGGTCTCCCTGGAGCCTTCTCTTCTCCAGGTGAACCCCCCAGCTCTCCCAGCCTGGCTCCAGAGCAGAGGGGGCTCCAGCCCCAGGATCAACTTTAGTGGCCTCCTTTAGACTTTTTCCAGAGGGGTCAGTGTCTTTCTTGTGCTGGGACCAATAACCCCACTTGCTGTGCCTCTGCAAGGCTGTGGATCTCACATTTGCCTAGTGAAAGTGGGAAAGACTTTCTCCTTTCCCCCAGAAAGGAGGAGGGCAGATGCTGGAAACATCCCTGCAAGAAAACAACTCTCTGCCGTGGGCGTTTCAGCACTGATCATCCTCCACGTGGAGAATGCTGGGAAACCCAGATGTGTCATTAAAGTCTCTTTGTTATTGCTGCAGCTCTTTGGAGATGAGCCTGTGCTGGCAATCAGGAAACCTGAGCAGTTTGGATAGTCTTGGAGCTCGTTCTGGCTACCCTGGAGAACTTCACAGCCAAACAGACTCCCTCCAAAAAACCCTTGGGGATGTTGAAACACATACAGAATATATGTCCTTGCCTGCTCAGTCTTGACAATATCATTTAATTTTGGTTTAATCTTAGTAAATTCTGGAAAGCTGTTTGCTTTGGGCAGAGTTGTAAACCTTTGTGTGTTTACACAGCAGGAATGGAACATTAACATCCAGGCAGGAACTTCTCCAGAGATTTTTCAAGCAGAGCACATCCAAGGCCATTCTTTGTTTATTGAGTGTTTATTGGAGCCCTTTGTGTGCCTCCTTTTGTTGCAGTTTTTTTGTCTGCAGCCATTAATTCCCCAAATGTCCTGCTCTCCTGATGTCCCTCAGTCCCAGGTTTGTGTTTCCTCACTTGGATTCATGTTGTGCCCTGTTTTCCTTTGTAGGTTGCCCCAGGTGCCCTGCCCGTAGGTATTGGGTGTTGTGTTTGAAAAACTCCATTTCTTGCTTCAATTGTGTGATTTCTTTATTTATTCCTCTTGTCCTCCTTCATTTTTCTTTGCCCTGATGATGTTTGAGGCTGGAGCTGTCTCTTGGTTTGGGAAACCTGCAAAGAGCCCTTTAAACACACTGGACCAAATTCAGGGCATAAAGTCATGTGAAAGTTCATTAAATGCTTAATGTTCAATAAATAATTATATGTCTTCACGGACATCTTAAGTATTACAAAAAGTCCTTTTTTAATTTAAAAAGTACCTCCTAAACCATGTCAGGTTTAAAAGTACCTACTAAACCCTCTCAGGTTGGAACTGTGTGCTTGAAACGGCCCTTGCAGGTTGCATGTGCACTCTTTTGTGTGGATTCTGATCCTTTCCTACATAAAACTACGTGCTAAAGAATTCCTCAGAGACCAGCCTTAATGCATGACCCAGTAGTGTACCCAGAAAACACAGTGTTTTAAGTCCAGGCCCTAAAATAAAATAGTTTAAAAATTAAAGTATTGGAAATAGTGTTGGCAGCATTGCTGGATTGTTTCCCACAGTCATATTCTCTCACATGAAATGTTCAGTTAAGTGATCTACTTTCTTGCAGCACAAAATGTGATAATAATGTAAAATATCCATGCTAATGATGTAAAGGCATAACAGTGCTTTTCCAGATTAAGGAAAGATTAAGGAAATAAATTGCTCTGTAGGTCTGACATGCATGGGAGGCACATGAACTAGGCATTGATTGCTGTAAAGGCAATTTGACTTCCACATTTGGATAATGTTTTGCTAATGCAGGAATAGCAAAGGAATAGGATGGATTACTTTGGGAGGGTGTGGGATCTCCATCATTGCTTTTCCTGGGGAGCAAATTAGGAAAAAAATACTGTTTATTAGTGTTCAAAATGACATGACAAGCCAGAAGTGTAACAACCAACAGGGGTTTTTGGAAAATAAATTTTTGCTTGGCTTTATAGTGTCTGCAAAGGGAGCAGTTGTTGGCAACTACCTCCTGTAATTTTGCATGGAATAAAGACATTGCTGTTTGCATTGCTGACTGGAAAAGGAATTGTGATTTTCCTGGGAGCTGGCATTGCAGCAAAGATCCAGGGAATGAGAAACCACTTGTTTGGAACACTGGGATGGTTTCTCCTTTAAACTGAGCAATCTTTGCATGGGCTTTGTTCTAGTTCACTAAGAAAAGTTCCTCTTTCTCCTTCTAATTGTACTAATTTTGTCCTGGGAGTTGTTCATGATGCCACTCAGTGCCTGTTGGTGAGCTCTCCAGTGCTCTGGGGGGGTCTAATCCAATAGGACTGACACTAATGACAGGTAGGAATTAACCTTCTGGAAGCATCGTGGCCTCAGGGTGAGAAACTATTGAGAGAGGAAGAGCCTAATGCTCCTTTTTTTGGTTCATTTGCTGAATTCAGCTGTTTGTGCCTGTGTTGTGTGTCCTACCCTGTACAGGGAGGCTTCTGTGCAATGATGTTGGAAAGCAGCTGGTAAAATCCTGAATTTTCTGCTGAGTTTTATTCATCCCTCTGATCCCTCATCTCCACATTTTTTGGGGCAATTTAAACCAGTTTTTATGGGACTTGTTTCCCAGCCTTTTGTGTTTTCTCGAGTTGAATTTGCACTCCACCAGCTTGGCTTCACCTGACAGAAATGGACTCTCACTCATGACTGAGAGTAGCACAAGAAGTCAGGTTAAATTAACCACATTATGGACAAGGACACGGGAATTTGTTGGAATGCTGGAGGCAATAAAAGCTAATGTAGTTTGTTTGCAAATTTAACTAATGTAGAGTGACCCTTGCAGTCCAATCAGTTAAATAACTCAATAACATCTTGAAAGAGATGGAAGTCAGGAGTGACTGAAGTACTCATGAAGACATGAGTAAATTTACAATGCCTTGACTTGCCTTTATTTACCTTAAAATGTTACTTGCTAATGGAAACGGTGCCACAGTTCATTTATTATGTTTTTTTCCCTTGATCAACCGAGAAGTTCATAATTCTGCATCAATATATTTTGATTCTTTTTGAGATGCAGAGAGTCTCTGAGCTGCATCTATTTAATGATGCATTTCAACACATCATTATATTTTTCATTGCACCAACCCAACTGTTTTATTGCTCTGTTAATCAAGATCAGTTTTGTTTTGGTTTTAATATGCTCGAATCTGGTTTCTTATATTGTTATATTTGGCTTAGAAATTACTGTTTCAAAGGGAAAAAAAAGCAATCATTTAAAACTAACAGATGCAGGTATTTGTTTACCATTGGATTTTCTCACTCTAGAGGTTAAAGTAGGGTTTTAATCCATTTTTCATGGAGAAGATTAGATTTTTAGACCAGCAGTGGGAGTTTTTACCTTTTTTTTTACAGTTTTGACGATTCTTAATCACAGCATTTGTACTTTCTGCCTATTTAGGTTTCAACTAAATCAAGCACTTGCATCAGATAATCGGAGAGTTAATGGTGCAGGTGAATTTCTAATAACACACCCTTTTTTTCCTTGATGTTGTTTGAAGACCAAGGATCCCCAGCTCCATCTCTTCCTGAACGATTACAGCACGTTCTTCACTGTGACTCAGAGTGGCATCACCCGCTACCTCACCCTGCTGCAGCCCCTGGACAGAGAAACCCAGCAGCTCTACACCTTCTCGGTGAGTGACCACCCCTGGAAGGCCCTGCAGGGTCAGCCAGAGCTTGTTGGGAGAAAGGGTTTGGTTCTGACATCTTTGGAGATCAGGAAAACGGCCCGGGAGGAGGAAACGGCGAAACCAGGGGAGCTCCTGGGGGTTGTGCCTTCCTCCAGGCTGCTTCTCCAACTTGAGAGCAGCGTTTAGATCCCCCTGAGCATCATGTCCATGGTCCCAGGTGTGTCCCCTGCTCCTCACCCCCCTGCCATGGCAGCATCTGAGCCCACTTTTTCATACCTGGCCTTTGAGGCCATCGGTGCCTTTTCTTGTCTCGTCCCCTGAGCCAGGAACGTGACACCTGCCTTGGTCTTTTTGCTTGTTTTCAGGAGCAAATAAAAAACTAGGCTGCAATAAACCCCAGCCAGCAGTATTTTAAAAAAAATAAAGAGGAAAAAATGGACTTGATAGTCCCTCAGGCTGTGGGTAAACAATGGCCCTGCAGCAATTTGGAAATGGGCTGTTCCTCCGCTGGGGTTCCCAGTCCTTGCCTCCCTATTTTCTGTCCTTTTAGCAGTTGAAAGGAGAGCTCAGATTTCCCCTCTGGAGTAAAAAGGCCTTCAGCTCTTTCAGTGCCACCTTGAAATGCTCTCTGGGAGGTTTAACAGAGGTAGAGGAGCTCCTGTGTGTGGTGATGCCCAGGTGAGACCTGACAGGTGGCTCATCCCTCCCAGCCACGGACTGTGGCCCATATCCTGGCCCCAACCCTGGGAAATTCCAGGTGATTCCCTCTCATTTCTCCTGCCCACCTGACACAGAGCATTTCAAAGGTGTGGGTTTGCTTTGCTTTTCCCCTGAGTCTTGCACTCTGCAGGCTCAAGCTCAGCCGAAGTGAGATGTGAAATGCTGATTTTTGGTTGTCACGCTGTATTTCCTCACAGCTGGAATTGTATTAAGAACACACCATTAAAATATGTTCCTGTTCTGCTTATTTTTTTCCTGCTGAAGATGACAGCTTCTGATGGAGTCCAGGAGAGTGTCCCAGTGACTGTCAATATCCTGGTGATCGATGCAAATGATAATTCCCCCACCTTCTCCAACATCTCTTACAATGTCAAGATTTATACGGATATGAGGCCTGGGGAAGGTGTTATAAAGGTAATTTCAGGTCTTTTTATTGCCTTTGTTGGCTCACTTTCTGTTAGCAGTAGATTAGAAATGCACTGAAACCAACTAGAACTTAATTTTGTGTATCTCCATCCACTTCATTAGTTAAATAACTATTAAAATTGCTCCTACTAAATGGTAGACCTGTCTTAGATGTACAGCTGCAGCTCAGCTGTTTCACCTGAAGTTCTGCAAAACCTTTTCAGCTGGAAAATTTCAGAAGAAAAAATAATATTCCCCTTGATTAGCAGGATATTGAAATAAAATGGTTTTGGGGAACAGGTAAACAGTTGAGTAGAACATAACCAGGAATGTTTTTACCATGTCATAAAAGCTGTTGGTTTTTACAAGTCATTTGTTTGTAGAACAAATGAACAGTGAAAAAATGTGCTGAACACGGGCCCAGAGTGAAGCAGCTTTAATTAAAGTTTGCCAGCACTGATTTATGTCTCAGTGCAGGACTGGAGGTGAATCCTGGTGGCACTGAAGTTAATGGAAAAAGGCTTTTTTTGGGGTGGTAATTCTTCTGAGATCTCAGCCATGCCCTGAGTGCTGCCAGTGGAGATGGGTAAGGACAAGATGCCATTGGTGGAGGCGGTGGGAATATCGGGAAAATCAAATTAATCAACCGACTTGAGTGATAAAATGCCATTTTCTGAATTACAGTCAGGAATTAATCAGGCAAGCAGTGATTTACCAGCATTAGGAGAGGGCTCAGTGTCTGTTCTGGCACATGCCCCCCTTGAGCTGTAGCTGTGCATTTGCACCCTTGCATCTTCATTCATGTTATTCTTGCCTTTTCACCAATCTTCTTAAGCTACAAGTGCTAAAAAACCATCAGTGAGAGCCACAGGGGCATTTTCAGCAAGATTTGAGGGAAAGATAAAAGCTCTAAGCACAACTGAGTTCCTTCAAGCCATGCACAAGTGGAAACAAAAGATATCAAATACTGGTATCCTGTCCTGAAGGAGCCAGGGAATGTAAGGCAGAAAATGTTGCTAAATGAGATTGCTGGATGTGTGAAAAGAATGTTTTCCTGCCCAAAATTGGCCTTGAGGATGCTCTGGGCTGCCTGAGGTCTGTTAATGGTACCTGGGATGAAGCAGAGCAGCATCTTGTGCTTGCCTGAAGCACCTGAAGTGCTGCTGTGCTCAGAGGGAATGTGCTGCTCTTGAGTTCTCAGACACATTCTGGTCTTGGAGCTGCAAGCATATTCAGGACCTGGAGGCATGGAAAGAGGAGGAGTACAAATTTCTTAATGAACTTGATCTGGACAAGGTCCTGTGGGGAAGGAGTAGTGAGGAAGTTGGGCTCTAAATTCACCTTTGTTAAAAAATGTAAATTCTGCATGTGGTCGGTACATGGGTCCTTTCAGGTTCTGTGACTTTATAATGTGGTCAGAGATGGAAGGGAGAAAATTCTGGCTCTTTTATCAACTCATCTTACATTGCCAGATGATCTGAGTTTATAAATTAACTGACTTAGAAAAAAAAGTAAGAGTCAATATTTAAGATTTTGGTGTACTGTGATGATGCCAGGAATAAAAGGAGAGTCCACCTCTGGGTTCTCAGGAGATGATCAGAGGGATGAAGCACCTCTGCCATGAGGAAAGGCTGAGAGAATTGGGATTGTTCA
>NW_021940593.1:4283861-4285754 GCF_001715985.3 Manacus vitellinus
TCCAGGTGTCCAGGGCTTGGAGCAACCTGGGCTAGTGGGAGGTGTCCCTGCCCATGGCAGGGGATGGAACAAGATGAGCTTTAAGGTCCTTTCCAGCTCAGGTCATTCTGTGATTCCATGAGAATGCTTTTGGGCTGCTGTGCTGTTTGGAAAGTTGCTCATCTTTTTCTGTATAAATCCCCAGGGTTTCCTTAGGCTGGGAAGGTGGGTTTGTGCTGCCTGATTTCAATTTTCTTCTTCTTTATAACGACCTCAAAGGCAAAACTGACCTTTCTTTTCCATTTTTTTGAACTGTAATACAGTGATTTTGATGGCTTGTTCTTGGCACATGGAACAAACTCCCCATGTAACCCGAGCTCATCCCCGGGGTGAGGATCCTTTGAGATCCTCTGCTCAGCCCTGACAGTTCCCACAGGGAAATGACCCAGGTCAGATATGATTAGTTCATAAAAACCACTCTCTGATGTGAGGAAGGAGGTTAGAAAAAGAACAGTGACCTCAGAAAATCTGCACGGGCTCATAATCATTTATTATAATAATCAGGCTGATTTCAGAGAGGATCAAGACAGATTTTCCTTTATGAATCATGTCATCCTGCTACCAAAATGCAAATGTTGCTACAGCACTGGAAGTGCCCTCAGGGAGTTGCCACTTTGCTTTTATTATCCTGAGGGTAAGAAGGGATTGAGATGGTTTTCTTATTTTTTTTTTTAACTGAGTGCAGCTGCATGAAAATGTACAAATAAAATATACCAATAGCCTCAGTTTGTACTTTCTCATTTCCCCATTTTGTGAAGAATTGGCTTGATCTTACTACTGAAAAGAACCCCAAAACATATTAGTTAACAGTTTAGATTGTGTTTGCTCTCTGGCACACTCCAAAAAAAAATTAAAGAAAATAAAAAATCCTTAATTTCTGCATGAAAATAACCAAAACTAGCAGGAAAATACATTAATTACAGGCAAAAATTCAGTTTTTTCCCCTATCCTTTTCTTTCTCCCTGCGTGGTTAGAACAAGGAATTTCCCTTCTTTCCCTGGGGCCTTTCAGAGAAGTGAGCAAAAGTTTTTATTTCAGTTGTCTGCTTTCAGTACATGTGAAACTGTTTGATGCCTTGGTTGAGGAGAGGAAAGTAAAGTTTAAATGTCTTTACATTCTGCTTGAAAATTTCTTATCTGGTTTTTCCTTCTGCTTTTATGTGTATTTTTTTTGTGGCAATTGAGACTGAGAAATCTTTTACTGAAAACAGTTAAATGTGTGGTAAATAATATTTGTCACCAGGAAGACTGATTAATAGCAAACCTATTAAAGTACTTATTTTCATCTTTATTATTGTATTTTTTGCTGTCCAGTTTTCCACCCTTTTACTGCTGTGATTCAGATGTATAAACTGGTTGTACATTGATGGTTGGAGTATGGAGCAGTGGTGCTATAACATTTCAGATGAATGATTTAAATCCACTGTGTTTCCTTAGACATCTCTCATTTTACGGACAGCATGAACTGTGCTGGGCACAGGGAATGCTGAGCAAGGAAATGAGAGAGCTGGGAAGGGACAGAGGATGGTAAAAAAGCATCATTCACCTAAAACTTGCCATAAATTTGCCTCAAGGTCTGAGGATTCCTTGGCCCGTGAAGAGATTTTGTGTATTTTGTCTTTACAGGAAGACTTGTCAAGTGGTCTTTAGGTGTGTGTCCTACAGTCATGGAATCCTGGAATGGTTTGGGTTGGAAGGGACCTTAAAGCTCAGGACAGGGTTACTCCAAGCCCCGTCCAACCTGGCCTTGGACACTTCCAGGGATCCAGGGGCAGCCACAGCTTCTCTGGGCAACCTGGGTCAGGGCCTCCCCACCCTCCCAGGGAACAATTCCTTCCCAATGTCCCATCTAACC
>NW_021940593.1:4286326-4294354 GCF_001715985.3 Manacus vitellinus
TTGTCCAAACCCTCCTGGAGCTCTGGCAGCCTTGGGGCTGTGCCCACTGCCCTGGGGAGCCTGGTCAGTGCCAACCACCCTGTGGGGGAAGAACCTTTTCCCAAAAAGAAATCTTCATAAAAGCCACCTCCAACCCCCACTTAATGTTTTATTTATGTGGTTATTTGCAACCCTTTGCCCATCACGTTATTAATTTCCATCTCCAAAGTAAACATGATTAGCAGGAAAAGGAAACAAAGCTGGGTTGTGTTTGCATTGCTCAGTGAACATCCCTGCAGACTTGGGTAAAAATATGGGGTAAAGACCTGAGAACATAATGAAAAAGTATTTTGACCTGCTCTGTGTTTGGTTGGCTCAAGTTCAGGGATATCTCCATCACACTCCTGAATTATTTCCATCACAATCCTGGAATATCTCCATCACATTTAATCTGTTGGCAAAGGCTTCTGGAAAGGTTGGGCCTCACTTTGTCTGTCCAGGGCAAGGTCACTGAAAGTGTTGCTGTGAGAAGCTGACAAGTCAAACACCAAAGCCCAATTTCCTCCAACTATAAAGTGAGTCTGACCAGAGCTTATATTGTGACCAAGAATGTCTTTGGGAGCTTAAGGTCATCCTTCTAAACCTCCTTTTTCTCCCATGAAAATCAGTTCTTGCAGCAGCAGAACATGCACCCATTTTGCAAAACTTTCAGTACATTAAATATTAATGCAATGGAGCCTATACTGCTGCATGCAAAGCTTTTTAGGAAAGTAAAATAAACCTTCTTTTGCTCTTCTTCCTGTATATTTTAGCACATGTTTCTCAAATCTTGTTAACTATGAAGCTCTATCAGTCTGGGACAGCTGGAGATGGAATTTCTAAAATCATATATTATGGCAGCTGTTGAACTTTAATTCTATTTAATTCCAGTTTTGATTCCCGTTTTTGCCCCCAAAATGTTATTCAAATCACTTATCTTTCCAAGCATTCAGCATTTGTAGGCTTAATTAACCTTCTAAATATATGGGCTTGTGTAGTCAATTAATTTTCCTTTTTCATACTGTCACAGTAAAAAGTGGCCTGGTTCCAAATCCTGTCATTAAATACTTAGGGCCTTGTGTTTTGCATAAAGCCTTTATTTACCTTTTTGTGTGTGTGTGTTACTTTTGAAGTTCAGCAGAGAAGGTTTATTGCAGCTCCTTTTTTATCTGTGTCACTGAGGTGGATTCCTGCTCCCTGTGAGGTTAATGAACACGTCCAGTTGTGTGGAGAGAAACTGCAGAAGGAGTGATTAAAGTGCAGCCTTCATCCTTTTCAGAATTTCAAAAGGAAATACAGAATGAGGTAGATAAAAACCCTCACACGTGGATATAAATATGGTTTTGAAACCTTTTAAGGGGAGATGAAATCCGTTTCATGATTTTTTGGGGCATCTCAAGGGTTTATCCCATGCTCAAAATACAGTGTCAAAAAATACTGTAGGAATTGAGATTTGCTTTTTAAGTGCAACCAGTTTAGGAAAATTAAATAGTTCTGTGTTGGAAATTTGCTTTGGATCACTGTGCTGGGTGTGAAAGAAGCAGAACACTGATTGCTCCAGGAGAAAAGTGACATAATCAATGTGCTTTTTAGTTGGTGAATACTGTGCACAACCTATTCCATGTTCAAAATGATTGGTCCTGCCTAAAGTAGCTCAGTTCCCAACAGCAGGAATAGCTGGTACTCCTAACAAAGAAGGTAAATTTTTGTTAATATATTTAAATTTTAGCATTTCAGTCAATACATTCTGTTTAAGATTTTGTGTGCTTAGATCTTGGTTTGAACAGGTTTTTGACTTTCTACATGAAATTTCATATTTCACTGAGCCTGTAAAGAATCAGAAATATCTTATAAAGCAGTTAGATCCCTGAGTTTTTCCCTGGAAGTGTTCAAGGCCAAGCTGGATGGGGCTCTAACCAACCTTCTTGTGGAAGGTGTTCCTGCCTAATGCAGGGGCAGTTGGAACTACAGGATCTTTAATGTCCCTTCCAAACCATTCTGGGATTCTATGATTCAGTGACTCACATACTCCCCTTGGTGATTAAGGTTGTATGAAAATGTGATTAACTCAGATATCACAGCTTTGGCTTCTTGTTTTAGGGACAAGGTTTGGTTTCTGCTCTTCCAGTTCTTCAGCCATCCTTGGGCAGAGGTGGTTTGGCAGCTGTAGGGGATGGTTTGACAGCTGTAGGTGGTGGTTTCACAGTTGTAGGGGATGGTTTGGCAAATCTAGGTGGTGCTTTGGCAGATGTAGGAGGTGCTTTGGCAGTTGTAGGTGACATTTTGGCAGCTGTAGGAGGTGGTTTGGCAAATGTAGGTGGGGGTTTGGCAGATGTAGGTGATGGTTTCACAGTTGTAGGAGGTGTTTCATAGCTGTAGGTGGTGGTTTGGCAGCTGGAGGTGGTGGTTTGGCAGATGTAGGTGATGTTTTGGCAGCTGGAGGTGGTGGTTTGGCAGATGTAGGTGATGTTTTGGCAGTTGTAGGTGATGTTTTGGCAGTTGTAGGTGGTGCTCTGGGCATCCCTGACCCGCTGAAGTTCAAGTGTGATGCAGCATTGGCTGATAGATTGTTTTAGATCGTAGCACAGCAGAGATGTCACTGAGCTCCTCTACCTGTCTGCAGTGCTGTCACCTCTGAGGGTGTCACAGGGGGAAAAGAGGTTGCCCAGCAGGCAGAAGTTTATCCTGCTGGATGTTCAATTATTGCTCATGTGGCTTTATGTCCTCCCACGTGCTGTTTGAGGGGACATGTAGTTGTACCAAATGAAAAGCCAGTTGAGGAAGCAGTGTGTGTTTTGTATCTGCAAAACAACCCCTAAGGGAAGAAGAACAACTAGGCCAGGCTGGGTGGGGCTCTGAGCAACCTGAGCTTGTGGAAGGTGCCCCTGCCCCATGGCAAGGGCTTGGAATGAAATGGGCTTTAAGGTCCCTTCCAACCCAAACCATTCTGGGATTCTATTTTGTGATTCTTCTTGTCACTGAAAGCAAAAAATGTYCCYKRRSYTTWAWTTYYKGSYKKKKKKKKKKKTTKKTTTTAACATTGCAAGCTACAGAAGTGGGATAAACCCACTGCCTTTCCCAAGGGCAAGATAAGAACCCCCTCATTTCATTATGTTCACCAGTAGAATTTGGGGGCCTTTGGGTTTTTCTCATGCTCAGAATCAAAACTGTGCAATGGTAAGGGAGAAACACTGCAGGTGGGAGTAACCACCGAGCCAGCAGAGATGGTGCAGAGTCACCAGAGTGCAGAGGGATGTGCCCAGTTGTGTTTGTCTCACCCTGAGGTCACCCCCAAGCACAGCCTGTCGGGGGGGTGGTGTCACCCTGCCCTGTGAAATGGGCCTTGCACGTCTGGGATGTGTTTCCTACGGCTTCAAGTTGCACCAGGGGACGTTTAGTTTGAATATTAGGACAAATTTCTTCGTGGAAGGGGTGGTCAAGCATTGGAACAGGCTGCCCAGGGCAGTGGTGGAGGTCCCCATCCCTGGAGGGATTTAGTAGGTGTGTGGATGTGGCACCTGGGGATATGGGTTAGTGGTGGCCTTGGCAGTGCTGGGGAATGGTCAGACTTGATGATCTCAGAGGGCTTTTCCAGCCTAATGGTTCTGTGATTCTCCGTGTGTATCCATATGGGAACAACTGCCATTTCCCTCCCCTTGGCTCTTTAGAGTATGTGCATATTAATACAAACTTTGTTCTCCAGTTCTGCACAACAAGGGCTTGGAATGCCAGACCTGGGAGTGAAACCTCCTGGCAGTACCAAGGCTGTCCCTTTGAATGGTGTAGGGAGAGATGGGAACTTCCAGTAAACAAATATGATCCTGGTGTTACTTTTGCTACATAATAAGTGTCTTCTTCCTCCTTTATAGGAAGTGTTAGAAATTCCAATCCACAGAGAGGAAACTTGGTCTTAATTAGGTTTCTTAATTTGTACCTTAAAATAAATGGCTTGCAGTCTGCAGTAAGCAGTTTTTCTCTGCTTCATGATGTTTTTACACCTATTACCCTCCATTTAAACTGTATCTTTGTTGGACAGTGATTAGAAATTCCTTCCTGTGTTCCAGCTGTTGGAGTTTCCCCTCTGCCTCCTCTCCCCCTCCCAGTTGCCTCCCCACGGCCTGTGAAGGCCCAACACTGACACTGTGGTTTTAATTCCAGCTCACAGCTGTAGATGCGGACGAGGGACCCAATGGCCAGATAGTGTATGAAATTTTGGCTGGGGATCAGGGAGACTTCAGCATCCATGAGCGAACAGGCCTTGTCACCATCGCTCCAGGAGTGGTGCTGGCAGTGGGGCGATCCTACGCTCTCACTGTCAAAGCCTCTGACAGTGCTCCTCCTGCACAGAGAAGGTAATGCAGCTTTCCTGAACTCCTTATTGCAGCAGTGCTCAGTGTGGCACCCTCCTGTCTGTCCCTCCACCCTGCAATACAATCCTGTGTCTTCTGTGTGGTGGAAGGAAAAGTATCGTGTTAGAACTCTTTGCCTTTTTGTTCCTTAATTCTCTTTGCTTTGTTTCCTTCCCTTCCCCCTTTTCATGATTTCATTTGCTTGTAATAGCCTGGTTTTTTAAGAGTTCCCAACTGTGCTGTCACTGTGCATGTCCATTCGCTGGGAGAAGCTGAGGTGAGGGGATGTCAGGAAGAAAGCAAGTGGGAAGGGAGATGCTGTTTGCTCAGAACGCAGAAAGGATCAGAAATACCCTGGCTGCTGAGCTGGAGACCTTCTCTCTGGGTGTAGCACGTGCAGGGTCAGCCAGACTTGGCATGAGGGGGCCATCCTGACCAGCTGTGCCCCCACTGAGACCTGAATTCCCACCAGCACACGGGAGTCTCCGCTCTGGCACCCGGAGCACCTCCTCTTCCTCCAGCTGATAAAGAAGAGCAGGCTGCAAATTTAGGATGGTTAGGATAGGACCCTCTCATGCCCACACAGGGAGTGGAAGACACGATCTTTAAGGTCCCTTCCAACCCAAACCATTCTGTGATTCTCTAAGTTTAAGAAAGTAAAGGTATTGAGTCCTGCTGACCTGGATCTTTGGAGTTTGTGTTCTAAAATTGGCATTTGTGCCCAAATGTCATTTCAGGAAGGTGTGGGGGTGAAAAAAAATGCCTCTGGGTCTGGGTCTGGTATCGATAGTGTGACAACCTCCCTGTTCCAAAGAGGATGACAGAAAGGAACAGCAGGTTCCACCTTTTAAACCTCCCACAGCCGTGAAGTGCAAACCTTTTCCTCACATGGGGAATGCGAGAGGGAAAGTTAATACAGGTAATGAGTGGGCAGGGACACCTCCCACTAGCCCAGGTTGCTCCAAGCCCCGTCCAACCTGGCCTTAGACACTTCCAGGGATCCAGGGGCAGCCACAGCTTCTCTGGACAACCTGTGCCAGGGCCTCCCCACCCTCCCAGGGAACAATTCCTTCCCAATATCCCATCTATCCCTGCCCTCTGGCAGTGGGAAGCCATTCCCCCTTGTGCTGGCACTAAATGCCCTTCTGTTGTGGTGAACAAAAACCATTTTTGCTTTTAGAACTTGATTGAAAATAACTCATCCTGGTCCTTATTTAGCTGTAGCAGAATCAGGAAGAACACGATACAGAACAATATATTTTATTAACTATTCGGCAGTGGAAAGGGGATAAACACACTAAAACCCCAGCTCTTTGGATGTGTCTTCCATACACAGGCAGCAGCTATCCCATGAAAACAGGCAGCCAGTGCTCAAGGGATGTTTTATCTGCTGATTCATGGTGACTGTTGATCATCTGCTGATGGTGGTTTTCTTTACTCCATCAGTAGAAGTGTGGAACATCAATTCAGGTAGATCAGGGAGATGTGAGGGGATAGTTTAAAACAGACAAGAAGACAGGAGGTAATATATAAGGAGGTAATTAGGGAATGTTCAACTCCTGCTGTAATTATCCATCTTCCATGCTGCCTGTGGGAAGCTCGGGGTTGCCCCAGACTAGCTGGCAACCAGGATTTTTGGGCACAGCTGGAGGATTTCTAGGATTCCATGGCATGGGGAGTGGTGGAGCAATGACCATTAAAGGCTTGTTAAGAGTCAGCTTGTACCTAATGTTAACGTGGAGGTGGTGGGTTGGCCTTGGCCAGCTGCTGGACACCTTCTCAGCCATCTCACTATCCCTCCTCAGCAGGATGGGGGAGAAAATAAGGTGGGAAAGCTCTTGGATTGAGATCAGGACAAGCAGGTCACCAATTACTGCCACAGGCAAGACAGACTCAGCAAGAATTGATTTGACTGGTCTAGTGGAAGGTCCAACCCCCACGGCAGGGGGCTGGAACTCCATGAAGGTCCCTTCCAACCCAGACCAGTGTAGGGTTCTATGATTCTGTGAACTTATTGCCAGTTACAATGGGGTTTGTTGGTAAGAAATAAAGACAGCTCTCTCCCACCCTTTTTCCCCAGGCTCAACTCCAGTCCTTCACCCCAAACTGCTCTGCCTCTGAGTGTCATGGGGGTGGGGAACAGGGGTTACAGGGGTTACAGGCAGTCCACAGTCCACATTCCATCCTCCCCACACCTTTCTCTTTCCCACCAAGGTCTCCCCATGGGCTGCAGGTGCTCTGGCACCTGGAGCACCTCCTCTTCCTCCTGCTCCTCTCTCTCCCTTCCTCCTCCTCAGTGCTCACAGGGCTGGATGTGCTCCAAGCTGGAGCTGAGCTGTGAGAGGTGGGACACACCAGGCTGGGTTTAATCCCTTCCTTGAGGGTTCTGTGTGTGGATGTGCCCCAGGGGACAGAGTTCCTGCAGCCCTTCCCTGTGGGTGGCATTGGTCCTTCTGGACAGGGGACACTGGAGGTTTGTTAGGGTGGAACATGGCCAGAGTGCTGTGGGACAGTCCCCAGCACATCTGTGCCAGTGTTGCAGTGCTCTGCCCAGCTCCCACAGTGACCCAGAGTCACAGAACCTGCTGGGAAAGGGCAGTGGGGAACATCCAGAACAGAGTGGGGACTGTGCTCGGGCAGAATTTTGTAACTTTGTAATTTTAAAGTATTGATCAGTGGTGTGTTGTTCTGGTATTAAATGAGCTCCATCAGATCACACAGCAGCTGTTTCAACTCTAACATAGCTGGTCATTTCAGGTAGGACCCTCTAAAACTGCTCTGGAGTTTGCTGGCCCTGCAAGAAGCGGCTCATTGGGTTCATGATTTTCTTTTTAATACCTTTCCCCAGTCCCCTTCAAAAAAATTGGGACAAACACCTTTGGTTTCTTTCCTGAAGCCCTAAAACATGAGATTTCCCAACTTTGTCAAAGGGCTGCTGTAGGGAAAACCTGCACCTGCAGCACAGCACTCGCTCTCCTGGGGGTTTTGTCCTGGGGTGGGAGTGCTGTTCTAACATCCAGGAGAGAAGGCAGGTGGGATAATGGAGCAAAGAGGCAAGAGAAAAGGGCCTTTAAGCCAGATTTTAAATCACTTTCAACTTCAGGGGGACTTCTGGCTCCTTTTCTCAGACTGGAGCAGTTGAGTAGCAAGTGGGTTCACAGGGTGGTCTGTGGAGGGTCTGCAGTGTCAGTGTCCCACAGAGCCTTCAGCATTCCCCCTGGAATGCTGTTTGCAGCATATTCAGGGCAGTTGAGGGCTTTGCCAGGTTTCCACAATGGGATTTGTTGTTTCATGTATTGCCACTGCTCTGGACTGGGCTGGGGTTTCTTGGTGGTACCCATAGTATTGCTGTGTCCTGCCAGAGAGCTGTGTCCGTGGCTTCTCCCAGCATTATCCTCTCTATCCCTCTCTTCCAAGAAAGGTAGCAAATGGACTGACAGCAGGGAAGCTCCAGGGGTGGATGCTGTGTGTGGCAGGAGCAGTTACCAGCTCAGAATTTGGAATGTCTTATAGGGGACACAGGATCACCAGGGCATTGTGAGCTGTGTTTGTGTGTGGAGTGTGCACTGGTGTCTTGCTGCTCTGTTTTTGAAAGAACACCACTTCGGGCTACTTTGAGGGAAATTATTTAGCTTTTCTTCTTTTAATGGCTTTTCTTTTG